>NC_046659.1:117994480-118041169 GCF_010883055.1 Belonocnema kinseyi | reverse complement strand
ATGTAAGGGAAAACCATGCAGCTAAAGAATAAAATTGGGATCTTCATTTCGACGGAAATGGAGACGATAGAAAACGGATAAATAACTTTTAACGAATTTTGTCAACAGCAACTGAAAATCTTTCGTAATATATTCAGTGATATAGCAACCAGTACTGATTGCACAGCTTTATTTATTTAAACAAAGAATGGAAAGACGAAGACTGTTCATTTTAGATTGTAGAATTAGTCTGAAAGATTTATTATCTATAAGACCTTCAGATATCAAGATTCACAGTGCCGGAGCTCGTCAAATAATAAAAAAAAGTATAAAAAGACAATAAACACTAACTTGGAATTATTCTCTAAGTTTAAAAGGTATGGATGGCAATTTAAAGAAATTCGCTTTAATCGAACTTTCAAAACAAAAGACCGTTCAACAAAAAGTCGTTTGCAGACTACAATTTCATTC
The DNA here is from genome assembly GCF_010883055.1 of Belonocnema kinseyi. Classification (NCBI taxonomy): domain Eukaryota; kingdom Metazoa; phylum Arthropoda; class Insecta; order Hymenoptera; family Cynipidae; genus Belonocnema; species Belonocnema kinseyi. The sequence goes on along the minus strand of NC_046659.1, from coordinate 118,040,719 downwards.
CTATGTTTACAAAACTTTTACAAAGAGATTTCAATTTACGATGTTAGATTTTATTCAGGACTAAAAAAATAAAAAATTGCAGAAGTTGAGGGAAAAAAATTAAAAACGTAATTTTTTAAATATAGACCAAGATGCAGCTTATACACTACTAGCAAATTAACTATGAACTTTTGAATTATGAATTTCATTTTATAGGGTTTTATAGGGTCCCACAAAATTCCATAAGTGAACAAATGGGGTTTGCATGTTTTTTCGCGCTAATTATGTTTTTTGCGGGGTTTTAATGCAGATTCTTTCTTGTACATAAAATACTACTTTCTACTAGTAATTAGATGTTTACCTAAATTTCTAAAACAATTTATTATTGTTTTTAGTAATTTTCTTTCAGAGTAGAGTTAGAAATTTGCAGTTTTTTCAAGAAGTTTCGACTTTTTGTCGATTTCTCCATTAGAGTGAGGTGAACGTTCATTCATGTTGACAAAAATTATTTTTTTAACAAATTATTATTATTGTTAATAATATTTTCTTTGAATGATACTCAAAATTGCGATTTTTTCTGAGATTTTCCATTTTTTGTGCAATTTTCACTAGAATTAACTTAATATTTAATCAAATTTTGCAAAAATAATTGTTTAAACAACTTATCGTAATTTTTAATAATATTCTCTCTGCTTAATGGTGAATAGTTGTAGTTTTTTCTAAATTTTTTAACTATTTGTCTATTATTCAATTGGAGTAACTTGATAATTAATTAGATTCAGCAAAAAAGATTGTTTTCTATAGCTATCTGCATCTATACTTATGCTGGATAGTTGTAGTTTCTCTTAAAATGTGTAACTTTTTATTCACTTTTCACTTAGTAAGCTGATAAATAATGCAAGTCAACAAACATAATAATTTCAGCAATATTACTATTATTTGTAACTATCTTTTCTTAGATAACTTTTAGAAAGTTGCGACTTTATTCGAATTTTTAACTCTAATTTGCCTTTTTATTTATAAAAAAATCGTAATTAAACATTATTTTTATGAAAGAAAAGAGCCGTTTAAAAAGTTTCCTTGACTTTCTATATAAATCATCTTAAATGTAAATTTTCCTTAAAGTAGCTATTGAGAGCGTTTTGTTCAACTTATCGTTAATATTTATTATTTGTTACTAACTTGCATAAATTATTAAACCTCTGGGTGAAAATCTGAAAAAAGTTAAAGAATGCAGAAAAACCCACAAATTACAAGCAATTATTTAAGAAAAGATAATTATGAACAATAATAAATTGTTTAAACAATTATCTTTATCAACTTTGATTAATTATTAATTTACTAATTGAGTAAAAAATTGCCACGAAAGTTAAACATCTAGCATTACTATAAGGCAAGATAGTTTTTAACAATAATAATTTGTTTAAACCATTATTTTTGTTACACCTTAACACTTATTACCACATTCTAAATGAAAAGTGGACAGAAAGTTGAATATTTCAGGCAAAACTGCAACTTTCTAACATTATTAAAAAAGAATATTATTTAAAATAATAATAAATTATTTAAATAGTTAATTTGATTAACTTTAATTAATTATTAACCTTAATGTAATTAATAATTGGAAAAAATGTGGAAAATTTTTTTTTAACTGAAATTTTCTAGCATTATTCTAAGAAAGTATTGTTTACAATAAGAATGGATTGTTTCAACAATTATATTTATTAACAATAATTAAGAGCTGCTTGACTCGAATTGGAAATTGGTCAAAATTGGAAATTTACAACAACAAAAAACCGCGGTTTTCTCACTCTGTTTATATTGTTTAAAGGCAGCAAGTGAATAAAGTATTTTCACTTCAAATGGTTTTAAATAAAATTACTAATTTATAGAAATAAAAGTCAACAGATATTTAAATAGACTAATAGAAATTCTACTAATTTACTTAAAGCAGTGGGTGCTCTTCAGGCACATGTAAAATTTTTTGGAGAAATTCAACTATTCAATTGTTGCTGAAAAATTTATTTATTTTAGAAGAAAATTTAATTATTTGTTTTCAAATTAAACTATTTTGTTTAAGATTTTTTGTTTTCTGAAACCTAATGTTTTACAGTAAAAATTTAACTATTCCGTTTTTGGTTGGAAATTTGTCCTTTTTATATGAAAATCCATTTACTTGATTAAACTGTCTTGTTAACAATTCAATTTTTTTGTTCGAAATGTAAATGCTATTCTCAAGATTCCCCTTTTGATTTTCACAATTAATCTACTTATTTAAAAACGCATGCATTTAATTAAAAGTTCCTTTTTTTCTTCCTTAAAAATTAATTTTTCAAATGGCAATTCCACCATTTCATTTTTGGTAAAAAATCATCCTTTCTAGATGATAATTAACTTGTTTGGATAAACTCTTGGTTTAAATACTTTGTTAAAATTAGTTTTTTTGCTGTTTGAAAATTAATTTTTTCTACTGAAAATAGAACTATTTAATTTTTTTTTAAATAATGTATGGATTTTGCTTTAAATGTGTCCCTACTACTCAACTACTTAATTTAATTTGATTACTTGAGGATCTGTCTGCTTAGTTTCAAATTTACCTATTTTTGCTTTGTTTTTTGTAAATTAATTTTTTGAAATTTAAAGTTAACTATTGCACTTTTCGTTTCAAATTCGTATTTTTAGATGGAACATTAAACTCCTTTGTCGAAATTTGAATCACTTTGTCAGAAAATAATTTATTAGTTGAAGATTATTTATTTTACACCGAACTCCCGCTTTCAGTCCACTGTCTGGTGCTGCCTTCAAATAGCTTTGGACTGAATTCGGAGGAATCGAAATGTAAACAGTCAGGGCCGCCTAAAGCGTTTCTAATTGGAATGCACGATATTGCGTACTAAAGTCTATTGAGTACTCGCGCACTGCGTCCTTTCCGAAGCGAGAGTCGCAACTGCTTTCGCCCTGCACCCCTGAGAAACTTGGGAGAGCAAGAAGTTCTAGGAAGGCCGAAAATGAAGGAACCGAAAGCGAGAGCTTGGCGCAGTTAAAAATTTATCTCATTAAGCAAAAATTAATTTTTTACCTGACGACTCATTTTTTTAATGTTAAAAATTAATTTTTTAAAGTTCAAAATTCAATTACTTGAATAAAAGTTGCACCACTTAGTTAACAATTAATTTAATTTTTGGATGAAGGTTCATCTATTTAGCTAAAAATTTAATTATTTCGTTGGGTTTTTTTACTTGCAAATGTGACTTTTTCATTGATGGTTAAAATTTTTTCTTTTGGATAGGAACTTAATCTTCTTCGTTCTAATTTCTTTTTTTTTTCTTTTGTTTTGTGGTTTATTAAGAATTAATTTTTTTAGATTCATAATTTCAATTGACAATTCATCGATTTAGTTAAAAATTTGACTATTTTGTGCAAAAAATCGTTTTTTGTGCTGTTGAAAATTAATTTTTTACTGCAAATCGTTTTCTCAGGGGGGAGGGGGGGCATCAACCGGGATCATCACTTTCCCTCGATTTTTCATTGAAAATTCATCCATTTTTTTTTAAAGATTAATTTTTGAGAATAAAATTCCTTTGGTTGAAAAATAAACTGTTTATCAGGAAATTCATGTTTTTGGTTTGGAAATTTTGCGGTTTGGTAGAAAAGTTAGGGTTTAGTACAAACATAAACTGTTTTACAGACCATTTTTTTATTGAAAATTAATTTTTTCAAATTAAATTTTAACTACCCAATTTACAGAAGCAAATTTTGACACAAAAAAATTAGAAATCACAAAAAAAACCTGGGTGCTTTTGAAATCAACATGGGATTTTAAATGGAAAAAACTCGATTTTCAAAAAAATGTATAAATTATATAAAGTTTATGAATGCCAAGGCACAAACAATGCTGAGAGGGATAGATATTCTTAAAAGAGATTTGGTAATCATGTAAACAATTTTTATTTTTTTAACCAATTAGTTCCCCTGTGAAGCGAGAAAAGTTATTATTTTCTGGAAATATAGACAAAATTAACGCATGTTGTAGGTGATATTCAATATATTCTAAACGATGTTCACTAAGTTTCTTAACAATTTTTATTTATTTAAACATTTTTATTTTGATAAATAGTATTTTTTCTATAAATCGTGAGATTTTATTATTTTCTGAAATTAAGAGCGAAAAAAATGTGTTAAAAGTAATATTTTATTGCTTAGGATATGTTGCAATTATTTTAATGAATCATTATTGCTATAACTATGTCTCTAAATTTTTGTATTTCCTTCTATCAAAACATATAATCCATATTTTAAAAAATTGAATAAAAAAATTAATATTAAATAAATTAATTTTCAGAAAAAAAATTGCACCAAAATCAAAAAATGTTTAAACAAAGTTATAATCATTCATTTAAAGAAATGTGTAAAAAAGTACTTGAGCTTTTTCATGCAACTGAATTTTGAAATAGGAAAGATCAGTTTTCAACAAAATAATTAAAATTTTAATCAAAGAGATGAAGTTGCAACTATAACTATGAAACGTCAACAAAAAAAGTATTTTTAACAAAGCGGTACTAAAAAAATCAGTTTTTAAACAAACAGCTGCATTTTCTACATGAAAGGTTAAATTTCTACTAAAACAGATGAACCCTTAAATCAAATAGACTTTGGAAAAAATTAATTTTCATCCCAAACAGATTTCCGTTTGACTTTCAACATCAAAATATGAGTTTCAAACAAGAAGGAAAATTTCTACAAAGATTTTTAAAGTTTTAGCCCAAAAAGACGAATTTCAAAAAAATAGTGTATAATTTTGTTAACAAAAAGGATGACTTTTTTCACAAAACTGTTGAATTTTTAACCAAAGGGCAAACTAGGTTTGTATATATTTTCATATTCATAATTGACATTTTTGAAATACAAAACTAAAATATTAATACTATATTATATGAAAATTATTTTTATAACATTTCTGAATTTAAAGAGGATGCTGAGAATCATGAATATTTAAAAAAATGATTTTTTTAAAAAGAATTTTGAAAATTTTTATGAGTATAAACAATTTTCTTAGGATTCCTGGAAAAATTCCACAAGTTTTTTCACTTTCAAAAATTATTTTAAAGAGAAAATTTAAAAATATTTCAAAACATTAAAAATGATTTTGTGAAGTTTATAAAGATAATGTAGAAAATTTGAGAATATATATTCCAACAAATTTTAAAGATATTTAAAAAATAATAATTTAAAACTTAAAAGGATTTCAAAAAATTTTAAACGAATTGAAAGTGATTTTTATTTTGTTGTTTTAAATAATTTAAGAAAATATTTAAATTTACAAAACAGAGACTACAATTTTATTAATTTTGAAAAATTAGAACAAAAATGTAGGAGAAACTGGAGTGAGTTACAAAAAAATTATTTAAAAGGCTTAGAAATAGTTGAAAATAATTTTAAGCCTGGAGAGATTTTCAAAAATATACTATGAAATCTAGATTTTTGAAGATTTCTAAGAACAAATTTAAAAGTATTTTGAAAATTTGAAAGGTTTCGAGAGAACCATTTTTTTAAGATTCCCGATCAAATTTAAAATGATTTTTAAAAATGAATTTTTAAAGACTGTTTGAATTTTTTCTAGGCATTTCAAAACTTTTTTACAATTGTTGATAAAAAAATCTAAAAGATTGAAGTGCAATTTTATTTTTTGAAAAGGGATCAAATTTTTTTTTAAAGAAAATGTAGATTTAAGAAGGTATTGAAATAAAATTTAGAAGGTTCTGAAGCACTTTCAAAGGTTTCCACATGACAAAAAATTAGTTTTTTAAGATTCCTAGAAAAACTTGATATGATATTGATTAAACAAATAATAATTTTAATATTTCGAAACAAAACTTCAAAACTTTTTGTCAATTTTGAAAGATAAAAATAAAGTAACAAACATTTCTTATAATCCCTGTGAAAATTTTGTATCTTTTTTTAAAATTAATTTTTAAAGAAAATTTAACAAACTTTTCTAAATATTTCAAAAGACACCTGAAAATGTAATTTAAAAATCTGGAAGATTTCAAGGCAACTGTTTGAATTATCAAATATTCTTCACAATTTTAGGAATAATTCGAGTCAAATTAAAAGGTATTTAGGAACTTTAGAATTTTTGACGAAATAAAAAATATTTTCAAACTTTAAAAGATTTTAAAACATCTATCAAATATTTTTCAATTTCTTCAAAACTATTTCTTCCAAATTAGCTTTTTATGTTTATGATGAAAAGAATATGTGTGTGTGTATATATATATATATATATATATATTCAAGAGAATTAAAATAATATACAGGGTTCCGATTATATAGGTTTTAGACTTTAAAAAATTAATAGTAATTAATATTAACTACTTTTTTAATAATTGAAATACTCTTATACTTCAGAAAAATGAAACATTTAAAATTCAGGCACACACCACTTTTTTACTAAATGCCTTAGTTAGGGATTAATTACTTATTTATATAACTAATTAATTATTGTCAGTAGAATTATTTTTCCTCCTTAGTTTTTTCAATAGTCACTTTTATCATGTGATGAGACGATATTATTGGTGAAAAATTAATGCACTAGAAGTTGCTTTTAGAATATGTTGCGAAAACAAACGAGACCGATCAAAATATTTGAAGTTCTCGTGTCGAAATACAGACTATAATAAATCTTAACAAAATCTCTCGACCCCTCTATACCTCTTGAGTTGTTACGTAATTCAAGCACAGTCCCGTAAATGATTCTTCTTTTCAGAAAAAAACGTTACTTTCGTAAAAAATTGGCATTGGTGGGAAATTCTAAAAAAAATATTGTCTTTGGTGTTATTTTTTCGAAAAACACTCGAATCTCGGTTTAGCCGTTCGCGGTTTAGTGATTCCTATAAATGCTGGCCCCTACAGTTTTTCAGCATGCGGGGCGAGAGATGGTTGCTACTCTTGCCTGAAAAACACTAGCAGCGGAGAGGAAAGGCGCAGTGCGCGGGTACTCACATGCGCAGATTTTTCAATATTATGCATGCCAATTAGAAATGGCTTAGTTTGCCCTGCCTGTTCACGTTTCCATACTCTTACTTACTTTTTATAAAATGAATTATCTTGGATTTGGTAGAAAATTCATTTTTCTTTTTTTTGTTACAAATTTTATTATTTGGTTACAAATTACATTACTTTAAGGAAAAGCTAATACTTTTGTTAAAAAGCCATTCTCACTCGCTGAGGATTCACCTTTTCTGTTATCATTTTAACACAATTACCAGCTAGGCTTTCTAGAAAATTGTATACTCCATCACTGACTCGTTATCTAACAAAAATGCTGTGGTCTGATCGTAAAAAATATACAGGTATAGATTTTTACCTTCCTAGAAACAGTGTTCCGAAAGAGAAAATTATCTAAAGAGGCTTAAGTGATTCTTTTACAACCTCTCGTAATTCTAATCGCAAGAAATGAGAAAACTGCATTTTTTGTACAGAAGAAAAAAAATGAATTGGATTTTTTTCTCGATTTTTATAAATAACGCCCCCAAATTTGTTCGAATCCACATAAAAATAAATGTATCTTTTTATTTGAAAGAAAAATTATATTTAGAGGTTTCGCAATCCCTTTAAAATTTAACACGTATTTCCCATGAGAAACAAAATACGTTCTTGTATTTTCTTTGAATAGTGATAGAAAGTTGCCGTTTTTTCTCAAATATTTAACTTTTTGTCCACTTTTCATTTAGAGCGAGGTAATAATGAAAGAATAGTAACAAAAAGAATTTTAAAAATATTTAAATAATCATTGTTCATAACTATCGTCTCCTATAGTTCTGTTAACTATTGCGGTTTTTTTTTGGAAAGTTTTTCTTAAAGTAGCTACAAAGATCCTTTTTGTACAATTATAACATTAATTTTAATTTATGTTATTTTTTCCTGACTACAAAGTCAAAGAAATATTATTAGGAATACATAATAATAAATTGTTTAAGCAATAATTTCCGTTAAATTTTATAAATTTTTTTTTTTTCTTTATGGTTTTGACCGGATAATATTTATTCCATAATTTTATGTTAATCGTTCATTGTCTACTAGTCTAAATTCATTATTTTTTAATATTGATTTTTATTTCTAAATTGTAAAAAAAAACTGCTCCTAACTTGCGCTGGGATCCGAACCCAGGTCTTTCAGATTGCCGGTCACATGCTCTTACCTACTGAGAGAGCAATTATTTCACAATTTAGAAATAAAAATCAACATAAAAAAAAATATTTATTTTAAACTGTTATACAGAAAGCAATTAACATCAAATTATTTTAAAATTTCTTTAGTCAAAACCAAAAGAAAAAGATAAAATCAAAAACATAAAACTTTCGAATATTTGAAAAATTTATCTTACAAGTGTAAGAATATTTAACAAATATTCAGTTTAGAACAATAAACAAAAAAAAATTAACATCAAATTATTTATTTGATTATTGCCTCTGTGAAACTAATTATCAGTATGAAGTAATATTTTATGTATTATAAGCAATTTGTATGTAAAAACCCGCTTCTTCCGAGTGCCACTTTTCATGATTTTGTAGGAATTTTCTACATTCAAAAAAATAAAAACTCATTAAATTTGCACTCTTTTAGAGAAAAAAAATTCCAGAGATAAACATTAGTTTCTTTGCTCAGAATTAATTATTTTTAACCGAAAATTTAAATGAAGGAATTGAAGATTCATAATTTATAGTAAGAAATGCATCTCTTTAGCTGGAAATCAAACTATTTTTAGTTAAAACTGAATTCTTTTTGTTTAAAAATTCTAATATAATCATTTTTTCTGGAGAAATAAAGTTTTTCATCTGAAAATTTAAATGTATAGTAGACAATTTAATTATTTTTAAAAAATTGGACAATTTTTTTGGAAAATTATTCTTGTGGGTTGAAAATCCAACTATTCTGGTAAGAAAATTGAACTATTTAGTTAAAAATTCTTCTTTTTGGTTTTAAAAGTCATGTCTTTTGTTAGAAATCTAACCATTTTGTTGAAAATTCGTTTTCCTTTTGTTAAAACTGTAACATCTTGGATTGGAAATTCCACTGCTATATTCCAGGTTCGCCTTTTTTTTAAATAATTAAAATATTTGACCAAAATTTAGCTACCTCCTAAAAATTATGTAATTTCTTCTTAACATTAAATTTTATATTTGAAAATTCAACTATTCCACTTTTGGTTGAAAATTTATCTTTTTCAGATGAAAATTAATCTGATTGGTTTAAAAAATGAACTCACTGGTCAAAAACACTGCTGTTATATTTTTGAAAGAAAACTCATTTTTTTTGTTAAAAAATTCTATTATCATTTCTTGTGTTGAAATTTTGAACATTATATTGAAAACTCGTTTTCTTTTTGGTGCAAAATGTATCTTTTTTAAATTAACATTCTTCTATTTCGTTCAAAGTTGAATTCCTTTGTCAAAAATACAGTTATTTAGTCGAAAACTTAAATATTTTGTTTTAAAAAATAGCCGCTTTAAGTAAAAAATTAATCTCTTTAGCTTAAAATCGAACTTATTTCGGTTTAAAGTTAAGTCTTTCTATTTAAAAATTCTGCTATTTTATTGTTAGTCGAAAATGCTTTTTTTAATTGTATTGCCATTTGTTGGGTTGAAAAATCAACTATTTTTAAAAAACTCGTAGTTTCTTTGAATAAAAATGAATTTTTTAAAGTGATAAATAAACTATTCAACTTTTGGTTGAAAAGTGATCTTGCTTTGTTGAAAATTCCTATTATTTTTTGCTGAAAATTTAGTTGTTTAACCAAAAATTTGATTATTCAACTATTTATTTTACTTTTCAGTTTTTTTGCTTGAAAATTAATCACCTTAGCCAAAAATTGAACTATTTTTAGTTTAAACTTGATTCTTTTTGGTTAAAAAGCATAATAATATATAAAAAATTGCATTTTTTCAATTTAATTATTTTTTCAAAATTCAACAACTTATTTTGTTAGGAAGTTATTCTTTTTTTTAATTCAATTGTTAAGTTAAAAAATCACCTTTTTTGCTGAAGGTGAAAATATTTTTTCGAAAATTTCTTTTCGTCTGTAAATTAATTTTTGTAAGTGACAATATAACTTTTCCATTTATGGTAACAAAAATCTCTTTTATTCAAAAATTCAACTGTTTGGATAACAAATTAACATTGTTAGTTAAAAATCAGTTTTATCTTGTGTTGGAAAATTTAGTTGCTTAACTAAAAATTGAATTATTATTTAATTGTTTGGTTAACAATTAATTTTGTTGTTGAAAATGTATACTATTAAACTAGTATATACCTTTACATTTTGACAGAAAATTAATTTTTTCGGATTAAAAATTTATAATTAAAAAACTAAACTATTTTCTTAAAACTTGTCTTATTAAGTTAATATTTTAATTACAGATTTCAGTCAAAAATTGAGGTATTCAGTTGAAAATTAACTTTTTTGTTAAAAATTCCTTTTTTTTTTTGATAAAAATTAATGTTTAACCTGAAAATTGAATTATTCAACTTTTTGATTTGAATTCATGTTCCTTTGTTAGAAATTAATTTTTCTGGTTAAAAATTCAAATACCTTGTCAAAAGTTTAACTATTTCTTTGTAAAATTATATTTTTGTTTAAAGTTTTGTTAATGTTAGCAGAAAATAATTTCTCTTTGATCGAAAATTTAACTTATTTGTTGAAAATTCGTCTTTTTTTAAAATAAACTATTTGTTCAAGAATTCACTTATTTGTTGAAAGTTCATTTCTTTAATTGAAAATTTTAATATTTTGTTGAAAATTTGTGTTTTCTTTTGTTAAAAACTAGTTTTTTAAACTGAAAATTTAACTACACAATTTTTGGTGAAAAGTTGATATTTATTGGATGAAAATTCACTGGCTTCGTTACAAATTGAACTTCTTTGTTAAAAATCAGTTTTTTGTATTGAAAATTAATTTTTTTAACTGAAAATTAATAAGTGCGTAAGTATTGGCTCTAATAAATTTTTCCGAATAAGTACTGGAAATCCATTACTTGGTCGTAAGGATAAACTTAATTCTTATTGGTTAAAAAGTCTAGTATTTTATTTTCAAACGAGAATTCATCTCTGTAGATTAAAATCATTATTATTTAATTTGAGATTTTATTGTTTTGTTCAAAATTGAACTATTTTGATAAAAATTAATTTTTTTGTTGAAAATTGGACTGTTTTGTTGAAAATTCCTTTTGTTGGTTTAAAATTAATTTTTTGAAGGGAAAATGTAACTTTTCCGTATTTATTTGAAAACTTAACTTTTTTAGTGGAAAATTCTTCTATTTGGTTAATAGTGAATGAAAAGTTTTGTCACAAGATATTTTTTTGGAGGATTACACTAAGGCGCTTCAGACGAGTCTCGGTTTTGCTTGATCCACGATACGTGTAAGAGGATGAATTGTTGAACGTAATATTTTTGCCACATAATCTCAAGGCAAATTCACAGGTACGAAAGGAGACCTTTTGTCGGAAAATGTTATTGTTTATTTTTTTTTTTATTAATTGAAATGGAGCGTTTTTGCGCCTAAAACTGGCCACACTGGCAATCCAGCTTACACAAATGTCCAAGCCAGCATAATTGGCTTTAAATTGTTTAGGAAAAAAATTATGTTCAGCAATTGATTCTTTTAGAGGCATAGTGGATCAAGCGAATTTAAGACTCGTTTGAAGCGCCTTAAATTCATCACTTGAAATATTCTGCTATCGTTGAATCCTGGAACTTCAGGTATATTTGGCTGTAGAAAAGTGATCTGCATTATTAATGCTTCAAGTGTTCCTCTTCCTGCTGTTCAATTCGAAAAATCTTTTTATGAGACACCTTTATAGAACTAGCAGCTTGAAGATAATTTGAATTGGTAAAGTGGCGAGCGACTGGAAAGATCAAGTCTGTCATGATCAGATAAAAACACTCGGTATTCATGGAATTTTATTCATGTCGAATTTTTTATGTAAAAATAGGAATTGATTCAATTTGATAAGTAAATGTCACACATCTATAAAATTTAACACGTATTTCTCATGAGAACAGAATACGTTCTTGTACATTTTATTTAGAAGCGTCAATATTATGTGGATCCAGTTGAAACTCAACATTTCACTTTACATTTATATAAAATACTGAGAAATAATTTCTGAATAAATTTTATTAATTTTGATTGTTAATTATCTTTCACGACAGTGGAGGGAGAGACCAACACAGAAATATGATGCAGTCTGGCAGACCAAACGTCCATGCGTTCATATTAATAGGGTTGTTTCCGAAGTCAGGTATAATTTTTCCAATAAATGGATTTTATAGTGTATAAAATTCTAATTATGAAAACGCCTATAAAATATTTTTAAATATTGTTTACAATTTTTAATTTAATGTTGAAATATGAATTTTTTATTACGATGTCGATTGGAGGGCCCCTTTGACGAACAAGGGGTCGAATTTTCCAACAATCACAGCTCACGTGTCAGTGATTCTTAAATATTTTTTTCTGTACCGATTTTTTGTTTCGGTTATGTGCGCATCGAAAATAGACGTCGCAAAATATTGTTTAAAAAAAATGTCTAATGAGGGTTTCGTAAAAAATAATGGAGAGAATCTGCCGAAAATATATATATTTATGGTATATAGAAATAAATCATAAAAAAGTACTTAAATGTAGCCATGTTTACTGAACAATTCGTAAATATGTAAGATTTTGAATTGTGTTAATAATTGCACTTACTGTTTTCCTTCAACATAATGCTGACTGTTTAACCAAATATTACAAAAGTATAACTTTTTTTTCATATAATACTTAACAAATAAAGCTATCAAATAAAAATAGTCTGAATTGACAACAGACCGTGACCTAATCTCTTTATCATGAGTTTCGCATAGTCACATTGATAGATAATTATAATAACCTCTGAGTCACGTGACACCAATTTGAATAAATGTTTTACCGCCTTCGATTTCAAATAATTTTTTTCTGCTGAACGATACAAAAGAAAAAAATATATAACGCACCTTCGATTCAGATTAAAATTATGTAATAAAATATTTGTGACTGCTCGGATGAGGAATAGGGGAAGACAAGAGAAATGAGGTGAGTGAAAGTGTGGAAAGTGTGATAAGAAACAAGGGAAATTAAGAGAAGGTTAGGGAAAGGGTAAGGAAGTAGCGGATATGAGAAGAGCGGAAATAAAGGAAATGAAGGTTAGAGAAGTAAAGAAAGTGGGAGAAGTAAGGGAATTGGATTTAAGGGAAATGCTGGAAATAACAATAGAGGGTTTTCGGGAAGTGTTAGGAAGGAAAGAAGGGAAAGTGACGGGAATAAGGGACGTGACGTAGGGGAAATAAGTGGGGAAAAAAGTCAGTGGGAGATGTAGAAAGTGAGGAGAAATATGGAATACGGGAATAGGGAAGTAGCAAAGTGAGGAAAATGAGCATTATATAAGAAAGACGTTGAGGAATAGTAGATAATCAAAGGTTCAGGTGTGGTGAGGAGAATTTAGTATGGAGAGGGAAAGTAGGGGAGGTATCATATGGAAATTGGGTGAAGAGAGGGAATTCGAAGTAAGAGAACTAAGAAGAGGATATTTTGGGGATGTGAAAGGAAAGGTTAGGTAAAATAAGAAGGGAAGAGGGAAAATAAGTGTGCGGGAAAAATAAATACAGTGAGGAGAAATGTAGGATGGGAAATAGGGAAGCAAAAAAAGGAAAAGAGGAGGCAGTATATGAGGAAGACTTGGGGGAATGAAAGAGCAACAGAGGCCAAGTTTGGGTAGAGAAAGTAAGATAGGAAAGGGGAAGTAGGGGAGCGAAAGTATGGCAAGTGAAGAAAGTGATGTAATTAGAATTAAGGGAAATAAGTAGAGAGTATTTTGGAAAACTGAAGGGAAAGGAGAGAAAGGAATGCCAGCACAAATAATAAGGGAATAGGGTTAATAGGTGTGGGAGAAATAAAGGAAGTAAGGAGAAATGTGGGATGGAGAAGTAGGGAAGTAGGAAAGTGAGTAGAGGGGGAAAATATATGAGAAAGACGTTTGGGAATTAAAGCAAAACGAAGGTTCAATTATCGGGTGGGGAATTAGAGATAAGAAGGGGAAATAGGAGAGACAAGTATAAAAAATGGGGGAACTGAGGGAATCGAAATAAAGGGGAATGAGGAAAATAAGAAAAGGGGGATTTAGGGAAACGATAGGAAAGGAGAGGATGGAAAGTGAGAGAAAATAAAGATGTGGAAATCAAGAAAAATAAATGGAGGGGAAATAGAGAAATTGAGGATAATTATGGAACAGCGGAATAGAAAAGTAGGAAAATGAAGAAAGGGGGAATCATATGAGGAAGACTTTGACGAATGAAAGGAAAGCGAAGGTTCAAGCGTTGGGAGGGAAATTAGGGACGCAACTGAAATAATAGAGTAAAAGTGTAGAAAGTGTGGAAAGAGAAGAAATTGGAATTGAGAGAATTAACCTCATTTCGGCTTGAAAATTCAACTACTTAATTTAAAATGAAGCTAAATCAACTAATTTATTTAAAATCTCACTCTTTACTTACAAATTTTATTATTTTGTTGCAAATTCAACCATTTTGTAAAAAGCACTCTTTTATTCAAAAATTCTGCTATTTTGTTCAACAGTTGTCTTTTTGCATAAGAAAATCATCCTTTTTGGTAGAAATGTGATATTAAGATTTCGTAGCCCCAGGCAGAAACTCTTATAAATTCGGTAGTGTGTCCTTACGTCAGTCGTTCTTTTTCTAAAGAGGAGAAATTAAGGTAGGGGAAGTATGGTAAGTGAAAAAAAATAGGGGCGATTGATAGAAAATTATAGGGTGGGGGGTGAGGAATGAGAAGAAGAAAGAAAGTTGGGAAAGGGGAAGTGGGAAAAACGAGGGGAAATAAGGAGAAGGGGAGTAGGAAAAGTTAGAGAAAATGAGAAGAGTGGAAATAGGTGGAGTGAGCCTGATGAGGGCAAATGAGGGGAGGAGAAGTAGGAAAGCAGTAAAAGTGTGAAAAAAATTAGTGGATGCAAGGTAGGAGAAGCGATTTCAAGGAAAGTAAGCGGAAATTAAAGGAGTGGTAGTAGTTGGTATGAAGGGAGGGAAGAGTAAATTAATTAAAAGTAAATTCGGAAAAGTTGAGTGAAACAGAGGGAAAATTTAGGAGTGGGATGTAGTTAAAATTATTGTGAGTTATTGAGGATACATATAGGGTAGTTACGTACAATTTACCTCCCCAAATTCCTGCATAGGAACCATTAAGATTACCTATGTAGGAACATGTGCAGAATCCTTCGAGTTTCCTATACAAGAAGTTTCAGCTGAATTAAAGCAGGTGTTTTAAAAAAAGTCCGTTTTCTATCTTTCATTTAAAAACTAAAAAACCTCAACTTTTTTTCTAACTTAAAAAATGTGGAATAAAAGTTCGCATACAGATATATCCTTAAAGAATTAAACTTTAAAAATTGTTTAAAGGTTCTGACGGACTTCCTTTTCGTACGTGTCTTTATAGCTTTCGGGTAACATAGTTTATGAGTGGCTCCTTGTATGTAGAAAGAGTTGTATCAGGTATTTCTTTTATTCAAGTTATTTGTCGGCAACAAAGTTGAAAGGTGCTTTATGTTCGGCGAAAAGTTTAAGAGCGAGTTAAGGCCAACCTTTTCAGAATCCAGAATGTAGTCTATTCATCTAAGAAAGGAAGAGATAAATGGGTTTTTGTTTGTATTTAGAGAAAATTATTGTAGAAGGTTAACTGAATAGAAATGGAAAAGTTTTGAATCGCATTTCGTGAACTTGGTAACTAATTGAGGAAGGTATTAAAGTCTTTGAAGAGGCTTACGAATCTCCAATTAGTACCACTAGCACGTAAATCGACTTTGGTAAAAAAAGAAAGATAAAAAAGTACCTTTCAGAGAAAGACGATTGTAGAATTTTCTTTTACACTTCTTTTTATAGACATATCTCTCTAACAGAAAGAAACCTCTTGCTGAAGAATACCCAGTTTATAAAATTTCGTTGGACCTTTTCTATTCAGAACATAAAAATAATGTAAAAGTAAAATTAAAAATTATATAATTGATATTATATAAAATAATATAGGATTTGTTTATTCTCTCTAAGTTAAAATTTTTGTTTTAAAATAGATTTTCTTAACAAAAACTGTAACTATTATATTTTTTATTGAACATTTATCTTTGTTAGTTGAATAATTCAGTTTTTTCATTGAAAATGTAATCATATTGATAAAAATTTGTTTTTTTTTAAATTAATTAATTTTTAACTAGAAATTTAATTTTCGAATATTTTGTTAAAAGTTAATGTTTCTTAGTTAAGACTTTAACTATGTCGTTAATAATTTATATTTTCTAAAGACAATTCAGTTTAAAATTCAACTATTTAGTTAAATGCTTTTGTCCAAAATTAATTTCTGTGGTTAAAAATGTAACTATTTTTCATTAAAAGTTCATTCTTATTGGTTAGCAAGTCTTCCATTACATTTTTATCGATAATTCATCTTTTTTGGATAACGATTTTAATTACTATTATTTGGTTCCAAATTGAACCATTTTGTTTAAATTTTCCTTCTTTTTTGGTAACAAATCTTTTTTTTTTCAATTGAAAATGCAACTATTCCCTTCTTGGTTAAAAATGTATCTGTTTTATATGAAAGTTGGTTTAGTTCGTTAAAATGTAAACTCTTTTATTGAAAATGTACTTTTTTGTTTAGAAATGTGATTATATGGTTGACAATTCGTTTTTTGAGTTTAAAATTATTATTTTTTTCAACTAAGAATTTAATCATTCAACTACTTGGTTTCAAATTTATATTTTATAGATGAAAATTTACCTGTTTGGTTAAAAGTTCATGCATTTGAATAGAAATTCGTATTTTTTTATAGAAACTTATAATTATTACTTTTTTTGGTGGCTAATGGGGGGGCAGTTTTTGTAAATATATAAAAAGTAAAGTATGAGGTGCATACTAGGAGAGGGGGTTGACAGTGGGGAGCGGTGGTCAGTCGAAGTGTTCAACCTCATTTTTGAACAGTTATGTTCGAATTTCAGGACTGATCACAAAATTCTAAAAACTGGACTTGATAACTAGAGTACAATTTTTATCATTAAAACAATGACCATTTTCTGTATTTAACTTCAGATTTATGTTTTACCATCTCATAGTTCTACTTTCTTAAATTTTGCTCCAACTTTAGTTTAAATTTCACTAACGACTTCGCATTTTCCAAACCCAAATACTAAGATAAATAGTTAAAATTTTATGTTGATTCCACTCCTTTCTCCTCTACTTCTTCTCTCTTTACTTTCACATCAAACACTCCCCTTGCCTCATTTTCCTTTCGCATCCCTTACTTCCCCTACTTCTCCTGTCCTAATTTGGCATAACTTTACATACCTCATTTTCCTCTCTACACCTCGTTCCTCTCCGCTCATTTCCCACACTTCCACTTACTTCACATACATCCGCTCCCCTTATTTTACCTACTTTCTTTCTCATAACTTCCCCTACTCCCCTCCCCTCATTGGCAATATTTTCTCACAAAAATTTCACCTTTATTTCCCCTCCCACTGTCTCCTCCTTTACTGTCCGTAGTTCCCATTCCCTCATTTCCCGTCACTGCTCCTACTTTCTTTGTATAATTTCTTTCACTTCTCCTGAAAAAAAGTACGACGGACGGACACCTGACCGAAATTATAAAGGTTTCGTCCCCGGGTTACGAAACCCTAAAAAATAAGAATAAAATATGTACCCTCGTTTTATCCCAACTTCTTTCTCCTTTACTTCCCCTCTCCTCACTTCCACATCCAAAACTCCTCTGTCCACTCACCCGCACCCCACTACTATCTCTCCCCTCACTTCTTCACCCTTTATTTCCCCTCCTATAAACTCCCCTGCTTCACATAATTTCCCATAACTTTTCCTGCATACCTTGTTTCCCCTCCTCTAAACTTAACTCCCCTTCCCTTATTTCATATACCTTCACTTACTACCCATACTTTCCCCTACTTGGATTCCCTCATTCCACATACTTAATCACCATCATTTTATCGTCAACCCCCTCCCCCGGATACTCCTTTACTGCCCGTAGTTCCGCATGGAAAAAAGTACAACGGACGGACACCCGACCGAAAGTATGAGGGTTTCTCCCTCGGGTTATGAAACACTACAAAAATTAAAAATGTTCTGCTTTATTTTATTTTAAGAAGAATGTTAACATAACAGAATCTCTTCCCATTTCTCTAAAGAAAAATATTAAGAAAACCAAATGTTTCTATTTATATTAAGAAATAAATTTAAAACAAATTTTCCCTTTTTCAATTCAGAAGCAAAAATGTATACAAAAATTTCTCCCTTTCCAATTGAATAAAAGAATTTTCTTCTGATTTAGAAAAAGATAAAAAATAATAGTCATAAAAAAATAAAACTGTTCAAACTTAAAAAATTTTTAGATTAAACTCATTCAAAAGTGAATAATTTTATGTGACATTAAGTATGTGACATTGAAAATTATTAGAAAGGTTTTTCTAATAAAAACTTAAAAACATTGTAGTATGAACAGCACTATAAATCACGAAAACATCAATAAAGTAAAATAATACTTCACATATTAATGGCCGTCTAATAAAATAAAATAATAAAATGAATTATATTCAGAAAATGAATATAATAAAGTAAAATAGAAGTATAATAAGAATAAACGTAGAACGCGCATCATAATTTATTGCTATTATTTAAAATAATCGCTTCCTTTTAGAGGGAGGTTCGCAACGAATTAGATTTTCCAATATCATTTTTAGACTGTATGTATGTCTGTCGGCCTGTCTGTCTGTGAACACGATAACTTTAAAAAAATTAATCTATTAGATTCCCCTTTGGTATACTCATTTAGTCTCCTAAACTAAAGGTCAAGGTCGTTAGCCAGCCATTTTGGATGAAAATTCAAAAAGTGGGCACATTTTGAATATTTTTGAGACCACTTATTTAAAAATTCAAAAATTCTCTATACTGTTATTCATAGAATTCAAAAAAATTAACAATTTATCCTAATGACTTTTTTTGAAAAATCAAAAATTACTAGAGTTATAGCATTTTCAAAATGCAGAAAAGCAAACTAAAATGATCGATTTAAATCAAACAACGCATGATACGAAAAAAAGTTTGGAAAATAAAAACGTTGCTTTTTGAAAGCCCTACAAGATTATGATAAGAACTTGTTCAATTTGGTCAAATAGTTGAAAATTCAAAATTTGATAGTACAAAAAATTTTTGAAATTTAAACAATTTATCCTTCTGACTTTTTTTATAAAAAGAAAATTATCAGAGTTAGAGCATTTTCACAATCCAAAAAAACAAACTAAAATAAACATTTTAAGCTAAACAACGCATGATATAAAAAAAGTCAGGAGAAGAAAAATTTTTGTTTTTGAAATCCCTACAAGATTATGATAACAACTTTTTTAATTTGGTCGAAAAGCTGAAACTTCCAAATTTAATCGTAACAAAAATGTTTGAAACGACATTTTTTCAAGATTTAAGAATTCTATGTACGGTTGTTCGTCGTACTCAGAAAATCAAACAATTTATCCTTTTGAGTTTTTTTATGAACAGAAAATTATCAGAGTTAGAGCACTTTCAAAAAAAAAAAAAAAAGAAACTAAAATGAACATTTTAAGCCAAACAACGCATGATACGGAAAAACATCAAGGAAAGAAAAACTTTGCTTTTTGAAAGCCCTACAGGACTATGAAAACAACTTTTTTAATTTGGTTGAAAAGTTGAAAATTGCATATTTGATCATATAAAAATAATGTAAAATCCAAAAATTCCATTTTTTGGTCAAACTGTACAAGATACGAAAAAAATGAAAAATCTCAAATTTCGCGTCCTGGAAAGAACTACAAATTAAGAATGAATCACTTTTCGATATAAGCTACGAGAAAAAATGAGACAAAACTTGATCATCCAAAAAAGAGCTATAATTTTTTAATAGGACAGTTAGTTTTTGCTTTAGTCGTAAAAAATAACATTCTAAATAAAAATATTAAATTAATATTAAATTTGTTTAAAAAACGACACAAGGTATGAACTTAAATTACCAGACAAAAGTTGTTCGCCTAAAAAGATCTATAAATTTGTTATTAATTATTTTTCGATAGGACGAGTAGATTTTCTTTTAATCGTAAAACATACGATTAAAAATTAAAAAATTAACTTTTTGGAAAAAGCACAGAAAAGAAAAAAAGAGGGCATAGGCTCCTATATAGGACCATATTATAGGTTCCTGTATTAGACCCTATGCAGATGCGCAGTAGTTTTTATTTAATCGTAAAAAACAACATTAAAAATAAACAAATTATAAAAACAAGGAAATAAGAATTAGTATGATTTAATTTTTATGCATATTATGAATTGAAATGATATACATTTATTGAAATTATACATGTTTCAGAGCAGCTTAGAATACAATTTAAAGCAAAATAAGAAACAAATAAAAAAATTATCATGATAAATATAATTTGCTTTTTATTTTGCAATTTTTTATAAGTAATCTCTGGCAGAGTTACATAAAAAATGTTCGTTAAAGCCAAAAGAGCTTTAAAAAAAGAGAGTTCAAAATCGCAAAATTACCGTTGTCGGTCCGTTTACCTTTAATTTTAAAAGTTCTGTGCCCGAATGAAGAAGAAACGTAAAGACTAAGCGCGGAATGCGATTGCCCTCAGTCGCGTGCCGTAGGTGCGCTCAAACTCTCGAGCTAAGATTTTTTAACGAAAGAGAATTCACAATCACAAAATTACGGTGGTAAATGTTTTGAGTCTTAATTTTAAAATGTTTGCGCAAGAATGTGCGAAAATATAAAGACCGAGCGGGTAGCGCAAGGTAAATAAGTAATCGAGCGCGAAGCGCGAGATAAATGTACAATAGAGCGCCAAGCGCAAAATAAATACAACATTTTTATATTTTATATATTTTATTTTATATTTATTTTTTATATTGGAAATGTCTGTCTTTGATGAAATTGTACCCGTCTGCGGGTCGCACGGATTGATCTACTGTTGACGAACTTTCAATGACCATTCTTGGCAAATCAATACTACTTAGAAAGTTAAAAAAAGTTGGATTGTTTGTATCAGATTTTAATTTGAAATATAAACAAGCGGTAAGTTAAAAAGTTGTTGATTGTAACAGAACACATCAATTGACATTTTGTTGAACTCTTTCATTTTCTGAAAATTAAGATTTTCGGCAAGACAAAAACATAAGCTTGAAAAGCTTAGAATATATTCATTGTTTTAACTCCCCTTAATGAGAATGCAAATTAATTTGATGTCTATGAGGAAGCAAAATTCTCCTAAAATAAGCACTATTAAATAAACTTATAGCAAATGCAGCCAGAGTACTTCTTATTTTTGTAAAGTTTGGAGTTTCTACAAAATGTGTACCAATTTTTTTCGTCTTTCCAAAAATAAATCCAACAACCGATATTCTATTATATTTTGTTTAATAAACCAGTTTAAATTGTTGAAGTTTTAAAGTCTAGGAAGTAAAATTCCAGGCAGCTGAATATGCGCCAATCAGCCATTGGTTTGTTCATTCAAGCTATGTTTTCGCTCGATTTTCCTGACTTTTATTTATCTGGCGACTTTTTCGATCATGTCAATGTCACAGTTTATTATTATAAATGTCAGTTTGAAATCTTATGAAACTGAAAATGAACTTGTTAATTTAATATTGTTTAGAAATTTTTCGTAATAAAATAAAATTAGACTTATTTACTTTTAATTCAGCAAAGTCATGGATTAATAAAAAACAATATCACTATATAGGCATCTTACTATATTTTATTCATTTTGTTAACTTTTAAGATAAAAAATTATACATGACAAAAGAAATATTTAAACGTATTTATGGATTTTAAAAAGGGTTTTCATGCTCAGAATTATTTTGCGCAATGAATCTGGATTTGAAAATGAAAATTTTTCTAAAAATTTATTTGTTTATGATATTCCAAAAACAAAAAAATTATATTATTTCTTTTAAAAAATGGATTTATCACGTTTTCCCTGCTTACTTCTTATTTTTAATAGTTTTAAACTATTAAAAAAATTAGTTTAAAACAGTGAAAAGGACAGTCATTTTGTGTTGATATAAATGACATTTTTTAGTAAAAAATTTATATGATCACTATAATGTCACTTGGTGCTATATTTTTAAGGCCTTGACACAAAAGTTTTTTGATTCAAAAGCTTAAATTCAAAAATATTTGTTTTCCAATTAATTAATTTTTTAAGGTTTTAAAATTCAAATTTCAAAACTTAATAGTTTTGAATTTTAACATTATAAAATACTAGTACAATTACTCGTATTTCACATATCGAATCTTTAAAAATGTTAAAATTGCATGCTGAAACTCAATGTATTGTTTATTAATTTTAGATTTAAATTTTTTAAA
Organism: Belonocnema kinseyi; assembly: GCF_010883055.1. NCBI lineage: Eukaryota > Metazoa > Arthropoda > Insecta > Hymenoptera > Cynipidae > Belonocnema > Belonocnema kinseyi. The sequence goes on along the minus strand of NC_046659.1, from coordinate 118,018,264 downwards.
TTGTTCAGTTTCAATTCAACTAAGTTTTAGATTAATTAGTTTCAAATTTAAATATTACAAATTAATTGGTTTCATTTTTGCATGTGTAAAATGATCTCTGTTTTTTAAATCTTAGAATTTTGAAGTAAAAGGCTTGATAGTTATACAATTTTTAGTTAAAGGATTTGCAATTCAATAATCTGGAATTATAAGCCTCCAGAACAAATTTAAAACAATAAAAAAATAATTTTGATAGACTTAATGTATAAAAATATTTTAATTATAATAACTCAATTCAAAAACTCATTGTTAAAATACAATTTAAGATTAAAAATATACCAAATTTTAAAATCACTTTCAAAACAAAAATTTAAATTCTTAAAATTGTGCAATTTGAAAAATTAAGATCATATGATCTAGGTTTGTATCGTTTTGTTTTTTTATTTTTATACTATTATCTTATAATTGTCTGAATATTAGTTAGAATTTTGTTTAATGCTTTTAATTTATCTATAAATAATTGAAATTTTAATCAATTTTATAATTGAATTTAAATTTTTGTATGTGACTATAATTTAGAATCCTATCATTTTACAAAATTTAACTTTGAAATATTTAATTAAGCTGTCAATTTAAAATTGTCAAATTTTAATCATTTCGAATTAAAAATGAATAAAATTCCAAACTTTTCAATTTTACATTCTTTAATTTTTAATTTTTAATTAGAACTCATGCAATTACAGTTAATTCCAGTTTTAAATTAACAAGAATTCAAAGTTTCAATATAAAATTATTTAATTCTAAACATTTTGTAATTGCCCTATTTTCAATATTTGAATCTGAATTCATTCAATTTCAGTATCCTTCAATTAAAAATAAAATAAAATAATTTCTGATTTAAAATTTTTCTTATTACAAATAAAATAATTTTGAATAAATGAAAAAAATCTGCCTTAGCCCGGATTTGAACCAGGAACACCACTATTCCCGAGTGGATCGTTTAACCAATTGCGCAACCGGGGCCACAACAGATCTTTTCTTGTTTCTTCTAGTACTACAGAATGCTGCGTTCCTGTATTTATTTGACCAGGTGAAATTTTTTATCATTATTCTTAATCTGAATAAATTCACCGAATCCGAATATAATTTAGAGTTAAATAACATCATTTTTCGAAAATAGAAAAAACAAAAATCAATCTGATGTCGCCTTAGTGGAGTAATAGTTTAAACGCTCTACTCGTGAATGGTTTCGTACCTGGTTCAAATCGGGGCCGAGGCAGATTTTTTCTCTTTGCTTCGAAAATTATATGAGCAGCATTCGGCAAAATTCAATATCAGAAATTAATCAATTAATTGCCCTGATCGATAAAATAACATCCATAATTTAAATAAAAATTAAACTATATAATTTTAACTCCATTTAAATAAAATTGTCCAAATTAAAAATCTTTGAGATTTGCAAATTTGGAGAACATCTTAAAAAAAAGTTTTTAAAATTTTATTTTTAAGTTCAAATCGGTGAAAATGATACTTTTTTGTTTGAGGCTTCGAAAATAAGTTTCTCAACTTTAAAAGCTAAAATTACAAATAACTGTTTTTCAACGCTACAACTTCCTAAATGTATAATTATGTTATGTCAATGTTTTCTTGAAGTGAATGGATAAAAATAATTTTAAATGTAGAGTTGAATTTATATGCAGATTGAATGTCATACTTAAAAATAATAAAATTCCATGTTACCGTTCAGAAAAAAAATCATAAACCCAATTTTCATTCTCTCAACTTAAAACAAATTTTTTAAATACGGACGGTGTCTATTCCAATTCAGAAATTAATAAGAATAAAAAAATTCTTTTTCTAAAATAATTAAATAACACCATTTTCTCCTTGCACATTGAATAAAAAAGTTAAAAATGATCAATTTCACTCCTCCGATTCAGATGGAAATTCAAAATAAAAAATTACTTGTTTTCATCTAAAGAAAAATGTATAAAATAAAGAATTTTCGTCCTTAAATCCAATTAAAATTTTAATTAAAACTTTTTAAATAAGGAAATTTCATCTTTCATTTTAAAAGCAAATTAAATGTCAACATTACGGCCCGTCGAATCAAATAAAAATATATAAAATAAAAATGTACTGTCATTTTATTTAGAAAAAGATTTAAATTAAAGGGAAAATCTTGTCTTTAATCTTAATAAAAATCTTGAAAATATTGAATCTGCACTATTTTAGCTGAATAAAAATATTGATTAAAGTGTTTAAAAAAACACTGATATCTCCAATTCAGAAAAAGTGCCCCTTTTTCCAGAAAAGATTTGAAAGTAAAAATTGAAGTGATTAGGTTTTTTAAATTTAAAATGTGACATTAGTGACAGTTTGATAAATTTTTAAATTAAAAATATATTTGTATATACTTCAAATTTAGAAGACTCCTGAAACATCAATTTTGTGGTTAAGCTTGTTGTCTTGCTAAGAATCAAATTTCTGAAAATGTAGTTTTTCTATTTTTTTAAGAATCAAAATAGTATTAATCATGATTTCATTTCAAATAAAAAATATCACTTCAGCAAACAAATGAAATTTACAAAGAACTTTTATTTTCACAGAAAAAACTAAGAATAAAATTTGTTGCAGGAAATGTTTTAGAGCGATAAAGTTTTGTTTGGCTACCTTCGCGTCTTTCAAAAAACATGTGTTTGTCATGAAAAAAAAAAGAAAGTTAAACCGATATTTGTGTAAAGTTTATCCTGTGAAGTTAATTTTTCTTGCGGAGAATCTTTTGTTGAAAATCGATGTAAAGTTTATCTTCTGTTTTTTCTGTGTTAACAATATTTTTCGAAATTGAATTTTTTCTGACTATCGCTTCTTACCAATTTTTAAAAAAGGACTTAACTTCAATAAATAATGTTTTTTAATAATTCAAGCGAAATCTCTTCAGAAGACTTTACGACAAGATGACCAATCTTTTCAATTCAAGTGTGGCAATCGATGCACTTTGGTGAACTGAGATTATCGCTCCGTCAGCTGTAAGGCGTTTCATCGATTTTCTGACACAGCACTACATAAAGAGTTTAAGGGCCAGGGTAAAATCTTATTTTCTCTTCAAGCAAACTGCATTTTCATCACACATCTAAAAACATAATTTGTTTTTCTGTGAATGAAATATTTGCATTAGAATTTTTGCGATTTAAAATAGTCTAATGTACTCGAAAAAGAAATTAGCATTGAATCGTAGAAAATTAAGTTTCTTTATTCCTTCGTCGGTTTTTTTCGTCTCAATTCCAAGCCGAGTCGAATCGGGTTATAGTCGATTCAATTCGACACATATGCTACGTATAACTCATATAATGCTAACTTTTTCCGGGAACACAAAAATTGGGAACATTAACGAAAAGGTCTTCCTAAAAATACTCACTTGATGATGTTCTATAAAATTAAGAAAAATTAAGAAAAAAGGTTAAATATTGGATTTTACTTCAAGAGCATTTTACTTCATAATGACAAAATATGACTCTCACCGAGTCAAAACGCATCAAACATGTCAATGATTTTGAATGAAATCTTTGATATTTAAAATAAATACAAAAATACAAAGTTTACAATCATACAAAAAACTAAGTTGACTGTTTTTGCAAAATACTTATTTGTAATTTTTGTATTGCTATTCATATATTTAAGCTAGATTTCTTTAAAAAATCATGTTCTGGAACACACTTCAGATAATGCGTTTACATTTGGTAAACTTCTTACAAAGTCTTCGTAGTCTGAAGTACATATTTTAGTTAATTGCTTTTTTCATTTAAGGCATTTTTTATTTACAATTTATTAAACAATCGCGATTGTTTATGTGTTCTCCGGGCGCAATTCGGATGAAACTTCGCGTACATGTTGAAATGTGCCCTATTTTCCCTATTTTTTCCCTATTTTTCCTATTTTCTATTTTAATTCTTAGGCGACAATTTTCCCCCAATTGGGTGTCCTAATTTAGGAAAATGTAATAATTCTTAAAAGATTTGTGAAAACGAATTTTGAAAAAAAGTTGATAACTGTTTTATTGTAGTATAAACTTTGCAAAAATAAAAATTTGTAAGTGTCCGATGCTAAAATAAAATATTGTTTGACTCAACAAAGCTTTTTCTGACTAAACAAATAATTCTATTGGCTAAACAGAATGTAACGTCGGTTTGCCAAAACATTTTGGTCCTGGAACCAAAATGTGGTGGAGTCATGAAAAAGTCTATTGCATAAATAGCAAGAAAATTAATTTGTTGTACAAATAAAACATTTTTCTCACTGCAAAACTAAATAAAAATACACGACAATAATTTATAAAAAAAAATAATAATTTCAAATTAAAATTTAACATTTATTCTACTTGACAGTTTAAAGTTACAGTCAACCAATAAAATTACCTGACTTTAACAAAATTGTTGTTAGCTAGGTTCATTTTTTACTCGATAGTTTTGTTTAGCGTGTGATGTTCTAAAAAATTATGTGCAACAAATCATAACGCGTATCGAATTAATTTTATAATAATGAACCTCCGGGGGTATACCTGTAAGAATATTACATTGCCAGTATAGGGATGACATATTTCGGAGACGTTTTTAAAATAAAAGAAGAAAAATGATGAAATAGTGTTTGGGTGCAATTGCAGAATAGGGGCGTCACCTGTTTCTTTGGCTAGAAAAGAGTCCCTTTTTGGCAAGAAACTATTAGAATCTTCAGTATACGATAAAATATGGGTATGTCACGATATCGGAATGATCATATTTAACTCATTGTTTAGGTGCTTCTAAGCATCCAAACGGTGAGAAACAACCCTTTGACAGGTCACAAAAATAATTTTGTCAAAACCCTCCAACCCTTTTCCAACTTCGCGTTAAATATGATCATTACGATATATCGTGACAGAACCATATTTGAGACATCATAGTAACAAAAGTAACAAAAATTTTTTATTTTTGCCTCATCAAATCCATTTATTTATCATTCAATTAAAGATTCTAACAGTTTTTTGCCAAACAAAAAAATTTTCCTAGCCAAAACAGAGGTCACAGGTGACGCCCCTATTCTGCAATCTAACCATTATTGTTCCGTAGTATAGTGTAAGAAACACAGTGCTGTGCAGCCAGACACAAGATTTTTTCGGATTCCAATAGGAATAACTGAGGAAAATCAACAGTTTCTCGGAAAATCTCGTGCTGGGCCTAGTGATCTGTCAACAATTGAACTTATTATATTGTCAAAGAGAAGAATTGAAATCTGGATAAGTGTTTTGCTTCGTGGGCCTTTAAGTGCAAGTCAATTCCCGGATTTGCGAGGAACATTTTATGAGTGGTAAGTAAGAAATGTATGCGTTTCGATTGTGGGGTTATGTTTGCGAGGTTATGTTTACCAGAATTGTAGCGGAAGAATTGTTTGTGATTTATATTTTTTGCAATCGTTTGTAATTTGTTTGTATCATAAAGGCATTCCAGCTGGTTTGGCGAATAAGGATCATCCTGATTGGGTGCCTTGTCAAAAATTAGGTTATGAAAAAGGAGTCGCTCTAAAAAGGAAAAGTTCACTGCCCCGCTATCACCTATCTCCTAAAAGGGTTATTTGTCATAGGAGAATATAAATTTTGCTTTAAAATCCTTTCAATTAATTTAAGGTTCATAATTGTATTTAAAAAATCATTTCCTTGGTAAAAAATACAAGTATTTTATTTGAAAAATCTTTTTTTCTTATAAAAATTAATCTTGTTAGCCAGGGAAAATGAAAAATGTGTTAGCATAAGGTAGAGATTCCTTAAATTGATATTTATTGCTTTTCTGTATCAAGAGAAATCTTGAATTTCCGTACACTTTTTTGAGACGTACAATTTCAGGATTTCTCATGGAAAAAATATATTTTTTTATAGATTTATGTAAAAATACAACTTATTTACATTAAACTGGGAAAGAAGAATGCAATGTTAAACATTTTATAATATCTCTTGAATTTTTTAATCCTGCGAGCAGATCGCTTTTCTAAGAGGCTGCTCCTAAGCTCAAAATTTCAATAAACTGTCATCGCATTTTACTTCAGCAATGGAACTTGACAACTTGAAATGAATACAGTACTTCATACGAATATTCCTTAATGTTTATATGCTTTCACTTGTTTTGCAGTATAAAAACTGTGAAATTGAATAAAATATGACACTATATCCACTATTATCATCGAGGACACTGTGCTTACATTTTCACTGAAATCTAAATCTTTAAGAGCATATGGATCAAAGTTTTCGATTTTTTCCAATTTTTGGATATATGTGACGTGCGCCGAAGAAAGGGGACTTACTCTAAAAGAATCCAAATCGAGGTTTTTACACCTTTCAATAGTTCTTGAGCTGCTCTTCTTAATGAAACCATAAAAAAAATCCGAGCGTTATTATTGCTAATAATTGAGTTATTCGGTACGCGAGAAATTGGGCTTCGGACTCGAGAGCTCGAAATTCCGTGTAACATCTCCCACCACTCACCATGCCATCTATGCGTCTCATCTATACCCGTTCGTGAGCCGCGTCTATCACTTATTTCTTTCCGTAAGAATGTACACTAGCCGTCCAATAAGACGACGAACGCGGGACTTTCACCGTACGGCAAGGCGACGGCGTGAGGGGTCCCCACTATTCTGCGCTGAGAGCGTGCGCGGTGTAGAGCGAACTTATGTGTTAAGTGAAGTATTAGGTTGTGTGCATTGTAGAGAAGAAAATGGAGGGGATAGAGGTACGGCCTCCGCCGCCGTTTCGTTGAGCGTTCGCCCGTCGTTATGTTAAGCGGATCGTCTTGCCGGAGGTCATCTTGTTGGACGGCTAGTGTAGTCGTATAAAGTGGAAAGGGAAGATTTCGTGAGGCTTCCCTCTCTCCTAAAACTCGCGTCTATCGCGTCGAATTCAACCGCTCGCCCTGAAAAGTCTCACTTTTCAGAGTAAGCCCCCTTTCTTTGGCGCACGTCACATATCGAGTCTTGACGTCTCCAGACAATTTTCCCAAAAATTCACTCTGCATTTCGAAAAAACAATTTTAAAAATCGACGGCAATACATGCAAACTATAGGGACATAGGGAGGAAGTTATTTCCCCGGAGACCGCTCGGAGCGCGTGACGTGACAAGTGAGATGCTCTGTAACTTATATTTCTGTTACCATTCAGGAATTTTAGGGAAATATTTGTAATTTTCAGAAACCGCTTCTGAAGTTCAATAAAAAATTATTAAATTTACTATAAAAGTAACTGAATTTCGTTTTCATCAAACTAATGTAATAATAGTTGGAAAATTCTTATCCATATTTTCGGTTTAAAAACTATCGATTTCCTTTAAAGCTGCTTCAAAGAACAAATTGAACAACAAAAGAATTATTTATAATCGTATTAATATTGATAATTAATAATAAGTAGCTCTAAGGGATATTTAAGTCTTAACATCAGTAAAAGACGAACTCGAAACTACACCATGTTTGTAAGTTTGTACAATAACATCATCGCAAGAGATTTCAAACATCGTATTCAATTCACGTATAACATCCTCATCTCAGCAGTCATTTGAGTTAGTCTGCGGCTACCATGCAAAACCGGGTTTACCCGAGTAAAAGTTTGAAAAAAATTGACATATTTTTATTTGAAAATCGTCAACCTTGAAGAGTTTTCAGCTGTAGATCTTCAAAATCAATCTATTATAAATGTATTGAAAATTACGTTCCTATAAAATATAAGTGTTAATGATAGAATAGTTATTTGCAAATCGGCAAGTTTAATATTCTCGAATTCCTAATTCTATCCCTTTAAAATTAAAACATTTGAAACGTTTTCTTTAAAATGTAAGATTTTTCATTTAAAATATTAACGATTTAAAATTATAAAACTTTTATGTTTTTAAATTTTAAATTCTGCATTTTTGATGATTAAAATGTAAAATTTTATCAATTTGGACGATTTAAAATTCGAAACTGTTAAGTTTTGATCTTCTTTTCTCCACTTTCCTTTTATAGATAGGATCTTCTAATTCTTAGTCAGTTTTTGAACTATTTCTGGTTTTCAAAAAATCTGGTAAAGTTTAGGGTTATTTTTTTAAGTGCCTATCACATGATTCACTTGTTATTAGTGTCAATCGTTGAAAACTTTTTAAATTAAAAATTGAAATTCGAGAAAAACAAAAAAAATCGAAACCTGTTGAAAAATGTATAATTTTGCAAAAAATTAAGTAAAAAAATGTGCATTAAAATAAAATAAAAATGATTATTAAACGTTTTATTGAAAATTGTATTATTTCTCCATAAACTTAATTTGTTTATATTATATGCAGATATCATTCAGGCAAAAAATGTTGTTAAATGAAATATTATTGTATCTTGTGTCCTTTTTCCAAAAAGTCTATTTATATATTTTTATAACCAAAGTTTATAACAAACTTGTACATATTTTTTGGTCAAAAAACTTTTGTCCTCATTTTTGTCGCCTCTTGTGTCCTCTTTCCAGAAATTTAATTTTTTTATTTTTAATCTTATTTTTTACGACTGAAAGAAAATCTACTCGAACTATCTGAAAATGGTTAATAACGTATTTATAGAACTTTTTGGACGAACAACTTTTGTCTGTTAATTTTAGTTTGTACCTTGTGTCGTCATTCATAAAAAAATTAACTTTTTATTTTTAATTTTATTTTTTAAGATTAAAGCAAAAACTACGTGTCCTATCAGAATTGATTAATGTAAAATTTAAATGAGTTTTCGGAATGTTTTAGAAGAGTAACTTTTGGCTATTTATTTTTTTCATAGCATGTGTCGATTGTCGAAAAATTAATTTTCTCATTTTTATTGTTTTTTACGAATAAAACAAAAACTGCGCATCCTTTACAAAAATAATTATTGAAACTTCGTAGCTCTTATTTGGATAAACAAGTTGTGTCTAATTATTTTTTTTCGTAGCTTCTCTCGTTAGTCCAAAAATGTATTTTTTCTCAAATTTTAATGTTGTTTCTTACGACCAAAAACAAAAACTATTTTAGCTTATTGGCTTTTTTTCGTATCGTATAAAGTTGTTATGATAATTTTATAGGGATTTGAAAAATCAACATTATTCTTCTCTTGACTTTTTTTTATTGCAGTGAAACTCTTCTATAGTGCCGATTTTGGGGCTGACGATGAGTGGGAACTAACTCATTATAGCCCGCTCTCTTTTTGCTTGTTCGTATAATTTTAAATTAAAATTTAACATTTATTCTACTTGACAGTTTAAAGTTACAGTTAAGCAATAAAATTATCTAAGTTAGCTAGGTTCATTCATAACATTTGTTCAACTCAGATATAATTTTAAAATTGTGATATTTTAATCGTTTCGAATTGAAATGTAGGCAAATTAAAAAGTTCTTAATTTTAAATAAGTCAATTTTGAAGGCTCTTAAATAAAATAATAAAATCTCAATTTCTTTGAAATTGTATCAAACCAATTTTAAAAATCTGAGTCTTAAATTTTTGCAGTGTTAAATAAATTTCGGATTTCTTCATCTTTTAACGTTCCTCTGTATACATTTTTTGATCCGAAATATTTCCCATTAAAAATAATGTTTTGTTTTCAAGTTTTTAAAAATAATAATTTCATTTTAATGACTTATCACAGCCGCAGATTTCGCGCACCCCGCGTAGCTCCTGTTCGCCGACCGGCGGCGCGGCGTCAATTCTCAGAAGGGCTATAGAAGGGAGGGTCATTGAAGGTTTTCATTGTACTACCTAAATTTTTTTAGAGAGGGGTAGCGAACTTTCATATTTTCGCAAAGACGAGACATTCCAGCATGAACAACCATTTGTGCCTTGTTAACCCCTGTTTATAAACGGAGGGTTAAGAATTTTTATTTGTACATCTTTCAAAATTAAAGAGCTTTTAACGGTAAATCTTTCAAATTTAAGAGTATCAAATTCCAAATCTTTCAAATTCAAAGAATTTTCATTGTAAATCTTTAAATCTTTAAATTGAAATAAAGTCTAATTTTAACAATTTAAAATTGAACTATTTAAAACAAATTCGGCAATACACATTAAATATCGAAGAGTCTTCAATCATCAAAAGGGCAGAATATTGAATACAAATCTTTAAAAATTGACAAAATTCAAACTGCGAATCGTTCAGATTGAAGATTTTGAATAGTAACCTTGAAAATTGTAGATCTTGCAATCGTAATTTTTCACTTTTCACTTTTTTCACTTTTTGATCTTAAAAATCATCACAACTCAAGAATAATTATTTGTGCATTTTTCAAAATTAAAGAGTATCCAATTGTAAATCTTCGAAATTAAGGAATTTTAAATCGCAAATCATTAAAATTGATGACTTATTCATTATGAATCTTCAAATTTAAACTAGTTAAAAAATATATTCCAGATACCTTTAAAATATAATTCTTGAAAATTAATTTGTTTATAATTTCACATTTTTAACATTCAAGAGTCTTTCAAAATTAAACTATATTTAATTTTGAAAATTTACAATTATAAATTCAAACATTAATAATAATATTTGTAACAATATGTAATATTTCTTAATTATTGTAATTTCAAAATTGAATAATATTTTGCAGTAATTCCACTCTTTCATATTCTATTTGGCGTCAGTGGCGTTCTTTTAAAGCACCGTTAACTGAATTTTCAATAATTAATTACAATTTTTTTAACATTTTTTTGCAAAAATAAAATGATACAAGGATTCGAACAGTTTTTGTCGATTTTCACGGCAAAGTAAGAGCTTAGGGAGGGTGGTGGGGGATTGAGACATTTTGTTACGATTAGGGAGAGGGTTTTACTCATGTACGTAATTTTAGCAAATTTGCAAACACTTTCTCTTAAAGATTATCTTTTTAGTTCGATTTATTACTTAGCTGGAAATTTAACATTTTTCTGAAACAGACATCCTTATTGGTTGCAAATTCAACTGTTTTGTTAGAAATTAGTCTTTTTGTTTAAAAATTCTACTCTTTTCGTAGAACATTAACCTTTTGCTCAAAATTGATATTTTGCTGCTGATAAGTCAACTGTAATCTTTTTGGATGAAAAATATTTGTTGGGAAAGTGGAATTTTTTTTTAATCAAAAGTTTATCTATTTCTAGAATATTTTCCTTTTGTTTAAAATTCATAATTTTGTGTTGAAAAGTCAATTCAAAATTGTTTTGATGAAAATTCAACACTTTTTTTGAAAATGTGCCTCTCTTTGAAAGTTTGAGCTTTATCCGAATTTTTTTTATATACAGTAAGAGAGGAGTGGATTTTTGTTACGATTTTTTAGAGGAGGGAGGGGAGTGTTAGAGAGGACCTATACATTTTTATAATCTTTATTTTTTTAAAATACAATAATATAAATTGCAATATTTGACATCTTGAAAAATAAATAATTCCGGAATATTTTATGTGCTCGTATTTTCATATGCGCATATAACTTACTGCTGCAATTACTGTGACTTTCCAACTTCATGCATTTCTGAGTTCCTATACATATATATGTATATATATATATATACCCTGCAATATTGGTGTATTAGGGAAAATAGGTCCTTGCGCTTCTGATAACGGAAATGCTCATATAGGATATAGTTCAGCACCCAACGCGCAATCCAAACTGAAGCGGGAGCTTTTCAGAGGGAAAGCTCCCAAGTCCTATTCAGTTTGCGATGAGCCGCAACCGGTGAAAGCTCGTCCTCGTCGCTTCTTTATAAAAATTGATAGTACTATCAATACGGAAAAAAACAAAAAGACAAAGTAATCCATAAAACTTTATCCATATGGTTAGAACTTTTTCGATTTTTTTATTATTATTTTTTTTTCAATGCTCCCTGTTACTAAAAATGGTTCCGCTGTGCATCAAAAGACTTTTTCTAGTGAGGAAATTTATTTTTGCGGTTTGATTACGACATGAGGATGGATTCGAATAATAGCGATGAAACTAACGGATTTTATAGAACGTTCTTCCGCAGCTGCGGAAATGTAAATCGAGTTCTTTCATAGTGGAAAAAGATGCAGGATATTACGTATAAGAAGAGCCAGGTAAATTAGATGATTTATACAAAATTGAGGATTAGTAACAAAATATTTCAATGTTTTTTAACAGCATTCACAAAATTGAAATTTGGAATCAATTTTTATGAAGAAAATGATTTTTATTTACCGAAAAAATTATTTATGGTGGTGGAAAACCCGTAGTTAATATTAGTAAAGTTTTTTCATCAAAGTTTAATTTTTACCTCGAAATTTCCTGCAGAATACAAAAAAAAAATTTCTTCAAATTCTCTTTCCGCAAAACTTTCTTACTAAAAAATGTAATCCTTTGCAACTCATTAAAGTTTCCTAACCGTTACGGCAAACCTCAGAGTATTTTATATAAAATCCGTCCATTTAAAAAAAATACTTAAGGGATTAGAAACATTAATGCGATTCTCTGCAAGAGTTTTTTATGAACGATAAAGTTTATACTTTACATCCGATGGTAAACATAAAAAAAATCTAATTTTTCATCACGATGAGCAGAGCACTGGTGATTTTTTTAAGCTTTATGATTTTATTCTATTTTTCTAATAATAATAAATTTCACACATAAAAGTGCTACAGGAAAACTTGCTATAAATTCCTAAAATAATTTTAAACAAGGAAGTAAAAGTGCTTTCAGATAAATTTTTTCTGAAAAGAGAATTTTTAATTAAAAAATTAAATATGTAAGCTACGTCGAGGCAAGAGCCTTTGACACTTTGATGTACATAAAAGTCGAAAGTTTGATCAGAATCGTTAGTAATTTTCTTTTGAACTTTGCAACAAATCCGAGCACAAAGGGACAAAGTTAAAACAAATTAAAAAAGTGATTTAGAACGAGACAAGAGAGTAATTTTATTAATGAAGATTTACTTCTTGGTTGTTCCTTCTTCAGTAAAAGATATTTTCCCTTAGAGAAGGAACTGCAAAGAAGTAAATTTCTATTCATAAAGTGACTCTCAAGTTATAATTATGAAATAAATTTATTATAATAATTTACTCCCTTTTTTATAATTATTTATTACATATAATTTTTTATCAATTATTTTTAATGCATGTGTTTGAAGAGCCTAATTTCATAATTATTTTATCTTTAAACAAAGTTTGAAATTGTTCGATTTTTACTACTTCATGTTTCAATTAAATAATGTTCAAAGCTTACAATTAAAAAGCATCTAATCTTCAAAGTTTTTAAAATAATTAAATTTGAAAGATTTAAAATATTTCAAATTCTTTAATTTTGAACGATGAAATTATATGTCATTTTTTTAACACTAATCAAATTGTTTAGTAAAAACATCTACATAGTCACTTTGAATGTCACTTGATTTTTCCTGTTTTCAAATTTAATTTCACAGTGTTTCAGTTTCAAATTCAAATATGAAACTAAAAAATTGTCTGGTTTTTTAATTTTCATAATTATGGAATATTAAATGAAAGACTTTTGAATTAAATTCCTCCAGAATAAATGAAAAACAATTAAAACCAAATACTAAGACAATAATTTTTCAAATTCAAGCAGTAAAAATCCAAAGAATTTAAAACTAGGCATTTAAAATTAAATTTGTTAATTTGAAAATCTTTCAAAATATTGAAAAATTAAAAAAAATGTAAAGGTTCCAAAATTGGAGTCTTAACGATATTCTTCTAATAATAATTATTTTTTTCACTTTTTAACGTAATATCTTAAAGTTGTCCGATTTTTAGTTTAAGACTTTTAATAATTTGCTTAACATTGCAAAATATTTTATGGGAAGATTTAAAGAATGAATAATAATTCTGAATGCAGTCTTAATGATAAAAAGATTTCAAATTAAAAAGTTAAAAATTGTTTTGCAAAAAATCAAAATACGTACAAATTTCGTTCTGAATCTTCAAAGGAAACTAAACAATTACACATTGTTTATTTTTAAACAATTCATTTCCACTTGAAATAATTAAAATTTCAAAGAAACTAAATATAAAAAAGTATTATCAAAAAAATTTTTGGTGTTTCAACATGTTTTCAATTCTAGATAAAGTTCAGATACGTCCAATTTTCCGTAGTATAATTTTTTTATTTTTCCTACCTAAAGTTACTTATCTCTAACAGTTTTCTTTTTAAATAATTTAAATTCATACGTTTATAATTGAATACTTCTTATGGCAAAGATATACATGACAATGACTGTATCTTTTATTTAAAGAAAGATTTATATAAATAATTTTAAGGAACAACTCTAATTTATTATGTAGAAAAAATATTTTAAATTCTGTAATTTTATAATTTAGGCTTCTAAACACTTAATTTAGATATAAATTTCAAACTGTCCCATTTTAATCGCTTCAAATTGAAAATTATTTAAATTCAAAAGTTTCAAATTTTTAACTATATTCAATCTTGAACATTCTTAATTAAAAATAATACCGATTTAAAATATTCAAATTTTGATTGATATAGTTAAAATGTATTCTCTTTCAAGGTGTGAATTTATTTTTCAATGTTGCAAAAAATTTCCTAATTAATTTTAGTGTTAAATTATAATTTATTACCAATATAAAGAATTTATTTCTATAAATTTCAAATTTACAATTTGAATCGCTTTGAATTGAAAATTTGAAAATGATTTTAGTTAAATTTTTTTATATAAAATCGTTCAGTTTTGAACACTTTTAAATAAAAATTCTACAATCTCAATTCCTTTGAATTTCCAATTGTCCAATTTAAAAATTTGTCACCTACAATTTTTTTAGTTTCCAATTCAATTAAGATTAGTTTTACATCCAATGTTCCTTGGTAGAAACTTTTAATGTTTTTTATTTAGAATTATTTTGCATGTCGATTTTTCGATAATTCAATTTTAAAAGTTATTTTTGTAACTTACAAAATTTTGTCTAATGAGTTTTAATGATAAATTATAGTGTTTTTTTACAACAAAAACTCTATCATTTCAGCAGATTTCAGTTTAAAACATTGAATTTATTTTTCAATTTTGAGTTGTCAAATTTTAATCGCATGGAACAGAAAATCATTTAAATGCCGATTTTTGTAACTTTATATCATTCAATTTTGAAAGCTTTCAATTGCAACAGTACCATTTTTTTACTTTAAAATGAAGTTTGGATATGTTTAATTTTCAAATTTCCGTAGCAGATTTTTTTTATTTTGATGTTCTTTATTTATAATTACTTTTTATTTTAAACATTTTTTGGAGAATAATTCAATTTTAATAGTGTATAATTTGAAATGTTGACATTTTGAACGATGGAAATGACGATAAATTAATTTATTGATCTTAGAAATTGAAAAATATTTAGGTTTAAAAGTTTTAAATTTTGAATAATTCAACTCTGAACGCTCATTAATAAAAATAATATGATTTTAATTTCTTTGAGTTTCCAAGAATTCAATTTTAAAAATTGTAGTCTCGGATTCTTAACTCTAGTTTTAAAAAAAATTTTTAATTGAAGGGCTAAAATTTGTGAAATTCCAAAAATTGGAATGATAGCGTTATCGTTTTATATTTGTTTCGAATTTTCAATGCAATATATTTTATTTAGAAGCTCAAAAAATGATTCAATTACAATTGAAACATATTTGATAAGAAGATTTAAAAATTAAATATTAATTCTAAATGAAGTATTGACATTTCAACGATTTAAAATAAAAAAAGTTAAAAATTGTGTTGCTTAAAATCAAAATACGTCAAAATTAAAATGTTTGAATCTTCAATAGTAAAATAATGATTTTAAAAATTATTAAATTTTTTAACGATTTAATTCTAGTTCAAATAATTGAAATTTAAAAGTTTCTGAGTGAAAAAAGTATTAATATCCGAATTCTTTAAGAATAAAAATTTTGTAGTTTTAAATGAAGTTCAGATTCCTTCTACTTCAAAATCCCGTAGTAGAATTTTCTGTACGACCTATAATTACTTCTCTTTAAAATTTTTTATTGAAATAATTTTAATTTATAATATTATAACAGAAAATGTTTTTATTTTAAATAACGGAAATAACGGTGAATTAATTTTTTTATCACAGGAAAATTTTATGATCAATTTTAAATCTCGAAAAGAATTTCTAATCAATTTTTATGTTAGTATATAATTTGTTAAGTAATTTGAATTTTCCTTTCTATAATTTCAGGGAATTATAAATATCAGACTTCAAAATCCAATTTGAAGAATTTTAGTCTAAAAGTTTTAGAAATTGAAATAAAATTCGGATTTCTTTAATTTTCAACATCCAAACTCGATTTTTTTATTTTTAATGTTTCGAATTTAAAAATACTTTTTTTTATACTTATTTTTTAGGAATTTAATTTTAGGGAGTTATAATTAAAGTTTTTTCCATTTCAATCGTCGAAAATGACGATAAATTTATTTCTTAATCTTTGAGAATTTTATTTAATCGATCTTCATAAAAAATGATAATTTTGTATGAATAAATATTTCGAAAAATTCTATAATTTTAGAAGATTTTACTTTTAAACACTCAACTTAAACATAATTTTCAAATTGGCGTATTTTAATTGCTTCGAATTGAAATGTATGCAAATTAAAAAGTTCTTAATTTCAAATAAGTCAATTTTGAAGGCTCTTAAATAAAATAATAAAATCTCAATTTCTTTAAAATCGAAATAAAACAATTTTAAAAATCTGAGTATGAAATCTTTGCAGTGTTAAATAAATTTCAGATTTGCTCAACTTTTAGCGTCCCTCTGTATACATTTTTTAATCCGAAATATTTCCCATTAAAAATTAAGTTTTATTTTTAAGTTTTTAAAAATAATAATTCCATTTTAATGGCTTATAATTTTTGCTCATTTTTCAAGACAAAAATGACAATGAATTTATTTTTAGATCTCAAGGAAAATTGGTATAATTAATTTTAATTTTAAATAATAATTTTTCCATATTATAAGAATGTCATATTCTATAATTTCAGGACATTCTACCTTAAAAAAATGGGCTTAGATTTTAATTTTGAATTGTCAAATTTTAGTCGCTTTCAATTGAAAAGTATTAAAATGAAAATTTGTAAATTTTAAAACACCTTTAATTAGGAATATCATAATTTTTAATATTATTTTTGAACGGTTTGAAATTTCCCAAGTTTTTAAATTTCAACATGAAAATTTAAAATTGTACAGTATTCGAAGATTTAAAAGTCTTTTATTCTTTCCAAGTTGTATTTATTCGCATTCCATGCCAAAAATTGTCCTTTTTAAATATTTTGATTTGAAATATTTTCGATTTGTATTCGTTCAATTTCTATTTTTTTAATTACAAATTTTTTCAAATCGAAGTCATTAATTATTATTGCATCATTTTTTTTTAGACTTAATATTTTTAAATATATTTAATAATGTATTTTTAAATTCTCTATATTTTTAATTTTAGGAAATTATAAACCAAAAACGTTTTTTCATTTCGTACAAGAAACTGTCAGGAATATTAGGATAACAACATTTTCTTGTCTCCAGGTAACCATTCCTGAAAGAGAAGACCTTGAGAATACCCTTTAAATAAATTTATGAAGACCGGATGAAATGTATCCTTGTTCTTTTAAATAACAAACCGTACATTGAAGAAGATTTATTCAGGTCAGGTATAGAAAGAGCTTGTAATACGATTTCAAGAAAATTAAATTTCTTCAATAAATATTGTACAATATTTTTCTATTATTGCCAATATTGGTAAGTTATTTTCATTTAAAGGGAGCTTCACACAATTAAAAAAGGTAACCTTTAATCTAGGTAAAGCTGTTTTTTACAAAAAAGTGCTGATAGAAAAGAAAATAATTGTGAGCAGAGCTAAAGCTTCAGAGCATGTTTCCTTTGTCCGGAAAATCCATTACGAAGGTATTTGTTATAGGTCTCTTGATATTTGATATTTTTTCAATGAACACAGTTTTAAATTCTGATTTACAATATCCTACATACAAAAACACGCAGCCATTAGTACATATCCATTTTTTTTTAGTTTTAGGTGAACCTTTTTATTTAAAATTATGATTTAATTTTCAATTTGCTTCAAACTTTAAATGTATTTTATTAACTTTTATAAATTTATTTAATTTAGATAATATTTTTAATTAGGTAATAAAGCAAAAATTATTTTAAAATTTCAATGGAAATAATTGTTTACTGCTTTTTATGTTTTGAACTGACTAATTAATTATTAACTGATTCTATTAAAACTTACATTTTGTGGAATTAGTTTTAAAGGTTTTTAATATCCTTCCTATTTTGTTAATTTATTAATGAAAGATTAGCTAATTAATTTTTTCCCCAAAATTAAATTACACAAAAATTTAATTTTATGTTTTTTTTAATCAGGCAGCATAAATTGATAATTTGCAGTAAAGTTTTGTAAATAAATATTGGCGTAATAAATCAGTATTTCAGATACAAATTATAAAATTCATTTATTTATTTTCAATAAAAATGTCTTTTCTAATATAAAATGTGACTTTTTAACAAAATACTTCAGTTTTCAACAAAATAATTGACGTTTCAGCATAATAGTGGAATTTTTAACCTAAAAAAATAAATTCCAAACAAAAGTGTCATAGTTTATACTGCAATCAAAAAAGATAAAATTTATAAAAAAAAGAAGAATTCTAAAAGCAAAAACGAAATTTCTACAAATAGAGATTTTTCACTCAAGAAAAAAATTGACAACAAAAAATATGACTTTGAGCAATAAAATAATTTTCCAAGAAACTGATGCAATTTACCCTACAAACATGAAATTAGAAAATGAGAAAATAATTTTTTCTACCAAACAGGTAAAATTTTCTACAAAGTGATTTAACCAAACCTTTCTAAAAAAGTTGAATACTCAAGCAAAGAAGAAGAATTTAAAACAAAATATTTGCATTTTCACGAAAAAATAAAATTTCTGCTAATACAGATAAATTTTTAAATCAAGAAGGTAAATTTAAAGAAAAACGGTAGAATTTTTAACCAAAAAGAATGACTATTTAATAAAATTGTTTAATTTCCACTAAACATTTGCATTTTTAACGAAGAAATATGAAAATTTTTGAACTTAACAAAAAAATAATTATATTAAAACGAATGCATGAATTCTCGTAAAATTTTCAACTAAACAGCAGAATTTTTACCGAAAAATATGTCTTTTCAACATAGTTGTTGAATTTTCAACCAAACCGTTGCATTTTTACAAACAAAGTGTAATTTCTGTTAAAGTAGGTAAATTTTAAAATCAAAAAGACAAATTTTCAAAAATGAGCTGAACTATTAACCGAACTGTTGCATTTTTATTCAAGAATGATAAACATCCTTCTAAAACAGAAGAATTAAAAACATGGTTAAATTTACATCCAAAGAGAATTGTAGTTCACTTTCCAATACCAAAAACTAAGAATTTTTAATCTTAAGTTAATCTATGAAATAGTTAAATTTTTATAAAAATAGCGGAATATTTAACAAAAAAGCATGAATTTTAACAATATTGTTAAAATTTTAATCAAACAGTTGCATTTTTGTCTATGAAAAATGAAAATTCTACTAAAATAGGTGAATTTTAAAATCAAAATTAAAAATGTTCAAAGAAAAAGTTGAATTTTCGTCCCGAAAGATTTAAAATTGACTTTTCAACAAAAAAGTCGGAATTTTCAACATAAAGTAAATTTGCTAGGAAATAGTTCAATTTTCATAAAAACAGTTACATTTTAATTTTAAAAAAGCTGAATTTATAATTAAAAATATGACCTTTAAATCAAAACGACAAATTTAAAAAAAAAATAGTTTGCATCCAAAAAAGATTTCAGTTGACTCACCAGCAACAAAATATGAATTTTAAAAAATAGGTTAAAATTTTAAGAAAATAGTTGAATTTCTAAGCTAAAAAGGCAAATTTTTAACAAAACAGTTAGATTTCCAACCAGAAAGGATTTCTTTTTCAAAAAATTGTTACAATTTCAACCAAACAATAAAATTTAAAACAAAAAAGATAATTTTCAGGGGAAAGTTTTTGCAAATTTGATAAAAGTTTGCACGTGAGTAAAGGGCCCACTCCCACCGGCCTTAACAAATCGTAAACAAATGTTTTACCCCCACCCCCCTCTTGAGCTGTTACTTAATTCAAGTTGGATCCCTTACTGCTTTATGTTGTAAACTGAATAATAAGTGACTGTTTCATTTGTTTTACACTTTACAGTATTTTATTAAATGTAAATTGAATTTTAATTTTTCCAATTAATTAACATGGATTAATTATTAGCTTTTGTATTATGCAATCGAATATTCGCCGTTATTCGTATAATAAAAGTTCATTTATATTGAACATATTTCTGTTACAGTTATATAATTTTTTTAAATGTTCGTCTTGCTGTGAAATGAATATCTGAATTTATTTCACAAAATTATATATATAAATAACATTTCAACTTAAAAAAATAGAAAATTACAATTATTTGAATTTTTCTACGAAAGTAATTGTGTTTAATTGCTTATTGACTGATTAATATTTCCTACAATATTAAGTTACATAACGTTCGAATTTTAAATTTTCTCTATCACATAACACAAATTATCGATAATTTATTTTTAAATTACGTAATTGAATATTGGCTATAAATCGTGTAATGAAGGTTTATGTATATTTAATATACTTCTGTTACAATTATATAACTTTTTTAATATATTTGCTGTTTTTAAATGGGTATCTGAATTCCAGTTTTTAAATTAAATTACATGTTTCAATTTTTTAGAAAATTAGTTAAAAAAGTTATTAATAAATTAAAATTTTAGAGGTGGAAGTTAAAATTGAAAGAAAAGTAAATCAAGTACAAATTATATTTGAATGTATCAATGAAAATTTTAGTTTAATCTTTATTATTTTGCGAACTCATTAATTAATAGCTTGTTAATTTTGTTCACAATATTAATTTATATAAAGGTAATTTAATTCCTGCAAGAATTTAAATGACCAAGAACTTTTAACAAAAAATTATTTTTGCGAAAATTGAGTAAATGATAAAAATTAATAACAGAAAATTTGGGGCGCGCGTTTGCAATAGTCTAGTGTTATAAAATTACCTATACTGATTACTGAAATTCGACAGGGAAGTTTTCTTTCCTGAATTAAAAATCTGTGACTCGTTAAAAAAAAGATCCCTTTTTTCTTTTTTTATTTGTATGAAGTTTTCGTGTTCCGGATGATTAAGACAAGCTCTAAAAATATTGATCCCCAAGAAAAGACAATTGGCAAATAATGTATTCACAGCTGGCTTATTTCCCTATGCAGTTTTGCATACGCTCGTGATTATTAGCAAAAGGTTGTTTTCCAAAGCTGCGCTCTAGAATCTGAAAGATTTGTTTATTTATAAAACAGAATTAGTATCTAACTTTTCTCTTATCATGATAATATTTAGAAGCAAAGTTTGAAAAGAGGGATCCCTTATAAATTATTTCTGATCATTATATTTTTTTGATCTCACGTATTGTTTAAAATAATATATAAAAATGATATTGATACAAAATATTTGTATTTTATAGGATCTACAGTAATAATCATAAAAATGCAAAAACAATGTTTTAAAAATCGATAAAATTTTCATTCAAATGCTATAAACATTTTTTGAAACCTTATGTTTTTTTGTTAAAAATATTTATTCTTGGTAGAAAACGCTATTTTGCCCGAAAAAATGTAAACTTGCAGTCTTATTGTGAAATTCATACTAAAGACTGTTTTTTTTTGTTTTATTTTCGAAAAATAAATTATTTTTATTGAATAGGATTTAGCTTACTGTTCAGTATTTTTTTATTTTATAACTTATACGCTACAGTTTTAGACAATAATATATTTTTTAAACATTGATAATTATTCAACCATTTTCCTACAGTTGCGTTATTGATAGTTATTTTTTCAGATCAATTACACTGATAAAATAACAGGCTAAAAAATTGTTTAATGAATTGAAAATTAGTTAAAAAATACTTTGAATCTTCAGGCTTGAATAAACATAATTAATTTTAAGAAAAATAAACAATACAGTCTTTACCATAAATTGTACATAAAACTGCTATTTTGCGTTTTAAGTCATTTCTCGGGCACAATAATTCAAGGAGATCATTTAAAACTGAATGTCAATTTGAAAATCCTACAGGGAGGGGGGCGCACAGGTCAATATTGACCGATTTGAAAAGAGACAGAATTTGTTTTTTTCCGAAAACAAACAATTTGGTGAGAGATTGATCAACAAAAAACAAAAATCCAATTTTTGGATTACCTTAGCCAACATAACCTAAAATTTAAAAAAAATATTATTTCAATGTGAAATCTAATGATTTTTCTAAATTAAAACTAACAGTTTTCGAAAAAATAGCATAACACTTGTTTACTATAGGAATAATTGTTTAAAACCTAATGTTTTATTGTTCAAGTTCAATAATTTCCAACAAAAAAAATCTGAGCAAAACCTGCAATGATTCAGCAGTTGTACATTTTTTTAAAATTTGTACCATTTGCGAGCATAACCTAAAATTGTACAAAATTAAAGATATCTGAAGTGTAATGAGTTTAAAAAATTTTAAATATCAATTTTCGATTAATAAAACCAACATAACATTTGTTTGCAATAGTAAGACTGCTTTAAAACCGAATATTTTACTGTTTAAAGTCACCGATTTGTAAAGAAAAATGTCAACATAACCTCAAATTATTCGAAAATTGAAAATCTTCTTTGAAATGTAATTATCTTTTATAAAAAAAAAAATCGATTTTCGTTATAAAACTCTAACATAACCTAAAATTGTACAAAATTAGTGAAATATGTAATCCAAGGATTTTTTCACTGCCTTATTTTTTAAATTTACCGATTACCTAGAAAAAATGTATATGAAATATAATTATTTGAAAATTTGAAATCTTTATTGAAATTCATATCGATTTCCTGTAAAAAAACGCAAGCATAACCCAAAATTGTAAAAAATGGCATTTTTCTTTAAATACAATGATTTATTATTGAAAATATCTATTTTCTTATGTAAAACTCCGACGAAACCTAAAATTGCACACAATTATTTAAATCTGAAATTGAATAATTCTTCCAAATTTAAAATACTGATTTTTAAATATATTAGAATTGCCCAAAATTAAACGAAAAATTGGTATTCTTTTGGATATGCTAAGATTTTGTATCCAATATATCGATTTCCGGCATAAAGAACCAAAATTATCTAGAATGGTATGAAATTGGTGAAATTTAAAATCTAACGGTTACTTAAAAGTAATATAATATTTGTTTGAAGTGTGAAATCTTTTAAATATAATGTTTTATTGTTTGAAGTCACTATTTCCATGAGAAAAATATTAACATAACCTAAAATTATTCAAACATTAAGAATCTGCTTTTAAATTTATAACAATTTCCGCTGAAAAAACGAGTAGAACCCAAATATTAAAAGAAAATGGTATTTTCATTGAAAACCAAAGATTTTAATTTAAAAATATCGATTTCTGATACTAATTGCAAACATAACCTAAAATTGTACAAACTTTGTAAAATCTGTAATATGATGATTTTTCTTAATCAAAAATACAAACCTTCGACGAAAAGCACTACATAACATGACAACATTTTTTTTCTCGAAATTTTTAATCTTTTTGGAGTTTAAATTATTTTTGTTTAAAATGAGCTCTTGTTGTGCAACAGTTCAAAATTATTTAACCTTATTCAAAAATTGAAATTAATTGATGAAGTATATAATGATTTGCGTCGACACGATTGTACGAAATTTGTTAATTTTTAAA
>NC_046659.1:117990657-117994380 GCF_010883055.1 Belonocnema kinseyi | reverse complement strand
GAGTTTTCAAATTCAGAAGAGGAGAAATGGGTTACGCGCGCAACCCAGGCATTTATATCGTCTCCTACCATATTCACACGGACATAGACGTGTCATAGTATTAGACCACGTCTCGTTTCAGATATGGGATCACTGGACCCGACTTATCCTAGTCGGGGCCTGATCGTGTACTAGTAGGGGTCATATGATAATACATCCGCGTGGAATATTAACCAAACTCCCTAAAATTTGTGGAACATCCCCTAAAAGTTTGATTTAAAAGTGCTCAAATTTACCCATAATTTAATAGGGAACATATCCTAGGTTTAAAAATACATAAATTTATGTAACTAAAATTCCCCAAAATTTTTGGAATATTAATTTAAAAAATAAAAACTTTAGCTGGAAGGCAACAACGGAAGAGATTCGCTCTTAAGGAACCGCCGTTTTGGTCACAATAGTCTCTGCTCCACGTAATTATGCTTCGTTATGTGTGAACTGCTCTCTTAAACACTCGACGCGTCATTTCTGTTGTGCGAGAGGCGGAACGTCGCGCCCTTGCGGATTTTCATTAAAGCTACCAGTCCAGAACCGCAAGACTCAAATCTGTACAAATTTAGAGTCTTATGACTTTCGGCAGATTTTTCACCTACTTCTATATGTATTTTTTCCAATATAGATTTTCTTAAAATTCCATACAAAGGTATTTATAAATGTTCCTAGAAATTCGCAATTTCTAAAAAAAAACTACAAAAAAGTAAAATTACGTCTTTGTTAAGATTTTGATCGTTGTTTTTATAAAAAGTTGATTTTTGTAAAAAATTATTAACTTAATAATTATTTGTTTGGAATATTTGAGATGAATTTAACATTAATAAATCTTTTCTCCAAAAAACTGTGTAAAATTATTGTTAACTATATTCTTAGTGTTTTAGAATAAAAAAATCATTACGCTTTTTTAGATATCACCTCATTTCATACAACCTCGCCGAAAACTCAAACATAAGAATAACCCGACCAGAGCCCCACTAGCTCCCGACCAGAGCCTGAAGATTACCCGCACGGAAATTAGTGAACAAAAAAGCCCGACTAGCTCTTGACCAACCACCGACCAGGCCCCGACTGGGTAATTTGTCAAAATTATTAACCCGACTAGCCCCCGATTAGTGCCCGACTTGTAATAGGGGCAAAGGGGGTTCTTCCACATGGGAAACGTTGAAAATGAAAAGACTGGAGTTGGAAGCTTTGAACATGTATAGATTAAAATTTAAATTGTTAAAAATTATACAGTTTCAAACTTATTTTATAATATAAAATTGTAACTTAATAGCGAGCTTGAAAACAAATTATATACTTCCCAGTAAACTGAGAATACTATACTTGTGGAGGAATCTTCTCTCTCGCAATTCCGCTTCTCAAGCCATCTATTAGAATTACCGATAAGAAATCTTGGCCCTGAGGAATAATCTTTAACTTAAAATCTATCTTCATTTCTAGAATTTTTCATTCTAATTGGGATCACCATTAATGATATTTATTAAAGACATAAAAAAGGTGAGAACAATTTTTATTCGAGTCTTTTATGTCAATAGGCAATTGAGTATTATTCATTTTTTGTAATATTTAGAGATTTCCATTCGGCACAATACTTTTCAGCATAATGTTGCTGGCGAACCATACCAACAAAATTTTCACGGATAATAAAATTAGCCTCAAAAATCGTCATTTTTTATGTTTTTATTCAAAACTTGATAGTTTAAGTTACACTGGAATAGTTTGTTATTCCTTAAAATTTTTATTGTTTATATTTTTCTACTATATTGGATTTCCCTATAAACCTAGGGAAATTCCATTTTTATCTCTTGAAGTCGAAAAATCTCTTCCAAAAAAACGAACTGGGATTATAGTATAGCTACGCATTTCTTTATCTTGTCTTTTTTCATATCGGAAATTCAACCAAACCGTGACCTTTAAAAATTCTAAGATTATTAATAATCAGGTAATTGCTTACTTGGAGTACTTTTCCAAATTTCGAAATAAATGGTTCAGAAGTTTTTGCAAAAACTTTTTTCTAGTCCGATAACAAGACATCTATCCGGGGAGATAAAAAAACATTAGTATTCTTGTCAAAACATACAAGAAAAATCTTAAAAATGTTTCATACATAATTTTTTCTAATTTTAGGGTTTCTACGGAATTATAATCACTTGATACTCAATTTTATAATTATCTTACAAAAAATTTTATTTCTCTGAACAAAAATTTTTTTCTTCAAGATGGAGTAGGATCTTTTTTTCAAGAAATAATTTTAATTTGAAAAGACTATGAATATTATTATATGATTATTATAAAAGCACTATGATTAAAATTAAAATTATAATATATGTTATAAAAGTTTTTTCCATTGATACTTTATAAATGTTTATAAAATTAAAAAAAATCAAAATGATAATTTCTTAACATGAAAAAGGGGAGTGAGAAGTTTAGATACACTCTATCTCTTTTCCAGCTCGAAAAATTACAAAAAATATTTTTTGGGAAAAATATTAAACCTTTTGAGTTTCTAAAAGCTTCGAATAAAAAATCATTTTTTGATTTTTTTTCCAGAATTTGTAGATTTGCAAAAATCAGCTTTGTGAAAAAAGTTCTCTCAAATTTCAAGAATTCAAATTATATTATTAGTCATATCTCCTGAAAGTAAGAATATTATTTTCAAAGAAAAGAATTTAAAACATATGAAGAAATTAATTTTAACAATGCTGTATAGAATTAAACATTCTCTGACCAATTTAACAGAAATGGTCGAACTTTAATAAATGAGAGTATTCTTGTTTTCGGCTTTCTCTATAACTCTACTGTATACAATTTTGAAAATAAATTTTTTTAGTTCTAAAAATGTTAAAACAATTTTATGAAAAGAATTTTGTTTTTAATTAAATGTCTATACTTGACTCTTTCTTACTTATTTTAAGTATAAACTATTGTTAAAATCATTATTTACTGTAAGTTTTAAACTTTCGTATTTCAAAAATTCAGCCTTATGTTTTATATCAATTTGAAATTTTGAGAATTAAATCTAGAAATAATTCTTTTTTATTAAAAAAAAAAACATAGAAAACCCTATGCAATTACAGAAGTATTTATGGTTTCAAAATTCTTTTGGGTGGTTAAAAACTTTCAAATTATCTAATAAATGATTTTGTAACAGGACATGTTTTATGTTAACGCTTTTTGCTGGAAATGAACCTTTTTAGACAAATGACATCAAGAAGATTTCTTATTTTCAACAATTTTAGGTAATGTAATTTAGTGTTTTAAGTCGGGAATTGGTTTTGTTTTTAAATAAACCTGTTCCGAAATAAAATGTACAATAAATATGAATAATTTTAGGTTATATATGTGTTTCTCACCGGAAATTGGCATTTCTAATGAAGAATCATCAATAAGGTTCCATATTTCAATAATTTTGGTTTTTGTTTAGCGTTTTACAAGATAAATTGGTATCATTTAACAACAATTAATATAATTTCAACAAGATTATGTTGAGTCAGAAATACCGAATTACAAATTGCTTCTTATTTGCTTCTAACTACCTGACAATTTTTGAAAAACAAAATTAAAAATATTATGTTAAAAAAGACTAGATTTCAGAGAATAATAAAAATTCTTCAAGAACTATAGGGTGCCTTGGCGTCATTAGCCAAAAATCAGTATTTTTAAATGAAAATTCTTAAGAGTAAAATT
>NC_046659.1:117979910-117990557 GCF_010883055.1 Belonocnema kinseyi | reverse complement strand
CGCAACCCAGGCATTTATATCGTCTCCTACCATATTCACACGGACATAGACGTGTCATAGTATTAGACCACGTCTCGTTTCAGATCTGGGATCACTGGTCGGGTCACCTGACTAGCTCCCTACTAATCTACCGTGACGCTACTGGTCGGGGGCTATTCAGATGACCCGACTAGCCCCCGACTTTAAGTGGTGTCGAATGGTCGGGAACCAGACTAGTTCCCCATTTGAATTTCTACACGGGTTTTAGAATGAAAATGAAAAATTCGAGACTACTAACCAAGCTATAAAAAATATTTGACAACTCATCCCGAATTTATGGTTAGCGAAAAATAAGTTTCATCAAAATATCTTGCAAGTGTTTTGTTAAATTGTTTTGGAATCAGGACGATAAAGAAGTTACTTGTTGATTTTTATCAAATAGTGTTGGATATATTGTTCAAAATTGGCTATATTAAATTAATTTATTCATAATTGATAATTGATAATGTTTCGAGATTATCTGAAAAAGTTATGTCGAACCTACTGTAATGATAAATATGCCAGACTCCTTCTGGAGGTCGTTCCACTAATTTGGTTTTCCCCGTTCGAGCTTATATAAATCAGTGTCAAGACAAAATGTAGTATTGTGCATTAGCGCCACAAATCGGGGGGAATGTTTCGGAAAAGGTGTATCGATTTGTTGGAGGTTAATACTATTGACTTTGTGAGACTAGGGATCATCCATTAACTACGTTACGAATTTTGTGCAATTTTCGACACCCTCCATTCTACGTATTCGTGTGATGAATTATAAAGTTTGGTACTAAATAAACACTTAAAATAAAAAAGTTATTTTCAGAGGATGTCTTGCAATGTACCTCATTGAATTTTATTTCACAGTTGACCCGAATATTATTGAATTTCTAAACTAAGAGCAGTATATTATGCACCTAGGAGGAGAAGAGGTACTTTTTTTAATAGTGTCTGTTTTTTGTTCGAGTTACAGGCGAGCGCGCAGCGCTTACGATGTTTTAAATAAATTTTTAACATTTTTATAAATTTCAGGAAATTTATGAAAATGTTGGTGATTAATGGTAATATTATAGGTAATGTATACAAACTTACCACACATTGACCAAAATTTAATTTGCAAGTATCTAGCAATTTCTGGAAATTTACCAAAATTTAATTTCAAACAGTTTTATAAATTTCCGAAAATCTATGAAATTTTTGATAATTTATGGTAATATTAAAAGTACTTTATGGTAACTCAAGATAGACTGCCCAAAATTTAATTTAAAAATTTCTATAAATTTCCGGAAATTTTTGCTAGTTTACGGTAATTTGATCAATTATATATGGTAACTTTCCATAAATTACCGCAAAATTGTATTATCTGCTACCAAAATTTCCTTAAAGTTTTTACAGCAGGTAGGCTGCTTATCGTAAAATGTGAGCACATAGATGCATAATTTTTGTTATTCACATCTGAAGTCATTTTTCACTTCCTAGGGTGTAAAAAGTATTTTTACTGGCTAGGGAGTAAAAAGTAGAGCTTTATTGGCGCTTCATAGGCAATGAAAGGGCTGAAATCATGCTTGGGTCATAAAAAGTTATTTTTATACCAAGAAATAAGAATTTTCAACAAAATACAAGAAATCTCAACCCAAAAGTTGAATTTTCAACTAAACTAGATTAATTTTCAACAACGAAACGATCTTTGAACAAAATAGTTCAATTGGAACTAAAAGTGGAATTTTTACTTGAAAAATAACCATTTTCGACAAAAAATAAAATCGGTAAATTTTCAATGACCAAAGTATTGCATCAACAAAGAAAGGGAATTTTCAATAAAATAGTTCAATTTTCAACCAACATCTGAATTTTTAACTAGGAATATGAATCGCTAACCAAGAAATGCTTTTTAAGATAGAAGTTCAACTTTAAAACCTAGTTGTGAAATTTTCAATAAAAAAATAAAATTTTAAACAAAGAAATAAATTTTCTACCGAAAAAAACGAATTTTTAACCAAATTAAAATTTTCTAAACAAAAAGTTGAATTTTCAACTAAAAAATATGAATTTGCTACCAAAAAGACCAGTTTTTAATAAAGTTCAAGAGTTCTTAAACAACAAGTTAAATTTGTAGGGAACAAGTAATATTTTTTTCTAATTTTTGAGAAAGTTATTCAACTTTAAAACATATTTTTTCACTAAAATGTTGAATCGTGAACCACAAAATGCATTTTTAAGAAAGTAGTTCGACTTTAAAACCCAGTTGCTAAATTTTTAACCAAAAAGATAAATTGTAAACAAAAAGATTCATTTTCTTTGAAAAAAACGAATTTTAACGAAATTCAAGAATTCTCAATCAAACAGACGAATTTTCAACTAAAAAATATGCATTTTTAAACAAAATATTAATTTTCTACCAAAAAAGACAAATTTTCAATAAATTTCAAGAGTTCTTAACCAAAAAAGTTAACGTGTCTATAAAAAAGATTACTTTCCAACAAAAAAGAAAGAATTTTAAACAAAATTTAAGAATTCTGTAGCAAAATGTTGATTTTTAATTTAAAAAAAGAAGAATTTTTCAACGGAAATATTAATTTACTGCCAAAAAAGTAGAATTTTTATTAAAATTCAAGAAAGGTCCAGCAAAAAGTTGAACTTTCGACTAGAAAAGATCAATTTTCAAACAAAAAGTTTAATTTAGTAAATAAAGAGGAATCAAGAACTCTGAACAAGAAAGTTAAATTTCAGACTAAAAAAATTTTTAAAACAAAAAGATTAATTTACCTGCACAAAAAGATGAGTTTTTAATAAATTTCAAGTGTTTACGGATAAAACGAATTAGCTGAGAGAACTATATTTTGGTCCTCAGAACTAGAAAATATCATTGTTACATTAACACTGCCGGATGGTCCTACCAATAACAATATAGGCGTAGCAACTATACTAGTATTCCTAAACGTCATATTGATCCACGAAGGAAACAAGTTCGTTGACGTGACAATACGTGATATGAAAATTATTTCGAAAGTGTGGTTCAGCCAAAGAAGATGAGTTTCTAAACAAAAAGATTAATTTAAGACAAAAAACAAACTAATTTTTAATCAAATTCAAAAGTTATCAAGCAAAAGGTGTAGATTTTAACTAAAAACACACATTTTTAAACAAAAATGATTAATTTTCTGCCAAAAGCATTCACCATTTGAAAACATACTAAAACTCTGAATCATATGTACTTTTAGAAAAATATTTCTGTAAATTCTCAAAAGGTTAACATACGTGTGACGTTTCTGTGACTGAATAGAAATCCAAGTTTATCCAGAAGGAGATTGAAAGTACTTTACTCTACAAAAAGTGAAGAGATTAAAATTTACGTAGAGAGAGTTCCATGGACGACCGAATGGCAATCGAAAACATTCGGTTACAGATGTTCAGCCACGAAACAAAAGACACTTATTAAGACATTCCTGATGAAGAAGTTTGAAGAACACGACTAAAAATTATGGACATGAGATAATATTAATATAATTAACCAGAATGACTCAAACTATACATAGTGAGATATTATTGACGGAAATTACCAGAATGACTTAAATAACGTATTGATTCAGGATTTATTCGTCTTTGCGACGGGATGGCTTTTTTCTGTGAAGGCGACTAAGTTTTTAAAAACGTGATTCTTTTTTATTACTAAGTTCTCTTAAAGCAAGATAAAATGGATTTCTATTTAATAAAAAGTACTTGTACTTTTCCTATAGATATCCTTTGCTATCTTTTTGGGCCAATTTGGTTTTTATGACACAATAAAAGATTACGTGTTCCCTTTATATATTGTAATAAACGCGTTCTTATCTCAATCGATATAACTTTAATTACTATCATATGTATTAATTTCAAAGAAAATATTTCATTGGAAATGAAGCCTTTAATAAATTTAGAATAACTTCAATGCTTTCACTGAATCTTACAAGCAAGGATTTTAAGTTTGGACTTACCGTAATAATTGTTTGTTATTGAACCAACCACAGTTTCACTAGTTTGGCTTTTAGTATTATATTAAATAATGCTAATATTATCTGATCTTATAGATCTGCTCAGAAATCATCGACTGACAATGTATTGACGATTGATAAGTTCGCTGGAACTGTAGCTTTGGTTAACAAATTCTGTGTTCGTTTAAATGTAAATAAAATTTGGATTGTAACAGTTTCATTGTAAATATTAAGAACTCTATAAGAAATACCAAGGAAAAGGATTTGAAAATCGATATTCAAGAAACAGTTGCTAAGTTAGTTAAATCTTTTCAAAAGGAACATAGAGATCTAATTTTCGTAATAAAAACAGAAGAACTAATATGGTTTAAACAATTGAAAATAAATGTAATCCTGTAACTACTAGATGGGAAAACAAAACATTAATTTAGGATCAATTTGCTTACCGCTTGAAAACTCACAATATTGTTATAGCAAAAGCTTCTGCTCTCCTGATTATGTTTTCCTGCTCACAATTTAGCAAAATGTTTTTTAAATATTTCTAAACGGATTTCTATAAACACTATTTCGTTTATTAAAAATAGTTAAAAGATTAAAGATTTTATAAAAAAACATAAATGTACCTAAGACCCATGCAATAGGTTCTTTGGATGTTTTGTTGCTTTTCGATTGCATCTCACTAAATTTTGCTTCAGAATGCCTTGAAAAAAAACTTATTTTTTATCATGACACAAAAAATATCGAGTTTTTCTATAGTT
This sequence comes from Belonocnema kinseyi, assembly GCF_010883055.1. Classification (NCBI taxonomy): domain Eukaryota; kingdom Metazoa; phylum Arthropoda; class Insecta; order Hymenoptera; family Cynipidae; genus Belonocnema; species Belonocnema kinseyi. The sequence goes on along the minus strand of NC_046659.1, from coordinate 117,985,816 downwards.
TCGCCTTTATTTCCAGTGAACTTTGATTTATTTTTACAAGTTTTTAAAAAAAGAGCTCCTAATGGATTAGAATGTACATCTCTCTTTTTTAAAAGATACGTCTATGACATCCTAGCGATTGTTTTTTTCGAACAAAACTGATGTTTTTAATGTCTCTAATAGCATAGAAGATTGCATTAAATTCGAGCAGTAACATGAAATTGATAATGATATTAGATATATTCGTTCATAAATAATTAAAAGCTCAAATGCTTATTTATTAACAAATTTGTACAAAAAAACCTTCTTGGTCTGGGATGTATAACATAATTACAATTCAGATAACTGTATCTGTCATTAAATTGGTTAAATATAAGATTTAGTTTATATATGTGTTAAAGAAAGTGACACTCAATTAAAGAAAGAAAATTTAAATCAATTGAAAACAACATAATTATATAATAATTATTCTCTTTCATTAGTTAATGACAGTATAAATGAACGTATTCAAGAGATGTAACACTACTTGTAAGAAAAACATAAGGACTAATACTTACAATAAGTTTGCTTCAAAAGTTGTTTTACAATACGTACAAGGTCACTCTAACTATTTATGAAGCTTATTTAAATCATTCAATATCAATGTTTTTTTCAGAAACACTGCAACTTTAGATAATTACTCATTGAAGAAAACAGACAGAGATATCATTGAAAACTTGTCTTACTATGTTATGTATTCGATAAAATTCAAATTTTGCAATAAAGTTTATATCTGTGAAAATGCAAGGAGATTGAAAACTATAAATTCTGAACACGAAAGAGATTGTGAAATTGGAAATATGAATAAACGTTTATTACAAAATGCTTTGAATTTTAATCATCATTATGATTTTTGATTTCATATTATTTAAATATTAGTTTTTAAAAAAAAATATTTACTAAGGACAAGGGTTCAGCATCAGTATTCGAATAAACTACAAGCTGATGTTTCCCCAGTATTACAATGTAGAAATTCACAATATAAATTTCATGAAAACCTCTATAAAGGATAAGCATTGGTACGTGATTTAAATCGAATAAAATCTTGAATAAATTCGTATTTTAGCATAAACGATGCGTTTTCTTAGAATATGTATACAGAATTACTCACAAGTTGGTTAAATTTAGAACAGATATAAACTGACACAGTCGCGTATTTACGTAATCCCTGTTATTTAATATTTTATTGTATGATATAGATTGTATAACTTGAAGTTCCTAAAATAAATTAAAGTTTTAACATAAATCTAATTGACTTAAAATTACGACAGATTCTATTCACTAAAGAATTTTTTCTGGCTAGAGTTCGTTTAATTCTTAAAAATTTCTGTAGGAATTTTCAGAAACGCGTCACTAAAACTTTATACATAAACCGTTTTTAAATTTTCCTAAACTTTGACAGAAATATCAGCAATGATAACTGCATAAAACTCCAGTCACATGTTTCAGAAAAGTTTAGGAGTTTTCAGTTACTGTATCTGGAAATTTCAAAAGGTTAAAAATTCTTTGTGCGTTCATTAATTTTAACATAAAGCATGCTTGGTTGTGCAATCAAGTCCTTTTTGTTTAAATCCAGGAGGACGAAAAGCCTGTGATGTAGGGTAGGGTGGTGGTCCTTTTCTCTCTCTGTTTGTTTCGTAGGTTGTTTTAAATAGTTTTTTTTTGTATTTTTCTCTTATGGCTTTAGTAATTTGTTTGTTTGTATAATCGTTCTGTATTAGGATTTGTTTAACGTTTTGTAATTCCTTTTGCAAGTTATCTTGATCTATTATGGAGACAGCTCTGTATACAAGGGAGTTGATGACCGATTGTTTTTCAGGTAGATGGCTGTATGGGTGGGTTTTCTGCAAACTTCATGCCCTAGTGTGTTATCAGATGAAAACTAATACGCCCAAGAAAAGAAATTTTGCGTTTTGTTCAATTTACATGGTCTATGTCGTCAGATGACAAGTGTCATCAGCCTAACGGAACCAAAATTCCGATTTAAGCTTGGCTGGGCTCAAGCTTCTAGTTTCTAGATGTCTAGGTGAGATTTAGGATTCCACTGCTGTCTCTGCGGTTTGTTCGTAGAATTTGTTATTAAAAGAGAAGTAAGTATTATTGAGACATTGTTCTATCAAAGGTACGAGCTCGGAAGGAAAGTTTGTAATAGATTGAATAATATCAATTTTATCAGAGATTGGTACTTTCGTAAAGATAGATACTATGTCGAAACTCACTATGATGTCTTGGGGTTGAATGTGAATCTGTTGTATCTTTTTGATAAAGTCAAATGAGTTTTGAACCTGAGTGATGGAGTTTCCTGTAGAAGTATTCAGTTTTGTAGCGAGGATTTTGTAGGGAGTTAGTAAGTTTATTGCGCTGAAGATCGGTCTGTGTAGAATGTTATCTGTGGATTTTCGGGAGCCCATAAAATCTGGGAGAAATGGGATTGGTAGGTATTAATTTCGATATTGTTTGACTGTCAAGTTTAGAGTCTTTGAGAAGGGTTTTTGTTTTACTGAATATTGTTTTTGTAGGGTCCTTTTCAAGTTTTGTGTATGTATCGTCAGTTAGAAGGTCCATGACTTTGTTGTTATAGTCTTCTTTATTCATTATTAATATTGTGTTGCCTTTATCTGCGGGTAATATTATAATGTCCTTATTCCAATGGAGTTCTTTAATTGAAGTTTTTTCTGCTTTTGTTAAGTTTGAGGAGGGAACTTTGGTTTTGTGTAAAATGTTGGCCATCCTACGTCGTCTATCATTCACTTTTCCAGGTGGAAGAGTATATATTCTGTATTATAAATTGCTAATGATTTCTTCTTTCGGGATTTTGGAAGCAGTTACTGCAAAATTATGTTCTTTTGATAAGGCTGAAATCATTTCATTGTTAAGAGGATGGTGAGAGATTTTTTTTAATGTATCAATTAGTCGTGCTTGCCTTACTGAAGGTAATTTGTCAACTTTATTTTTGGTTTTGAGTCGCAAGATCTTTAATCCGTTGGAATTGGTAAAAAAATATGAGCTCCAATGTAGACCACATATCAAATCTGAGGGTGTTTGATGAGGAAAGGTGAAGTTTTAATAGTTTTTTGGAGGAAACGTGCAAGAGAAATTGGGTAATTTCTATTCTTTCTTTCAAGAGAAGCGAGCTTGTATGATACAGAATTGATTTGCATTTAGAATTTCCATAATTATTTTTCAGCAATGAGGAATTTAAGATAATTTTGTTGTCCCTGCACCGTTTCAAAAGAGGTAAAAGTATTCTTAGCTTACCCTGAGAAGTTTTGAGCTTACTAAAGGTGTAGGTTTTAGTAAGAATACTCTCCCCCTTAGAGTTTTTTTTATAATAGATTTAATGCTTTCACAATGATTCATTTTGATAAAAAGAGATATTTCGGGTTTCAATAGTGTGCAAATCTATGAATTTAGCCAAAGTTTCATGAGTATTGCAGTTCATTTCTTCAGGTGTCTCCATAACAGATAAAGATAACTTACAAAAGGAATTACAAAACGTTAAACAAATCCTGATACAGAACGATTACACAAACATACAAATTGATAAAGCAATAAGAAAACACACTCAAAAAAGCAAGTCAACACAACCTACGAAAGAAAGAGAGAGGAAGATGACCACCACCTTACCCTATATCCTAGGTGTCACAGAACAAATGGGAAGAATTCTCAACAAACACAACATCCAAACCATATTTAAACCACCTGCGAAAATAGGACAACTGCTAAATAACCCTAAAGTGATCCAGGAGTATATAAAATCTCTTGTTCTTGTGGCAAAGTCTATATTAGAGAAACCGGAAGAGCGGTGAGCCAACGTATAAAGGAACATGAGAGTAACGTCAGGCTAAAACATTTCACGCATTCAGCACTAGCTGAACATCATATCCAAACAGGACATAACATTTTATTTGACAAGACAACAGTCATTCAAAAAACACATAATATCTGTCCAAGAAAACATAGAAAAGCAATCGAAATCTTAAAACACCCTAATAACATCAATAGGGATAATGGAAATAATACCTATCTGATTTGGCTTTCCAACCTTCGGATTTTTGAAATAAAAAGACTTGATTGGATAATCAGCTTCGACCTATCCCCAGGGTGGGGCGCTCTGGCCAATCACTGGCATCTTAGAGAATGTGCATAAGGAAAACATAACCTGATACCTCTGTTTCAGGTCAGCCTTGAAGAAGTGAACTACAGTGTTCACGAAACGTCCGCAAAATTCGTAATTTTTTTACACGATTGATACCCGAAATATATCTTTTTATCAAAATGAATCATCTTGAAAGCATTAAGTCTATTATACAATATAAATGTTCCATAAAAACAAACATTTCTCAAATCAGGATGCAATTTCTAGTAAAATAGATGAACTTTAAAAATAAAAAGACAAATTTTCGAAAAATAGTTGAATTTCCTACCAAAAAAGATTTTGGTTTGACTATTTAGCGTCAAAATATGAGTTTTTTAAAATAATTTAATTTCGTACGAAACTAGTTGAATTTTCAACCCAAAAAGACGAATTTTTAACAAAAAAATTGTCTTTTAAACCAAAAAGGATGTCCTTTCAACAAAAATGAGTCCTAGTGTTTTTAATACATTTCAGATCAATATTTTCATCACTGTAAGACTATTTAAAACTAAGATTCCTGGAAAAATCTAAAAAGTTTTTTCATTTATAAAAATAAATTTGAAGAGAAAATTGAGAAAAATTTCGAAACATTTCAAAAAATTTCGTCAATTTTTTAAAGAAAATGTAGAAGTTTTGAAAGCAAAATTTTTTTAATTTTCAAAAAAACACAATTTTCGAATATAAATTATGGTAAGTTTGAAAGATATGTAGTTATAAGTTTCAAATAGATTTTTCAAAAAATTATTTAAAACCTAAAACGATTTTAAAAAATGGGAAAAAATGTAATTGAATTTTTTTATTTATTATTTTTTTTTATGATTTTCTGGGAATACTTAAGGTTTCAAAAAAAGTAAAAAAATTTAGAATTTGGAAGAATTAGAACAAGGAATTCAGAAGTCTTTTAAGGGTTTTGAAATTTTTAAAAGATTAAATAAATTTTCTTAAGATTTTTGAGAAAATTGGTATTTTTTTGTACGTAAAATTAATTTAGAGTCTTTGAAATCATTTCAAATTATTTCATAAATTGATGAAAAAGTTGCTATAAGACTGTAAGGCAAGTTTTTATAGATTTTTTCTAAATTTGCAAAAACAGAGACTACACATTTTTTAATTTTGCAGAATTTAACAAAAAATTAGAAAAAATTGAATTAATTTCAAAAAATATTTAGAAGGTTCAGAAAGTGTCAAAAATAGTTTTAAACTTGGAGAGATTTTAAAAAATGTAGATCAAAATCTAGATATTTAAAGATTTCGAACAATAGATTTAAAACTATCTTAAGAATTTTGAAAAATGTGAAAGACTTGAAGGAAATTTTTTTAATTTTTCAGGGTTTTGATAAATTCTAAGAAAAATTCGAATCTTTTTTGAAGATATTTTTCGTATGTTTTGAAAAAATTCGAAACCTAATTTATAATTTGAAGAGATCAAATTTTTTAAATCAAAATGTAGATTTTTGAAGATTTTTAAATAAAATTGTCAAGCGTCTGAAGGATTTTGAAATGTTTCAAGGTAACCAAAATATTTTCTTAATATTTCTGAAAAAACTTAAAATGATATTTATTGAATTAAAATAATTTTCAGATTGGAAAGAAAAATTTTAAAGCCTTTTGGAAATTTTGAAATGTTTTAATAAAATAACAAACATTTCTTAAGGGCATGTGACACAGCTAAATACCTATATTACCGACCACAGTTTTTCAGTTCACTGAATATTTTTTTAAACCTAAGAACTTTTTTTGTAAATAAAAT
>NC_046659.1:117978249-117979810 GCF_010883055.1 Belonocnema kinseyi | reverse complement strand
AAAAGATGAAATAATTTTCAGTGAAGTTCCTACTAAAATGCAGTACCTAAACGTACTTTATTTTACTCTAATACATTTCCCAAAGTTTCAGCTCGATATTTTCTTTACAAAAAAAATTCTTAGGTTCAAAAAAACATTCAGTGAACTGAAAAACTGTGGTCGGTAATATAGGTATTTAGCTGTGTCACATGCCCTTAAGATTTGTGTGAAAATTTAAAAAATACTTTTCTTTGAAAATAAATTTTTTAATGCAATTGAAAGAAATTTCAAAATTTGTTTAAAGATATTTGTAAGTGTAAAAAAAATCTATAAGATTTTAGGGTATTTTACTTAGTTTTTAAATATTTTCTACAATTTTAGAAATATTTCGAGTCAAATTAAAAGATATTTAGGAGTTTTAGAATTTTCGAAGAATTAAAAAATATTTTTTAATTTCTTCTAAACTAGTTTTTTTTAAGTTTATGGTGAGAAGTATATTGATATATTTCAAGGGAATTAAAATAATACACAGTTTCAATTACATAGATTTTGCATTCATAAACTAATAGTAATTAATAATAATTACATTTTAATCATTAAAAGATACATTGAAAGAACAAAACATTTTTTTACTACTTACCTTAGTTAGGAATGAATTATTTATTTAACTAATTAATTTTCTTCATTATTTGTGTTAAAAGTAACTTTTATTGTGACAGTTTAAATTTTTCCGATATTATACATAATATATAATACTCTGGCATTAGGATCTGAATTTTTTCAGGTTTTATTATATTCTTGAGGTCAAGACGAGGGATGGTTCCATTGAAAACTAGGTTGAATGGATAACCAATTACTTATATTTCTTGTACCAATATTTGCTTTTCCATTATACTGTTGCGATTTTTCTTTTGTGCATAAAGAATGGTACAATGTTCAAAGCGAAATGTCGTTGCTAGAAATCAATAATAAAGCTATCAAGTTAAACTTGAGCCCATTCAAAGATATAAATATCTGTCCGAAAATTGATTTCTTTCTGTCGTTAATATCACGGAGAAAACTGTATGGTTGTAATATACTTGTGGTGTACAAAATATTTCGGAGTTTACATTTAAAAAATTAACGGCTAAAACCTTACTTATGTACTTTTTAAACTCGCCAGAAGGTTTTAAAGTTCTTTAGATTTTGCGCACATTTTTCCTTGATTCTCCATTGTCCATACACTTTGAATATTCTAATATATCACCACTTTAGCATCTCCACTCACTTTTCATCTACATTCGATGCACACAAGAAATAATCGGATGGCGTCAGAGGCCTGATGGGTGCCGATACGTGATGTATTTTGGCGCACGTCAATCTGCGCAACTGTGCGCAACCAATCAGAAATGTTTGAGATACACACAGTGGTTGTGGGACATCCACGCGTGTGGTTGCGGCAACATTGTGTTTGTGATGACCATATCATAAGTTAACACAACTACACACTGAAAAAAATGGTTAGTTGCGACAAGAAGCTCCTCATTAGTAGAGTTGGTATAAGCTACAACAACTACTTCGATGGTAACAGTAACTAACCAGT
>NC_046659.1:117973593-117978149 GCF_010883055.1 Belonocnema kinseyi | reverse complement strand
GTAATAGCCTCAACCACTTTAATAGCAGCGGCATATATTACAAACTAAAATAGTTGGGCCTACTACTTTGTTAGTTGTCCCAACCAACTAGTTTTTTCAGTGCACGCAAAAGAAGTGGCTTTAATTACATGTGGTTGGGCTACAAATAGCGTGGTTATGGGAGCTACAAGACTGCAACTACAAGCGTGTCGTTTGGCAATTAGGTCATTTTGATCTAACAACTTGAATAAAAGATGTCTCAACAAAACTAGTGACCATTGCAACCATATTGAATGCAACTTGATAATTTTAGTTACTGTAACCATATCAGTCTAAGCTGTGAGAAATATATGAATAAACAATCAATCAAGTAGTTTCTAAAGCGCTTAAAATTTTTCAAGTGAATGTCATAATATTGAAAATAAATTTTTGATACGAGTAATAAATTTACGAAATGGTAAATTCCTATCCCCTGGGCTCACCCCTACATCAAATAGTTATACTATTTAGTATGATGCATCTTTGGGATCATTAATAAGATAAAGTAGTAAGATTAAGATAATTAATAAGAAAAAATGAATTTTTTCTGAAAAAGATCTTCTCACTTGCTCTACTGGGAATCGAACAACGGAAATTCCTACTGTTGTTCGGGCGCTTTCCCATTAAGCTATTCGATAGACCGAAATAATATTTTTTTCGGCAATACACGCTATCTCAAACCAGGTGTTAAATTTATGATAAAAAAATCCATGATTGTGAAAAAAGAAATCAAAACTGCTAATCAAGTTGATTCTTTAAATCACAGAAAATACTTAAAGTCATTTATAATTAAATGGAAAACTAATTTTTTAATTTTTTATAAATTAATTTTTTTTGAAAAAAGATCTTCTCACTTCGCTCCACTGGGAATCGTCGAACTACAGAACTTCCGGTTGCCAGTCGGATGCTTTCCCATTAAGCTATTAGATACGAGTAATTTTAAAGAAATCTGTATAATTATTATAGTTTTGTTACTATCGATCAGTGTAGATGTAATTTATTATTGTTTTAGAAAAATTTATTTTAAAAATGTTTTAAAATTTATCTTCCATCTAGTTAGGAATGATGTTGAGTATTTTCTGATATTTAAAGAGTTAACTTTATCGATATCTTTGATTTCTATTTTCACATATTTTGAAGTTGCATTTACTCTGATGGATGGCAAACCCTGATGATAATACAGATTTCTTGAAAGTAAAAAATTGATTTTCAGAGTAAGTTTTGAAATGTGCCTAATTGAATTTTATGTGACAGTTCACTTAGATATTATAGAATTTTTAAAGAAAGAAACGAGAATTTTGAACCAAAAATGGAGCAGTTCAACTTTTAATTAAACAAAAACTTTTAAATTATAAGAAAAAACGAATTTTCCACCAAATATGTTATTTTTTTACTATATTATTAAACTTTTAAGCCGAAATTACTAATTTTATGTACAAAATAGTTGAACTATTATACCAGAAATATGAAATTTTGAAAAAAAGTTAAATTTATACCAAAAAAGACGAATTTGTAACAAGATAAAAGAAATCTCAAGCAAAAAGTTGAACTTTTAACTAAAAAAGAAGGATTTCTAAACAAAAAGCTTAAGTTACTAACAGAAAAGAATTTTTTTTTTAATTCAAGATTTTTAAATCAAAAAGTTGAATTTTCAGCTAAACCGGAAAATTTTTAAACAGAAAGATTAATTATATAATTAAAAAGACGAGCTTTTAAATAACAAAATATAATTTACTGTAAAAAAAGAATTTTTTAGAAAATTCGCGAATTCTAAACCCGAAAGTTTAATTTCCAACAAAAAAAAAATTGAAACAATTGAATAATTTACTGCTAAAGAAACGAATTTTTAACATAATTCAAGAATTCTCAACCAAAAAGCTGAGTTTTCGACTAAAGAAGATGAATTTTTAATTAAAAAGATTAATTTTTATTCAAAACGATTAATTTCTATTAAAAAAGATTAATTTACTAACAAAAAATACGAATTTTCAATAAAATTTAAATATTCTTAACCAAAAAATTAAGTTTTCAACTAAAAAAGATGAATTCTTAAACAAAAAGATTAATTTACTACCAAAAAAGAATTTTGTTCTAAGTTCAAGATTTTTTAAGCAAAAAGTTGGATTTTCAACTAAACGGGAAACATTTTTAAACAAAAATATCAATTTAGTACCGAAGATACAAATTTTTAAATAACAAAATTTAATTTACTATAAAAAAAAGAATTTTTCATAAAATTCACGAATTCTTAACCCAAAAGTTGAATTTTCATCTAAAAAAAAAGAATTTTTCAACAAATGATTAGTTTACTGCTAAAAAATGAATTTTTAACATAATTTAAGAATTCTCAAGCCAAAAGCTGAGTTTTCAACTAAAAATATGAATTTTTAATTCAAAAGATTCTTTTTTATTAAAAAAGAATAATTTTTAATCAAAAAGATTAATTTACTACCAAAAATACGAATTTTCAATCAAATGTAAATATTCTCAACCAAAAAATTAGATTTTTAACTGAAAAAGACGAATTTTTAAACAAAAAGATTAATTTTCTACAAAAAAGAAGAATTTTTAAATCAAATTCAAGAGCTTTAAACCGAAAAGTTGAATTTGCAACTAAAAAAAATTCAAACAAAAAGATTAATTTCTACCGAAAGGGAAGAACTTGTAACAAAATTTAAGAACTCTGAACCGAAAAGCTTAATTTTGAACTAAAAAAGAAGAATTTTTTAACAAAAAGATTAATTTACTACCAGAAAATACGAATTTCTAATAAAATTTACAAGTTCTTAACCAAAAAATTAAGGTTTCAACCAAAAAAGATAAATTTACTACCAAAAAAAATCTCGAAAATATCTAGATGTGCATTTTTTTAAACCCATTTTTGAAACAATTAGCGCATTTATTTTTCAGTACACTGTTGCTCCGAGCCCGTAGATACGTATTTGAAAGTTGTGTAATTAATTAAAAAAAAAACTAAGAGTCATATCAAAAAAGTAAAAACACCTCTAAATTTGTCTCGGAAATATCTCGGTTTGCACGGTTTTTTTTCGTTTAAACAATTTGTTAAACAATTATGCCAATTGTTATCTTTCTGCGTGACATTTACGCGACGAATACAGAGGTGTTTTTACTTTTGTGTTATGACTCTTAATTTTTTCTAAATTAATTACAAAACTTTCAAATTCAAATCTACGGGCACGGAGCAACAGTGCACTGAACAACAAATGCGCTAATTGTTTAAAAAATGGGTTAAAAAGAAAACAAAAAAACGCACCTCTAGATATTTCCGAGAGGAATGCAATGGTGCATTTGGTTTTTCGACCTGGTGCATACTTTGTTTATAACAATTGCTAAAAGATAACAAATGACGTAATTGTTTAACAAATTATTTAAACAAAAAAAAAACAAAAAGCGAAAACCGAGATATTTCCAAGAAAAATCTAGAGGTGTTCTTACTTTTTTGATATGACTCTCAGTTTTTTTTCTTAATTAATTACATAACTTTAAAATCCATATCTGTGGCAAACTTCAACGTCGTGAATTTTTAACAAAATTCAAGAATCCTGAGACAAAAAGTAAAATTGAACTAAAAAAGAAGAATTTTAAATAAAAACATTAATTTACTACAAAAAAGACGAATTATTAATTAAATTCAAGAATTCTTAACCAAAAAGTTGAATTTTCAATTAAAAACATAAATTATTAAACAAAAGTTTATATTTCTACAAAAAAAAAGAAGAAGCACGAATGCTTTTCCTGATGTGTATCGATTAGCATTGATATGATTTACAGAAAATTTTAATTTACTATACTTAAGAAAGATCCATGCCAAAACAATGGAAATAATATAGAACAAGAAGTCAATACTTCTACAAATTTTTCCACTGCAGAAGAAATGGACAGTATTTGCCTATAAAGACTCCTAGTGCTACTCATTTCGAAAGCTGATAACTCCTGCGCCAGGATTTATTATTTTTCAAAAAAATTTAAAAACTCCTAATATTTAAAAGTTGCTTCAATAATGGATTTTTGAATTGTTTTTATTTTTAACATTAGGATGTAAAAATACATGGACTTGAATGTATGAAAGGCGCACTATTTATACACGTCCATGTTAGAATTAATTAAAAAATACTTAAGGGCATGTGACACAGCTAAATACCTATATTACCGACCTCACTTTTTCGGTTCACTGAATGTTTTTTTGAACCTAAGAACTTTTTTTATAAATAAAATATCGAGCTGAAACTTTTGAAAATGTATTAGAGTACAATACAGTACGTTTAGGTACTGCATTTTGGTAGGAACTTCACTGAAAATTATTTTATCTTTTTTCTGAACCTCGACATTTTTTTAACGTTCCAATTTTTTTTATACATAAAATATCGGTCTCAAAATTTGAGAAATGCAAGACCTAAAAGAAAACTACGTTTAATTACAAATCTAAATAATAAAAGATGTAAAAAAAATTTTCAACTATCAATTCTATCGGCATCAGCCGGTAACGCTGTGCACGAAAATACGAACCCTCTAGAGCC
>NC_046659.1:117959412-117973493 GCF_010883055.1 Belonocnema kinseyi | reverse complement strand
ATTTTATTTACAAAAAAAGTTCTTAGGTTCAAAAAAACATTCAGTGAATTGAAAAAGTGAGGTCGGTAATATAGGTATTTAGCTGTGTCACATGCCCTTAAACACATTATTGTTTATGTTAAAATATCAAATAGTGTCAATTACTCGTCTAATATTTGGAGAAATAAAAACAAATCTGTTTAGGCCTTGGTGGCGTAATTAGTTAATATTCCACTCAGGAATAGTGGCGTTCCTGGTTCGAATCCTGATGGAGACATTTTTTTCTTTCTTTTTTATTCACATCTTACACACCGTTTACTATTTTAACATAAAAAATGAGTTCATACTGACAAAATAAAAGACGACTCTTCCTTGAAAGATTTGCAAAGATATATTCGACTCGATTCACATCTGTTTTAAAGGGCATCTTTCAGCTTGTCGATAGAAAAAGTTTTTTTCGATATAAGATCCCAAATCATTGATATACAGCTAACTCTAACTATCAAATACGAATACTTTTGCAATCTGCTCTCCATCCAGCATTCGATTTTGTCCCCGATTCCCAATATTTGCTTGCTGCATAATATATTCTTACCATGATATATTCCTCGCTTCGGAAACTCAATTTAAAAAGCATCACGCAGATATTTACATTATATTTTCACTTTTTATCATTTCAATTGCTGAGTAGTTGGGTTGGACCTTGCGGAATGCATTTTCAAGTGAAGGGTAACAACCCGAAGACCTATCTAAAGTGGGCCACTACATATCAAATAATTAATTGACTTCCTTAATTTTTGTAATATTTTATTATTATTTTAAAGCATGTAAACGACCGAGTTGTTGAAATTGGATTAATAAAAATTTGATATAGAACGATTACTTAGGAGAATGAATTTTTTTAAGTGAAAAAAATCTACCTTATCCCGGATTCGAACCAAAAACGCTACTATGTATTGGCCGAGCGTTAAGGGGCAATATATAAATATCTAGCAGTTACGTAATATTTAAAAAGAAACTAGTATGAAAAGTTTATAACATATTCTTCTTTTGATTACGTAATCATCAAGTTAAGATATGTGATTGAATTTAAAGTATTGTAAAATTTCATTTATATCATAAATAACAATAAATAGTAAACTGATAACATGGGCTTTCATAAAATTTTAATAGACAACTTCAAAACTCCGAAAAATAAAATTGTTAAAATATAATATTCACAAAATTATAAAATTACCGAAATCTAAAAATATTAAATTGGAAACTTCTAGAATAGTTAGTAATATTACCGAATGGGAAAATTATAAGATGATCAAATTTCCGCCAAAGAATTGATGAATTATAAAATTTTAGACAATACAAAATTCTGGATGATAGAAAGTTCATGAATTTATACAAAAAACTGGTTTCTTAATTAATATTATTTATTTACAAAAAATACTATAATGAAATATCTAAAATTAAATTATAAAAAAATTAAAATTGAAAACTTTATAGAACTTTACAGTGTCAGATATTTTATAACTCGACAATTTTCTTTGGGGAATTTTATTATTCCAGAATTTGAAAATCGCATTCTGGGTCTCTCTAATGTTCTCGATTTTTGATACTGATCCATTTTAAAGATATTTGCAACTAATATTTTGTCAAATTGTTTAATATTAAATGCTTATCATTTAAAATCTTATAATCTTAAACATCTTTTTAAAATCGGTCTGTTTTAAAGATTTTTAATTGAATATTCTACAATTCATAATGTATATAATTTAGAAGATTTAGGATTTTAAAATATTGAATTTAAAATTATTCGATTTTAAGGAATTATATTTGACAGGCTTGTGATTTTGGACTGTTTTTAAATAGATCATCTTTGAAGATTGGAAATTAAAAATGCATCAATTTTAAAAATTCGCAATTTACAATTCTTTAATTTTTAAGATTTGCAATCAAAGATTTTTCAATTTTAATGATGACCAAAACTAAAGTTTAAAACTGTTAATGATTTTGATCATGAAGAGTCAAGGTTTTTTAATTGCAAAGCTAACAAATTAAACAAAATTGAAATGTATATGCTCAGAATTGTAAAAGTTTCAATTGCAAAAGCTAAAAGTTGCATAATGTTTAATTATAAATTGTTTAGAATCTGGATATCTGTAAATTGAATTTGTTCATTTTATTGAAACCCTTCAACAAATTTTGAACCTTCTAAGATTTTTATTTGATATCTTCATAAATCTATTCTTTATTTTGAATTGAAATCTTATCAAGTTTAGCATTATTTTTGTATCTTTTAAAAGCTTCTTAAGATCTCTGAAACTTATTCAAATTTTATTTTTTTATCTTGCCAGATTGAAACATGTTGCTCTAAAACCTTCTAGATTTTTTCCAAAATTTTAAGAAATCGTTTGGAAAATTTTAAAATATTTTCTTAATTCATTTACTCAAATAAAAATTTTTATTTAATTGACTGAAATGAATTTTCGGAATTTTTTGAAATCTTTCATGTTTCTGAATTTCAGGAAATGCTGGTATGTTCTAAGCTACCTGCATTCTTTAAATATTCTAAATTACTTAAATTCTTGAATTCCCTGTAATCGTTCATATTTCCGAATTTCCTGGAATCCTGAAATATTCTGAACATCCTGAATTCCTGTAATATTCTAAATTCTTCTGAATTCCTTGAATATTCTGAATTTCTTTAAATATCTTAATTCCCATAACTCTTTGAAATCCTTCAGATGATGTGAATTTACTAAAATCTTAGCATTTTTTTATTATTCTGAATTTCTTTAATCCTCAAAATTTCCGGAATATTCTAAATTCCCTGAATATGCTGAATTGCTGAATATTTTGCATTCCCTACCTTTCTTAAAATTTCATTATTCCTTGAATTCTCTAAAATCCTTCATTTTTATGAATTTCTTTAAATCCTTGATAATTCTTTATTTCCTGAATTTTTTTAATATTCTGAATAATTAATATTCTTTTAATTCTCTAAATTACATAAATTAAATTTATTCTCGGAAATGCTTTGAATTTTCTGAATTCCTTAAATAGCTGCATTCTACTTTATTAGAAGTGATCGCAGTTACCTGAACGTTTGGCCAGGGGCAAGAAAATTGCAGAAAACCACCTTCTGAGTTCAGCCGGTTTATGCAATTTTCTTAATCATTCCTTAATGTTTATACAAGCAAACAGTTGCATTCCGATTTAAAGCGAAGGAAGTTTTTGGCTCTTTTTAATCCTTTTTTCTGTTCATGAACTCCAAACTTTATCTGAATGAATTCGAAGCTTTCCTATCTATCCTTATTAATCCATGAACACCATTTCGATTAAAACGAACATAAATCCGAAGACACTTTTCAATCCATCCTTTAAATTCGAATGAATCCGGCAACACGTTTCAATCCATAAGCTTAATCCAAATGAATGCGAAACCAATCCGAAATGACATTTTAATCCGGATGGTCAATCGGAATGAATCCGAACCGCACCGAATAAATACGACACTCATAGGTACAAACCTTCACTCATTCTTAATATGATGTCGAATCCGAATGAATTCGAATCAATCCGTGCGACTTTTAATCCTTTTTAATAAGTGCCTCCAATCCGAATGAATCCGAATTAATCTAAGCAACTTTTAATTATTTTTAATAAGTGTCCTCAATACGAATGAATACTAAAGACTTTAAATCCTTTCTAATAAGTGCCTTAATTCGAATAAACCCAGTTCAATCTGAACGAAATGCAATTCTTTCTAATAAGTGCCCCTAATTCGATTCAATCCGAATCAATCCGAACTTATTTTTAATCCTTTCGAATAAGTGTTCCCAATCCGAATGAATCCGAATTAATCCGCACAACTTTAAATCCTTTCTAATAAGTAACCCCAATCTGAATGAATCCGAAAGACTTCAAATCCTCAATATAAGTGCCTCCAATCCGAATGAATCCGAACCAATACAAACGACTTTACATCCTTCCTAGTAAGTGTCCTAATCAGTATAAATCCAAATAAATCCGAATAAATCGGAACGACTTATAATCCTTAATATAAGTGCCCCCAATCCGTATTAATCCGAATGAATCCTATCTAATTAAAATCCTGTCTAATAAGTGCCACTAATCTTAATGAATCTAAACCAATCTGAATGAGTCCCAATTAATACGAGCGAATTATAATTCTTTCTAATAAGTGTCCCCAATTCGAATGAATCCGAATTAATCAGAACGAAATTTAATCCTTTCTAATAAGTGTCCCCATTCCGAATCAATCCGAATTAATCCGAACGAATTTAAATCCTGTCCAATAAGTGTCCCCGATCCGAATAAATCCGAATCAATTCGAACGAAATTCAATCCTCTCGACTGAGTGCCCCCAATCCTAATGAATCCGAATCAATGCGAACAACTTTAAATCCTTTCTGATGAGTGCCCATAAGCCAAATGAATCCGAATCAATTAAAATGACTTTTAACTCTTTGCGGCATGGTGGGAATACCGTATTCCCACCTTTTTTCATATCATTGTTTGAGATTCCAGAGTAGTTTTTATTGGATTTTACATAGGTTTTTTTTTTAATTTCATGGTCGCAGGATGATAGAAAATTGAAATTTTTGTGCGAAGGTTCTAAATTTGTTAAATAATTTGTTAATACTTATAAACAAAGATGAAAAAAGCCATTTTTGTTAAAAAAATTCATTTTTGAAAAATCTTTCTATTATATTGTTATGAAAATGGGTTCTTAAGGGTTTTTGGGATCTCTGAATAAGAATCTGGACTCAGATTTTGAAAATTCAAAATGGCGGATCCAATATGGCTGCCGAAATTGGAAATATTTTTGGATTTTATCTGAAAATTGGTATACAGGAGTTTTTGGGGTCAGTGATCACGAAGATGAACTCAGATTTTGGAAATTTAAAACGGTGGATCCAAAATGGCGCCCGAAACTTGGAATATTTTTAGATTTAATTCTGAAAATTGGTATATAGAGGTTTTCGGGGTCGCTGATCACGATCTGAAATCAGACTTTGAAAACCCAAAATGACGGATACTATATGGCGGTCAAAATAATAAAGTTTTCCAGATTTAAAAAAAAATTAGTGCAGAAGGATTTTTGGAGTCACTGATCACGAATCTGAATTTAGATTTTGAAAATTCAGAAAATTTGTACTAATCCATGTTTATGTGAGTAGGTGTATATTTTTTCAAACCTTAATATTCTAAATATTTGTCATTTTGAATACAGATTCAATATCAGCGACCCCCTGCCTGTGCCAACTTTCAAAAAACAATTTAGAAATATTTTTAATTGTGGCCCGCTATTTTGAATGTCCGAAATCTAAGTTCAGATTCGTGATCAGAGATACCAAAAACCCCTGTACACCAATTTTCAAAATGAAAAATTGCAAATTTTGGCCACCATATTGGATCCCCCATTTTCAATTTTAAAAATCTGAGTTCGAATTCGTGATTAGCGACTCCAAAAAATACCTGCATACCAATTCTAAAAAAAAATTCAAACATATTCCAAATTTAAGTCGCCATATTGAATCCACCATTTTGAATTTTCTAAATCTGAGTTCAGATTCATGATCAGTGATCCCAAAAACCCCCGTATACCAATTTTCAGAAAAAATAAGAAAATATGCCGAATGTTAGCCGCCATATTGGACCCGCCATTTTGAATTTTCGAACTCTGAGTTCAGATTCGTAATCAGCGACCTCAAAAACCCCTATGTACCAATTTTCATGAAAACTCGTTTCACTGAAAAATGTATGCCGGAAAGGGTTAATCCTTAATATAAGTGCCCCCAATCCTAATGAATCCAAATCAATCTGAGAGACTTTAAACTCTTTCTAATAAGTGTCCCGAATCCGAATGAATCCGAATCAATCCGAATGACTTTAAATCCTTTTTAGTAAGTGCCACTTAGCCGAATGAATCCAAATCAATTCAAGCGACTCTTAGTACTTAATATAAGTGCCCCTAATCATAATGAATCCGAATCAATCCGAACGACTTTACATCCTTCTTGATAAGTGTCTCTATTCCGAATGAATCCGAATAAATCCAAACGACTTTTTATCCTTTCCAATTAGTGCCCCCAATCCTAATAAATTCGAATTAATCCGAACGAAATTTAACCCTTTCTAATGAGTGCCCCTAATCCAAAGGAATCTGAATCAATCCGAACGACTTTCAATCCTTAATATAAGTGCCTCCAATTCTAATGGATCCCAATCAATCTGAACGACTTTACATCCTTCCTAATAAGTTCCCCCAATCCGAATGAATCCGAATAAATCTGAACGACCTTTTATCTTTTCCAATAAATGCCCCCCATAAAAATGAATTCGAATATATCCGAATTAAATTCAATCCTTTCTAATAATTGGCCCCAATCCAAATGAATCCGAATCAATCCGAAAGAAATTTAATCCTTTCTAATGAGTGTACCCAATCCTTAATATAAGTGCGCTCATTGAAATTCATCCGGATAAAAATCTTGGTTTTACTTCGGATTATTCAAGGTTCAGTGGTATAGAAATATTAGGTTTTCCCTCGAATTAGGTCAGATTCATTCGGATTAGACTCCTTCTTTTGAAATCGAAATAGGCCCAATTATATCGGGTTGTTGTTCTTATTTCGACTTCAGATTAAATCGGACAGGAACCCTTGTTTAAAATCAGGTAGGGTCAGATTCAGTCGAAATCAACTCTTGTTTTGACGTTGAATTAGCTCAGGTTCAGTCGGATTGGCATCCTTGTTTTGAATTCGGATCAGAGCAGATTAAATTGGGTAGAAATCCTTAGTTTAACCTCGGACTTATTTAATTGTTTGGTATGTTGTCAAATTTATTTTGGGATAAAACTGTTTGGTTCAGATACGAATTTCTAAATGAAATGGATTTGGGACAGAGTTTTTCTTATCCGAAACTTTCACTAGGGCAAACAATAAAAATAAACAAAAAATTTAAGAAGGGAGTAGTCTCATTCTAGACAGATAAAATTATTAATCTCATTCTGTCATTAGTCTTATGTAGGGGAAATAAATTGTCGACCCATGACGGAAAGGATTAAAGGATAAGAAATATTGACTGAAAATAGCCTAAGCAAAGTCACTTGTCAAATGTGAAATAAATCAAAATTCAATCCCGTCAAATATTAAAAGCCTCGAAGGGTCAGAATTCGGCAGCAAACTTTTTTTTCTTGTATCAAAGACTTAGGGGAAAAGCTCAAATCAGAGGGAAGAAATTTCTACCAATATTGGCAAAAAATATCAATTTTGGTTAAATCGTGAAGGGTGCGAACAAATATTAGTCTAGGAATCACGTATGAAAGAAGGTCTTTTCATCTTATTAAATAGATAATACGCATTTTTTTGCTAAAACGGTTTATTAAGGTGTCTTGATGAAAATTCCAAGTTTTCTAGAAGTGCCTACCATGCGTCCTGAAAATATTTTTGAATGAGGTTCCAAAAATCAAATTTGTTAGAACCCGAATTTTTTTACAGACAGGAAAAAACCCATTTCTGAAGTTTTTATATGTACTTTCGAGTAATTAAAAAAAAATACAATGGCTTAGCCTCAAAAGGTCATAAGTTATGACCTTCCAAAGAGATCCACTTTTAACCTATCTTTTAATTGAATTTTTGGTAAAAATTTTTTATTGAGTCTTTGAGACATTTTCGTCCATTTGAGAATATTAGATTAATTGAAATATTAGATTTGAAGGCCGATTATTTTAACAGATTAGGGACCATTCATAAACTAATTTACTATTTTGAAGGTTTTCTAATGATAAATTTTTAAGAAATTTTATGGCTGTATTTTCTCCTTTTAAAAAAATTTATAATTTTTCCCGAGTTTTCAAGAAAATCCCCCTCCTTCTCGTTTTTTCGCCTCAATGTGTAATTGTGAACGAAATTAGAATACCCAATATGAAAATCCAACAATTCTATCTGTAAAAAAATCACTAAATATAATTCTTTGTTGGAAAATCCAACTATTTGGTTAAACAGTCATCTGTTTTAGTTTAAAATTAGTTTTTTAAATTGAAAATTTAACTTTCCCATTTTTGGTTGAAAATTGACCTTTTTCAGATGAAATTTAACAATTTGGATAAAAATGAATACTTTTTTGGTTAAAAATTCATCTCTGTTTGAAAATTAAATTATTTTGTTGTGAATTGCTGAAAATTGCTTGCCTGGAAAATAATTTGTTTTGGATAAAGCTTTAACAATTTTGTTGAAATTAGTCCTTTTTATATAAATTTAAGGAGTTCCCATTTAAAACCCAACTTTTTTGTTCAAATATTAACTATCACGCACGATAAGTTCAAAATTAATTTTTTTTAACTTCAACTCTTATTTGAAAGTTTAAAAACTTTACTAAAACTAATTTTTGTTGAAGATTGTTCATTCAGGCTCAAATCTCTTCTACTTGTTAATTTGGTTAAAAACTTAACTATTTAATGTAAATTTTAATACTTTTCAAGACGTTCCTTTTTTGTTGTAAAAATTCATTTTTTTAACTGCAAATTTGACAGCTCCATTTTCCCTTGAAAATTTGAGCTTTTTCGTTGAAAATTCAACTATTTCCTTCCAAATTTTTAGTTCTTGATTGAGAATTAATTTTCTCCTTAAAAATTCCTTTCTTTCGACTTAAGACTCAACTGTTTTCTGTAAAATTTGAATTTTCAACTTATGAACTTTTATATTTTTTCAAAATTCCTTTATCTTTTTCATAAAATTAATCTTCTTTTTGAAAATTCGTCTTTTTTCTTTTCGTTTAACTGGTTGAAGATTCGTTTTTTCTTTTCTTGAAAAATATATATTTTTTTTTGTAGAAAATTAATATTCTCGGTTGAAAATTCAATCATTTTCTAAGAAAAATAAACTATCTAATTAAAAATACAAATATTCCGTTACACATTCATGTTTTTTAAAATAAAATATTGACTTTCAGAACTGAAAGGTTAAAAACTACATTTCAACTACTTGGATGAAAATGCATCTTTTTGGATGAAAATTTCAGTGCTTGCTAACATTTTTTTTTTCGTAAGGATGAATTTTCTTATATGTAAAAATGTGAACTATTCTTTTTTGTTTGAAATTTGACATTTTAAATTTTTAATGAAGGTCTTATCGTTGGAAATTTATAAAATAGTTAAAGTTTTGTTGATATTTTTTGATATTTAAAATTTTTAATTGATCTCTTATAGTAGAAAATTGATAAAATAGTTAAAATTTTGTTGCAGATTCGTTATTTTAGTTTAAAACTCCCCTACGTGGTCGTAAATTAATTTTTCATTGAAAAATTACACTTTTTTCTAGGAAATTTTTCTCTTTGGCTCATAAATTTAAAAATTAGGTACAAAAAAGAACTATTTCGTTAAAAATGTAACTACTTAAATGTAAATTTAACTACTTTTTTGAACATTCGCATTTTTGGTTTTTAAAAACTTACTTTTTACTAAACAATTTAACGATTCCATCTTTGATTGGAAATTTAGTTTTTTTATTTGAAAAATCATATATCTTGATTTAAAATTAACTTTGTAGTTAAACAAAATTTTTTTCGGCTTAAATAGTCCACTGTTTTTAAAAACATTTTACTTTTTTTTCTTGAAAACTGAACTATTTTGTTACAAATTAGTTATTTTTTTGTGTTGAGACGTATTTTTTAAACTGAAAATTTAGGTATCCAACATTTGGCTAACAACTTAATTATTTTAATTAAAAATTCAACTAATGGGTTGAAAATTATGCATTTTATTAAAAATTCTAATATTTTGTTAAATGTTTGATTATTTTTTTGACTCAGATTAAAAAAAAATTAATTAATTTAACAATCTTGTAAGATGTCAATATTTTCAGTCATTGTAGATCGAAATCTAATTTTTATAAGCATAAAAAAACTAAAATAATTTTTAAAAGATTCGCAAATTAATATGAAATATTTTAGGGCATATAAAAACGTATTCGATCCTAAAATTACAAAAAAAATGGTGAAGATGCATTATATAAACAAAAGCAAAACTCAAAAAGCCCAGAAAGACATGTCCGTATATATTGTGAACCATTTTCTAAAATTTCATCAAAATATTCATTTTTCTAATTATAAAGAAGCTAAATATAATTAGTTTTAATAATTGGTCACGTGTCTTAGGAAAGTATTTTCAATTAAAGAAATAATCGTATTGATACAAGTTTTTTTATGTAACCAAAAATAACTTTAAAACTAACAAAACAATTTCTATTTGAAGAAAGATTTTCATTAGAACCGAAACCCATTTTTCTGAACCAAATACATTTCTTTGAATATTTTTTTCCCTCTTATTTGACTGAGAGTAAAAAATTGACTTTTGCTAGGTTTTTTCGCTAATTCTTATTTCCTTGCCTCTTTTTTTTGGTACAAATTATTCGCCGTCCATAAAATAATTACTTTCTATTAATAATAATCAGATGTTTTAAACAATTTATCATTGTTTATAGCAATTTTTTCTTGAAATAGACTTAGTAACTCATGGTTTTTTTTTCTGACTTTTTCAACTCTGCAGTTAAAAGTATAATAAATTAATTAGAGTTAACGAAGATAGTTGTTTAAAAAGTTTTTTATTATTTATAGCTACTTTCTAATAAAGCTGTTAGAATGAAGTTTTAATTACTTCAGATTAATAAACCATTTGTTTAAATAATTGATTATTCTTTATGACTATCTTCTCTTTATATGATGTTAAAAAGTTGCTTTTCTTCTGAAATATTCTGTAATTTTTAACTTGTCTTTGGCTTTTTAGTTATAGACAATTAATAAATAATATCAATAAAGGGAATCAGTTTTTAAATAGTAGTATCATTTTTTCCGAATAAAGCATTTTTACTTTTCGCTAACATTGAAAAAATATTAATTTAAATATTAAAAAAGGACAAGAGTGACAAATAGGAGAAGAAAAGAAATAAAAGAAAGAGATTGTTTAACAAAATGATTCTCTCTGATCTTTATATATTATTTGCTTATAACTAGAAAGCCAAAGAATATTTATAAAATGCAGAAAAATTTGCAGCCTTATTGCATTACTCTAAGCGAAAATAAGACATAATTAATAAGAATAATAATAATAATAATTTCCAAAATTTTTCTTAACATTTTATCTAATTACTATCTTGCACTAAGTGAAAAGTTGATAAAAAAAGTTGAAAATTTTCTAATAAAAGCGCGACTTTCTATCTCTATTTTCGGGGAAAATTGCTATGAACAATAATAAATTGTTTCAAATGTCTAATTATTGGTATAACATAATATTTCATGTATTACAAACTCATGCTCTCATGTTCTCTTGCTTTACAATTATTTTGCACTCATGTTTTTATAAAAATAATTATTTTCTGAAAAATAATAAAACTGCAGTCGAGAGCAAAGATGCTTTAATTAATATTGAACTAAAATAAAAAAATTTAGAAGGTAAAAATTAAAGTCTGTTAAAATAAATTGAAGATTTTCGTTGATGTCAGAGGACACTTGGATTTTTTTTTAAAGATAATATCTACAAGGAGAGATTTTTCAAGATTGGATTTGATCATTAAAGCATTGACTCAAAGAGCTTTGTGTAAGCAGTGATTTGGAATCACTGGAATAATAAATGTTCATGGTGTTAGTTTTTCAGAATAAGAGGAAATTATAGGATAGGAAGGGGGGAAGTATTAGAAATTATGCGATACAAGTTGCGGAAATTATAAGCGAGGAATGAAAATTAAGGGTAGTAAGAGAAAAATAGCGGAGAAAAAGTATAGGGATTAGTATTAGGGAAAGTGAGAAAAGTAGTAGAGGAAGTAGTGGAAAGAGTAGTGGAAAGAGTGAGTAAGTAGGGGGAATAAGCGGAGAGGAAGTAGGGAAAGTAGTAGAAATTAGGGGAGGGGAGTTGCAGAAATTATGAGAAAGGAATAAAAATAAGGGCTAGTAAGAAAAAACGAGGGGAGAAAAATTGTAGGGAGTAGAATTAGGGAAAATAAGAGGTAATAAGGAGAGAGAAACTAAGAGAGAGAAAAAGTGGAGGGACTAATTGGAAATTAAGGCCGGATAAATAGGCGCAGTTAAGGGAAATCTTAAATACAGTTAGGCACATAGAGAAAGTAGGAGAAAATAATGTGTAAGAAAGTAGGGGAAATGAGTAGACAGGAAGTAGGCAAAGTAGTATAAATTAGGCAACGGAAGTTACGGAAGTTACAAGAAAGGAATGCAAATTACGGTTAGTTAGAAAAAATGACAAGAACAAAACTGAAGGGAGCAAAATTAGGGAAAGTGAGGAGCAATTAGGGGAGAAAAATTAGGAAAGAAAAAAAGTGGAAGGACTCATGGGATATTAGGGTAGAGTCAGTAGGCGTAATAAAGGGAAATATCAAATAAGGGTAGAGTATTAGAGGAACGAAAGGAAAATTAAAGGTAAGGAAGTAGGCGAAGCGAGGGTTAGTATAAAAGAGGTATCAAGGATGTGGAAGGGGACTGTTAGCTGGAGAAGCGAGGAGAGGTAAAGTAGGTCAGAAGCAAGTTAGGGAAAGGGTCAGCGAGGGTGAATGCAGAGGAAGGGAATGTTGGGAGAGTAGGGCATAAAAAGTATGGAAGGGGTACATGTACAGCGCCTACTTTGACTTATTTTTTTTCGGAAATGTATCCACGAACTTCTTGAGAATTTTAGGAAGAATACTAATAATTTCAAATGATATCTAGAAGATTCTCAAGTTCATGCGGAATTTCAAGAAAAATTTAAATTATATTAAAAGATATTTAAAAGGCTTAAAAGTTTAAAAAAGATAAAAAATTATTAAAAATCTTAAAATATTTTAAACGAAAACATTATAATTTAAATAGGTCAGAACAGTTTTGATACGGAATTTGTAAATTTTGGTAAAAATGATAAATTGGATGTTATATGTACATAAAATATTATTAATAAATAGCTTTCAAGAATTTTTAATGAGCAAAAAGATTTTTCCTCTACAAAGAAATGTTTATTTGTGAAATTTGATTATACTATTTCTTACTGGCATAATGAATTGCTAGATTTTCGCTCAACTATTTTCTTACAATATCATTGTTGATGCTTTGCTAAAACAGTTAAAGTAAAAAAAATAATATAAAAACATTTGCAGTTGCGTAGTTATTCCAAAAATGAACGTTCCTTTTGGACACTAATTAAATATGGTTTTTTAACTTTATAATTTTTTTTTTTTTTTAATAATCTTACATAATCTTATATCTTCTCTCTGTAATCGAGTCCCCCTTTTTTGTGGCGATGAGCAATTCCTCTAAAGACTTCCCTTCGATATCCCCACCACTGCAACGCTAAACACAATACGTAAGTGCTTTCTCCCACCCCCCTCTCGTCCACTCTTGCGCTTTGCAGTCTTTCTACGCTCTCTTCCTATGCGGTCTCCCCACTACTGCGCTACTGTAAAAAATCGTTTGCGCTTATGCGCGCCCCACTACTACACATTTTTTTCTATAAAGATTTGCCAACTAAAGATTTGCTTGTTGTACAAACAACAAAGATTTTTGTTAAAAAAAACCTTCTTTAAATAATTCAAAATTTACTCTAAATAATAAAATTCGATTTCAGTGTAATAAAAAACTTTTTGAGCCTAAGGACAATAAAATAATTGGTTGCTACTATAGTAAACAAATCGTTTTGTAATCCCAATTAAACTTTTTTATGTGTCTGTTATTTTTCAAATCATTTGAATTCGAAAAATAATAAGGTGATTGGCTTCATTAGAATACGCAAATCACTCTTGAACTCTCAACCTAAATAACCTCCCCCACTTTCCTTATTATTGACGAAACGATAATCTACATAATCGATCCCTCCACATTTCTGCACGAGTAACGTGTCATTTAATCCTTTGTGTGTTTTTTTAATTTTTCGAATAGCGTTCTAAATCTACAATTGAGAAAATAATAATTAAATAATAACTATGATTAATTAATTATTATTGATATTGAAGATGATGAATCTTTAAACAAAAAACTGCATTTTTAACGAAACAGCTTGAAAATTCAGCTGTTTGGTTAAAAATGCAGTTTTTTGTTTAAAGATTCATC
>NC_046659.1:117954300-117959312 GCF_010883055.1 Belonocnema kinseyi | reverse complement strand
TTAACGAAACAGCTTGAAAATTCAGCTGTTTGGTTAAAAATGCAGTTTTTTGTTTAAAGATTCATCATCTTCAATATCAATAATAATTAATTAATCATAATTATTATTTAATTATTATTTCCTTAATTAAATAGTTCAATTTTCAATTGAAAAAGTTAATTTTCAACCAAATAAATCAATATTCAACTAATGTCATGAACCTTCAAGTATAAAAATAAATTTTTTAACCGAGTACTTGAATTTTCAGTTGAAAACATTATTTTTCACTTTAAACAAACGTGTTTCAAGCAATACGGTTATATTTATAATTTTTACAAGCGAATTACTTTGTACTAAAAAGACGAATTTTCAACCAAATAGTTTAATTTTCAACCAAAGAAAAAAGTTAATCTTTAACTAAAAAAATTCCTTTTAAGCCAAATAGTTGAATTTTTGAACTAACAAAATATACATTTGAAACACAAATGTTATCGTTAACTGCAGTCTTTAACAAAAATTTTTAATTTGTAGAAAACAAAAAAATTTCACGAAAATAATGAAAGTTAAACTATGAAAAATTAATTTTCAGCCATATAATTGAATTTTTGAACTAACGAAAGATAAATTTTTAACTAAAAAATACATTGTTACATTTTCAATAATAACTTAATTTTCAATAAAAGAAAAAAATGTCACAAAAATAATTAACCTTCCACTAAAAAAATTACTTTTTAGCTAAATAATTAAACGATTAAATTATCAATAAAAAACTCATTTTCAGGGAAAAAACGAGATTCAAATAAAAACAAATTTCACCAAAAAAATGAATTTTGATCTAAAAAAGAGAAATTTTCAACAAAAAATGGAACTATTGAATTTTCAGTTAAATAAAATTTATTTATACAAAAAACGAATTTTAGCAAAATAGTTTAATTATCAACAAAAGAAAATAATATTTTCACGTAAATAATACATTTCTAACTAAAATAATAACTTTTTAACCAAATATTTATATTTTTGAACTAACGAAAGATACACTTTCAACCAAAAATAGAATGATTAAATTTTAATTTAAAAATTCATTTGAAAAATATTTTAATAAAAAAGTTAAACTTTTAAAAAGAAAATAAATTTTTAACTACAAAAAATCGACTAAATACTAGGCTTCTACAAAAAAGCTACCCTCAATTAACAAATTATTATCTCATAAACTATTAGTCGCAAAGGTTTCAAATAGGGATAATTTTAAAGGGGTTATTTATGCACTATAAATCGAGTCTTATGCACTTTTGACATTTTTTGGGGTTTCTACAGATTTATGTTCGTAATATTTGAATATTGATAGGCAATTTCAACTGAACGGAATTCATCAAGAATACAAAATATCTTGCGTTGGCTTTGAAAAGAAATTTCCGTCAATTTTTCACACTTTTTTTTCTTATTCCATTCTAAATGACTTCGACGAAACTCAACTATAAATACAATTTAGAAACGAAATTGGATGCAGTTTTCTCGGTTGAAAGAAAATTTAAACGAAAGCAAACCATTTTTCAGCGGCTCTTTTTCAATCAAAGTTATCAATCAAGGTAAATTATTCTGGAATCAATATAAAATTCTGTTGGTTACGTACGTTTAGCTTTTTGATCGAATTGAAGAACTAAGAATGTAGTTTCGAGAAATATTTCACATTCAATTTAATTTCGTTTGAGGTAGAAGAAAAATTAAAATTTTACTCGTGAAAAAAGTAAAGAAAAAAACCATATGTTTTGAATTCTCATACAGAAAAAATTTTAGAAGACGTTTGTGTTTAAAAAAAATCATTTTTATTTAAGTTGGATGAATTTAAACAAGAAATATATTAGCTAATATTTCAAACGAATGATATTTTTATTGTAATGAGAAGTATAAGAATTTAATCAAGAACAAGTGATTTGTAACAAAATATTTGAATTATCTTACCATAAAAAAAGAAACTTTCAACAAAAGATATAAATTTTCTAAAACAAAATGTTTACACTAAATAATAACTAAAGTATGTTCAACAAAACAGTTGAATTTTCGACCCAAAAAAATAATCGAAATTTCTACAAAATAGTAATATTTTCATCTTATTGTGCTATTACACTTCTTGAAAAAAAATTAGAAAAATTTTGAGCAAAATAATTCAATTTTTAATCAAAAGAGATTAGTACTATACCAAAAATTAAATAGTAGTCTTTACAACCGAAGCAGAACACTAAATGTACAATAACACTATTTGGAAAAAACTTAAGCAAGTGGCGAATTTTTTAGAAGATTTTTGAATTCTTAACTGAAAAACTAGAATTTTCCACAAAAATGTTCATTTTTAACAAAATAGTTGAAATTTCAACTTACAATGAAGTAGTTCCTATCAGATGATCGAACTTTCAAATAGTTTTTAAAAAATTATAGTTGTTGAATTTTTGGCGAAAGTTATGAATTTCATAAAGAAAATTTTGAATTTTTAACCAGGAATTTTGAATTTATAACAAGAAGGCCATTTTCTAACAAAAAACATGATTTTTCTACAAAAAGGATGATTTTTCGGCCAGAAAAAGAATTTTCAACAAAATAATTAACTTTGAAAAAAATTACCGAAGGTAATAAAATCTGATCGATAAATATAATAATTTATTTTTCAATACAAAAAGAAGAATGACTAAACATTTTTTAGACAAAATGATGATATTTTTCGAAGGCATTTAAATTTTAAACTGAAAAAGTTAAATATTTAACTAAAACTATTATTCTTGTCCAAATTGTTGGATTTTTTAAACAAAATACATAAAGCTTCAAACAAAAATCAAATAGTTTAATCTTCAACCAAATTTTCTTTATTTTCAATTCAGAAATATTACTTTTTGATCGAAAAAAGATTCATTTCGAATTTAGAAAAAAAAGAATTATTTACCCAAACCAATTGAATTGTTAACAAAATAAATAAATTTTTAATAAAAAAGAACCAACTTTCAACCAAAAATAGTTGGCTTCTCTTGGTGAGTTGTATTAATTTAATTCACATTTAAAAAAATAAAAAAAAAATAAAAAATTAGTTAAACTAGACATTGGGCCCCTGCAAGAAAGGGTTCGTAGACCCGAAAATGTCCTTCTCCTCTTACCCTTCCCAACCGTAATTTTTTCCCTTCCATACTGACGATAATTTCTAATCATTTCGCCTGCTTTTTCTCCTAATTTATCAACGCTTGACCTACTGTCCCTCATTTTCCTAAATTTTTCCCACTTCTCATTCCTTATTTCCCCCATGAGTCCTCATTTCCATACACTTCCCCTACTTACCCTCCTCACATTTCTCCTCTACTCATAATTATTTTTAATCATTTCGGCTACTTTTCGTCTTCATTTATCCATGGTTCCCTTACTACCGCTCATTTTGATAAATTTCTCCCACTGCTTATTCCTTATTTCCACCATAACTTCTGATTTCCTTACACTTCCCCCACTTATGTACTTCACGTTTCTCTCTTCTCTTACACCTTCTCCAACTTCATCCACCACAACTTTCCCGTTTCCACGCTTCCCAATATAAAACTCCTCTTTCTCTAATTCCCTTCCCCAACCTTCATTTTCCCTCTTCTAGTCATAATTATTTTTAAGCATTTTAACCTTTTTTCTTTCTTATTTATCCATCCTTCCCATACTACCCTTATTTCTTCCAATTTCTCCGACTTCTGATTTCTTATTTCCCCTATAACTTCTCATTCCTTATTTCCTCCCTGAATTATTCTTGATGATTCCCTTAACTTACTTCAATTCTTCTACTTCCGTTTTTGACCGTTATTTCACAGCCCCTGCTTATCATTATTTCTAATCATTTCGCCTATATATTCTACTCATTTTTTATACGCTTCCCTTACAACCCTCCATTTCACCAAATTTCTCCTAATTCTCACTTCTTACTTCCCCCGTAACTTCTCATTTCCATAAACTTTTCGCTGCTTACTCTCACCACATTTCTCTCTTAGCGTCCTTCTTCCTGAATGTCTTCCTCCTTTACTACCTCATCTAATTGCTTTTTTATCGAACACTACCTTTCCCTTCTCGCCTTTTCTCTTCTTACCATTCCCAATTCTTCCCTTCTCCAGCCATCATGTCCCCCACTACTCACCATTATTTCTAATTATTTTGCCTACTTTTTCTCCTCATTTATCCACATTTCTCCTACCACACCTCATTTTTCTAAATTTTTCCCAGTTCTTATTTCTTATTTTCCTTATAAATTCTCATTTCCTTACACTTCCTTCACTTCTGCACAAGTTTTGATTTAACTTTGAATCATTTTAAAATTTCTAAATATCTCTTAAGCTTACTCAAATTTTCCCTATGGTTCTATAATCTTCCAAAATTGCAAAATCCTTCTTTAAAATCTTTTACATTCTTTTTGCAAATTTCAGAAAATTTTTTAACTATCTTTTTAGTGTATAACCTA
Source organism: Belonocnema kinseyi (assembly GCF_010883055.1). Taxonomy (NCBI): domain Eukaryota; kingdom Metazoa; phylum Arthropoda; class Insecta; order Hymenoptera; family Cynipidae; genus Belonocnema; species Belonocnema kinseyi. The sequence continues at coordinate 117,954,865 of NC_046659.1, read as the reverse complement.
AATCATTTCAAAACTTTCCCAAAACTATTATTGTCGGCAACAGTAATTTTTTTACCTATATCCACCATTTTTCAATAACATTGCCAACAGTAAAATATTTTAAGTTTTTTTTCCGTTTTTTCTTTTTCGGCGTCTTCAAAAGTTTGAAAAAATGTTCGAATGTAGTGGCGCTGCAAAATGTAAAGAACAGAATTATTTCCTGATATTGAAAAATCATTTAATATTCCAATTTTATTTTTTATCAGTAACTATACAGTGTGTCCCATATTTATAGGGCCATCCCATTTTTTAAGGATAATTTTTTTTCTATTGGACCAAACTGCACCAAATTTTTTGAGTGAATAAATGAGTCGAGTTAACGATTTTTCCTAAAATATAGAGCCCGCAATTCTATTCGTTCATTTATTTGGGCATTTTTTCGAAAAAATCGGTGTCCCAAATTATTAGGGCCACTAAAAAAAATTCAATTTTCCCGAAAGAATTCAATTTATTCAACAAAATACGTACATATAAAAAGATTTTATTCACAAAATTAGTAATTAATAGTATTTCCGTCATTTTTGAA
>NC_046659.1:117932086-117954200 GCF_010883055.1 Belonocnema kinseyi | reverse complement strand
TACATATGTATATGTTTATGGCATGTAAGAAGTAAAATTTTAATATTATATATTTTAAATTGCATTATTTTACGAATTATTTATTATTCTTCAAAAAAATTGCAGTTTTTTTTAGTGGCCCTATTAATTTGGGACACCTATTTTTTCGAACAAATCTCCAAATAAATGAACGAATGGAATTGCGAGCTCTATATTTTAGGAAAAATCGTTAATTCGACTCATTTATCCACTCAAAATATTTGGTGCATTTTGTTTCAATAGAAAAAAAAATATTCTTAAAAAATGGGGTGGCCCTATAAATATGGGACACACTGTATATTTCCCTTCTCCAACAATCAATCACCAGTCCGATTCAAAATAATTTAAATAACTTTCCCTAACTTTCCCTACGCCTCCCTCCTCATTAACCCTTGGTTTCCCTACTCTCCTATCTCCCCTAATTTTTCCTGCTTCTCGTTGCTTATTTCCCCTCACTTTCACTATTTTCCTTCATTTCACGTACTTCTCCATCCCTACTTTCTTCTCACTATTCTCATTTCGCCTCATCTCCTCACTTTTCCTTCTCGAATTTCATGATAGTTCCCTCTTGATTCTCCCTTACTTTCTTTTTCGTTTCCACCATTTCATCTCCCCCTACCCCTCCTACTTCTCCCATTTACCCTTTCCCTAGTTTCCCTACTTTCCTTATGTCTCTGATTGTTCTCCCTTTAATCCCCATCATATCTTTTCTACTTATTTCCCCTCACTTCCCCTCTTTGGAGAAAAGTCCGATGAACAAACATATGGACAGACGGCGGAACCCCGAACGAAACTATACGAATTTCTGCCCTGGACTATGAAAGCATAAAATGGGGGAAATGGGATGTTTCTTGAAAACAGGGGAAAAAAGGATATCTTAAAAAATGGGGAAAAGAGGGATAAAGAAAGTGGGTTAAAAAGGGTCTGAAGTTTGTAATTTGCATCTATTGAATAAATTGAAAAGAAATATTTCTTGCTCGATTAATATATTTGAATATTTCTCTGTTTGAAAATATTTTTTATTAAAACATAAGTGTTTTCTTCATTGTCTAAACATTCTTGTTTAGAGGGGCAATGTAATCCCCGAAATGAGTCCAAGTGTGGTTCCACAAATTTGGATCTGCTCTCTTGTCCAGAGGAAGATTTCCAGGGGGTAATGCTGTTGCTCTGTATTTTTCCAACTCTTCTTTAAGCTTTTTAACTATTTCCGGATATCTGGGAATGAATAATTTGATATTTATTATTAATATTGGAACTATTTTAAATTTTATTAGCAAACAAAAATTTGATAATTCTACAAAAGGGTGGTTCAAAAAAATTTTTTCTCGAATTTTTATGCATATCGTCTCGAAATTTGTTTGAATCCACAAAAAAATAAGTCACTTTTTTTTTGTTTTGCAAAAAATGATATTCAGAGGTGGCGCTAGCCCTATGAAGTTTAACATTTGTTCCCCATAAAAAAAATACGTTTTTGTAAATTTCATTCTGAATCGTTAATATTGGCTAAATCGAGTTAAAAGTCAACATTTCTGTTAAAAATTAGCCTTTGAATACGAATAAAATATATTTTTTTAAATAGCACCTGTATAAGTATGTTTTATAGGGTCTCAAAAAAAACCTCGTGACAGACAAAAATTGGTTTTGAGAGTTTTTAGGACAAATTATGTTTTTTTTTGGTTTACAAAAAATTTATATTGTTTTTTATACATAAAATACTACTACTACTACTTTTTACTACATAAAATACTACTTTAAAATGATTTTCAATTAGATTGAGGTAATAATAATTGTTACTAACCACAATCGTCTAATCAATACATGACTATTGTTAATAATATTCTCATATAATAATGCTAGAAAATTACAATTCAAAAGAAAATTTGGAATTCTTGACCAATTTTTAATTAGAGCGAGGTAAATAACTAATTAAAGTTGAGAAAAGTAGTTGCTTTTGCTTAAACAATTTATTATAATTTTGAGTAATATTATATATGAAAAATGTTATAACATTGCAGTTTTATCTCAAATATATTCAACTTTTTGTCCAGTCTTCATTTACAGATTTGAAATAACTATTGAAATTTAACAATCCTAATTTTTTAATGAAACTATTATTGTTAACAAAACTTTCTCCTCTCCTAATGTTTGATAGTTGCAGTTTTTTTCTGAAATCTTCCAATTTTTCTCAACTTTTCACTTAATAAAGTAATAAATAATCCAAATTTACAAGTATAATTGTTTAAATAATTAATTATTGTTTATAATTATACTTCTTTAGATAATTTCTAGAAAATTGCGGGTTTTTCTAAATTTCTTAAACTTTTGTCTACTTTTTAATTAGTGAGTTTGAATTAATGCAAGATAGGATAACATAATAAGCATTAATATTAATTTAAACAAAAAAGCTCTCAGTAACTACTTCCAGGAAAATTAAAATTCAATATGATCCAAATAGATAATTTAAAGAATATTTCAAATATCTATTTTACTTGAGAAAAATATATTCACTATAAAGAAAGAGATTGTTTAAAATATTATTTTCTCTCATAATTATTTATTATTTGTTCATAACTAAAAGGCAAGTCAAAGTTTACCCTTTTAGAAAAACTGTAAAGTTTAAAATTTTAGCAAAAAAGCGCAACTATCTGGCGTCAATATAAATGAAAGAAGTTATAAATAATAATAATTTATTTAAACAAAATTTTTTTTCAAATTAAATTAATAATGATTAAGCTTTAAATTAAAATTGTGATATATATATAAACAATAATAATTTGTTTAAACAATTATTTTTGCTAGTTTGGATTAAATATTAACTCACTTTAAGTGAAAAGTGGACGAAAAATAAAAAAAGGAATTTCTAATATTATTTAAAGAGAATATTTTTAATAATAATAAATTGTTCACACAATTATGTTCGTTAACAATAATTAACTGTTACCTTCGCCAATTTAAAATTGGACAAAAGTGGAAAAAATTTAAAAACCTCACGACTTTCTATCTTTATTCTAAGATAAAATGTCTAAAAACAATAATAAAATTGTTAAAATAATTTACTTAGATATTTAGTTATCATTAAAAAGTAAAATTCTATGTTTTAGAAATCTGAGTTAAAAAACCGCAAAAAAATTATAATTAGCGCCAAAACTCGCAAAATTCATTTTTTTATTTATCGGATTTTTTTCGAACCCTATAAAACTGACTTGTGGGTGCGATATTTAAAAAGTAATCTTTTATTTGTATTCTATAGTTAATTATGAAGAGACATGATAATTTTAAACTCGACTTAACTAATATAGACGATTCTAGATCAAATTTACGAAAACGTCTTTTTTATGGGAAACACGTACTAAATTTTATAGAGATTTGCGCCAGCTTTAAATTTAGTTTTTTTCAAAGCAAAAAAGGATTTATTTCTGTGTAAATTTGAAAAAATTTCCGAGAGATATTAATAAACATTCGGAAAAAATTTGTCAATGCATTTTTGGACTAACCTATTGTACAAATCAGCTTTTTCACAAGTAAATTCATCAAAAGGTAATAATTCCGAAGGCAAAGAGACTCGTATTATTTGCATTTCGCTTTTATTTGCTTCTCTAGACTTGAAAATAAAATTCAGCTTTTATGTACTTTTGCATTTCATTTCATATCTTTTTTTACGAGTAATGCGAACAGCAGAGATATGGATATCAGAACAAGCATCTCTTCTCAAAGAAAGGTCTTTTTATCATTTTTATTAAAAATAACTACATTAATAATTTTTTACTATTTTTAAACTCACTCTCCTCCCAATACCACTTTTTTCATGACTGTAGTTTTGCCCCTCCTCCCTCCTAAGATTTTAAATCGAAATATATTTTATTATTAAGAAAATACTTGAACTTACAAACAAAAAAGATTTTTTAACAAAAAAGACCTTCAAACTGAAAAAAGGCTTTTTTAACCGAAGTAACCAATTTAAAAATCAAAATTTAACAAAATACAGTATAATTTTCCAGACAAAGAGCAAATTTCTTTAGAATATTGTTAAATTTCAAACCCGAAAAGTTGACTTTTTAACAAAAAAAAGTTATTTTTCAAACATACGAAGATTACTTTTCTACTTTAGTTTTCAATCAAGAAAGATAGATTTTACACCAAATAAAATAAAATTTTATCGGTGGAAAAGGTGCTCCCGCTTCGCTTTACCCACTAAGCTAATGGAGAGACCGAAAGAAATCTGTATTACCATGGGGATGGTAAATAACCGATCAGATGATCGATTCAGGATTTTTTGTTTTTTCGAAACTTTTTAATTAAATCTTACCTGTAAAAATATATCCCTCCCCTTTGCTCATTTCGGTCATTCAAAATTCGTCTTTCGACCTCTCTTTAGTAGCTTAGTGGGTAAGATCACTCGACCGGCAATGGAAAAGTCTGAATTTAAGGGATATTTCAGATCGATAGTGAAACATCTGTTTTCAAGAAAATGATGAGTATCTCATCTGATTATTCATTTATCATCCCGATCATAATACATATTTTCTATATTTGAAACCAAATAGTCAAATTTTCAAGTGAAAAATACATTTCTTTAAAAAAAATAATGGAATTTTGGAATTTTTCTTAAAAAAAATTAATTTTCGACCCCGTAAGTTCAACGAAAAATATGACTTTTTACTAAACAGATGAATCCTAAACCAAGGAGAAAAATGTTGAAACAAACGAGAGTATTTTTCTAATCAGAAAGATAAATTTTCAACAAAATAAAATAATTTTCTACGAAATAGTTGAATTTATAACTTAGAAAAGATAAATTTCCGACCAATAAAAAGGGAATAGTTCAATTTTTAGATAAAATTAATATTTAACAAAACAAAAATAATTTCAAACAAAAAAGTTAAATTTCAATCAAAGAGGTGAATCTTTATAAAAATTAATTATTACCAAAATCAATTGAAAACAGAACAGTTGTTTTTCAGTACGAAATTATGATTTTTTAACAAAACGGTAATTTCTTACGAAATAATTCAACTTTCATGAGAACAGTTTAATTTGAACCAAATAACTAAAGTTTTACAAATTGTTAAATTTGCAAGCTAAAATTGCAAATTGCTTACATAAGAATTTAATTTTTAACAAGAAAATAAAAATATTCAACATTGACAACATGAATTTTCAAAAAATAAAAATTAATTTTTTTAAAAGTAGTTTAACATTAAACCAAGTATTCGATTTTGCATTCAAGAAAGATAAATTCTTAACGAAAAATATAAGGGTTGGTATGTCAAGGAGAAAAATTTTAATTTGAAAAAAGAAAACAGTTGAATTTAACCAGAAAAGACAAATTTTCAACGAAATACACCATAAAAGAATAATTTTTTCAAGAAAAAGAATTTTCAACAAGTTAAATTAGGTAATAAAAAAAATTTGTAACTAAATATATATGAATTTTCTACCAAAAAAGATTTTTAAAAAATAGAATCGTCAAATTTTCGATTTAAAAAATTAATTTTTAACAAAAAAGAAAAAAGTTTTCAACTATTCAAGTTGAACCAAAACAGACACATTAGTAACCAAATATCTCAATCCTTAAACAAACAAAAGAAATTTTCAACAAACAAGATTATTTTTCTAACCAAAAAGACAAATTTACAAAAAAATATATGAACTTATAACTTGCGAAGGATAAGCCTAAAACCGAAAATGGATTAGTTTAATTTAAAAAAAAATCTATATGAACTCTAAATAGTTATAAACTTTATACCAAAAGAAGACTAATTTTTTAACCATGTAGTTTCATTTAGGTACCAAATTGATTAATTTTCAAGCTAAAAAATTGAATTTTATGAATAACAGTTAAGTTTTTAAGTCTAAAATATAAATTTTAGAAAAAAATAAATAAAAAGCAGCTGTAAAAAAAAGGCGAACTTTCAACAAAGTAGTTAAATCCTTAACTAAAAAAATTAATATACAACGAAACAGATACATTTTAAATAATATACATTAAAAAATTAATAAAAAATTAATTTTTAACAAAGTAGTTCAACATTCAACATTGGTAGGGTATTTTATAGACGTCGCCTCTGGTAAAGCGCGTGTTTTTGTAAAACTGTTTAATAAGTGGTCCTGAGGCGAATGCTATATTTTTCAAAAAAAATTTATTTAAAAAATTCATTTGCATCCTAGAAATATTTTTGATCAACATTTGAAAAATGTTCTACATATTAATTAAAGTAGATGCAATTCCAATTAATTCTGAAAAAATGACCTAGTCCCAATAGGTCAAAAAACAAGTTAAACATTTTCCAACCTTCAACTCAATAGAAACAGCTAAAAAAAATTAACTGAAAAAAAAAAATAATTAAAAGTCAAAATTCAGCCCCTTTCAATTAAATACATGTGTAAAATAAACAAAAATTAATTTCCTAATTCAGAAGAAACATAAGTCTCAAAATTTGAAAGCAAATAACCGAATAAAAATAATATAAAGCAAATGAATAAATAATAAGATTACCTTTTTCAAATAAAGAAAAAGAATTATGAGCTAAAATGCCTCCCTTAAAACTCAACGAAAATGTTTGAAATAAAAATGTCCTTTTTTAATTTAAAAAAAGTTATTAGCCTAAATTTGCTTTTTTGTCAGCTCAATAAAAATGGAAGAATTTTAAATAATTAATCAATAATAGTAAAAATTAGAATTTCTAAACTCAACATAATGTTTAAGAAGATAATATTAAATAAAATAAAGTTTTTCATTGAAACATAATACTATATTTTTCTGAAAGACTGTGCCTCAGAATACGCTCTTTTCCGGGTGGAATATAAATAAAAGTTTAAATGGAAAAAATTAAATTAAAAACAAATAAAAAATATAAAACTCACAGGTCTGACAGATCATTTTGTTCGCAATAATCTTCAGCAATGTTTACAAGACAAGGCCTTTTTAAGGACCAACATTCCGGAACAGTATGGTTTCTATCTGGGCATTTGAGCAGGGTAGCTTCATTTCGAAGATTTTTTATCACCTCCACAGTCAGGTTCATTCCAATTTTTTTAACGGCATTGCCAGTTGCACCCCTAATTATATCTTCTTCATTGTAATTGGAGTCTCTTCCATCTGGGCCATAATGTCCATCATATGTCCCATTGTATGTTGCTCCTATCAAATGAAAATTTAATAACTTTTTATAGTTTATTAATAGCCTTTATTACAATTAGAGCAAGCGAGAAGTAATTGCAAGAATTACAGCGGAGAAAGAGTTCAAAAAAAGGAAGTACGGTAATTCTTTCACGAAAAAAGGGGAAAATAGGGAAACGAATCAAAATTTATTTTTAAATGGAACGAATCCAATTCGAATCAGGCAGGTTCTAAAATGAAAGTCGCGAAATATCTTAGTGACAAAATCTGTTTTTTTTTTTACAGAAAATTAGGCTATAGGTATTTTTTTTATTTAAGAAAAAAAATGTTTGACGAAGAAATGCGTATGTGAATTTTGTGCTTTATTTTTAGAAAAACCACTATATACCTAATTCAGCTATTTTTAATTACCTTCCAGCACCTTACCTTCCAGAAAAAAAAATCAAAAAAAGGTTTTGAAATTTACAGAATGACGGTAGTTTTTCTATAAATGTTAAAAATGGATTTTTTTAAACCCACTTACTACTTATACTAACAATTTTTTTAAAATAGCAAATGTAATAAAAAGATAAATGGTGCAATGTATCATAAATGATTGAGAGAAGTTATTTTCAGAATTTTTGAAAATATTTGAACTATTTTCTCAAATTTTGTTCGTATTCCTGATATTTTGTGAGCAAAAATGCGAATTCTCCTCATTCCTTGATTTTTCTAAAATCCTCAAATCCTCAGAATCCCTAGATTTCTCTTTCTTTTTTGAATTTCCTGAATTTCTTGAAATCCATCAATTCCTCGAATTTCCCGAATTTCTTGAATTTTAATAATTCCTTCAATTCTCTGACTTCCATTAATTCTTCGAATTCTCTGGATTCCTTGTATTCTCTGGATTTCACAAAACTTCCTCAATTTATTAAATTCTCCTAATTAACTGAATTTTCCGAATTCCTTGAATTTCCTAAATTCCTTGACTTTCTTGAATTCCTCAAATTCCTTGACTTTCTAGAAATTCCCAAATTACTCGACTTGAATTTCTTGAATTCCCAAGTGCTGTTAAATCTCTAAAATCGCTGAATGTCTTCAATATTCTGAATTTCTTCATTATTCCGAAATCGCTGAATTCCTTGAATTCCCATCATTTATGAGATTCTCTGAATTTTTCGAATCCCTTGAATTCTTTTCATTCTTCTGAGTTCATCTGAATTTCCTGAAATTCTATATTCTGTCAATTATCTGAATTACTTTCAATCAATAAATTCAATGAATAGTAGATTATGAACCTAGGCAGAAAAGTTGAACTTTGTACTAGTATGCAGAATTTAACGTCTGAGCCCAAGGCGAGGACGATACAACAGCATCTGACTATAAAACAACTTTACTTCCATGGTGCATACGATACTTCATCTGAATTAGGCAGTTATACGTATTTTTAAAATGAATTCTGTTTACTCTTTTTTTTACGTCAGTTTTACTTTTCACTCCTTTCTTCCTCCTTACTGTCACTTTACGTGCCGCTCCTCGCAGTACAATAAAGTGCTATTTTACTGCCGCTCCGCGGGTAGAAAAGTGCGCTTGTTCTGCTGATTTCAGATAAATACTTCTATTCATTGAATATTTTAATCTCCCGGAATTCAATAAATTCCTTGTATTATCGGACGGCCTGACAACATCTAGATTTCTTGACTTGTTTGAATTCCCTGAATTTCAGGAGTATTTTAACTTTCGTGCATTCACTAAATTCCATGAATTCTCTAAATTTCTCTAATTTCCCGAGTTCCTTAAATTATTCGAGTTCCTTTAATTCTCTGAATTCCATGAGTTGTTTTAATTCTATAAATTCTATGAATTCTTACAATTCCAAAAAATACTTGAATGTGTTGAAGACTTTTATTTCTCTGAATCCCTTTAATTTCTTATATTATCTGAATTCCTGAAAATCTCTTTGTAATTTCAATAATTTCTTAATTACTTGAATTTTATCAATTCTTTGTGTTATTGAAATTTATGGAATTTTCTGAACTTTTTTCATTTATCTAAATTCTCTAAATTCCATAAAATCCATGAATGTTCTGAATTCCATGATTTCCATGGATTCCAGGAATTCTTTGAATTCCGAGAATTATTTTAATCCTCTAAAATCCCTAAATATACGATATTCTCTGAATTCCACAAAATACTTGTATTCCTAGAATATTTTGATTTCCCAGAATTCCTTCAATTTCTTGAATTATCTGAATTCCTGAAAATCTATTCTATCTTTTATAATTCCCCAAAATCTTTGAATATTCTGATGTGAATAAATTTTTTCAATATTTTTAATTCTTAATATCCCCTTAATTACTTGCATTCTATAAATTTCTTGTGTTTTTGGAATTTCTAGAAATCTCTGGATTTATTTTTTATTTTTCTGAATTCTAATAATTCCATGAATGCTCTCAATTCATTGAATTCTCTGAATTCCACGAATTCTTTAAATCCCATAATTTCTCTGAATTTTTCGAATTTCCTACATTTCCTCACTTCTCCGAGTTAAAAAAAATTGTTTTAGTCTCTTCAATTTTCCTAGTTTCTTAAATTCTCTGAGTTCCAATAATTACTTTTATTCTCTAAAATTCTTAAATATACGGAACTCTTTGAATTCCATAAAATGCCTCAAAATCTCTGAATTTCTTCAATTCTCAGAGTTTTTTTAATTACATGAAATACTTGATTTCCTTAAATATTTTGATTTAACTGAAATCCATACATTATCTGAATTCCTACAAATCTCTGAATTAGTTGAATTTTTTTAAATCCTTGTATTTTTTTATGTTCTGACTATTGAAATATTCTGAACTCCATAATTTCTTCAATATTCCGAATTTATCCAATACTCGGAATTCTTCGATTTCTCTGAATTTCTTCATTTCCCTGAATTCTGTGAAACCCATGAAATTATATGCATTTCCTAAGATTCTTGAATGCCCTGAATATATTCGGAATTCCTTTTATTCTTTAAATTTTCTAATGTTCGAGAATTCCTGGGATTCTCTGGAATCCTCGAAAATTCCAAATTTCTTGAATTCCTAGGATATTCTGAATTCCTAGGATATTCTGAATTCCTAAGGCTCGTAAAATTTTCTGACTTTCTTTATTTTCTACCAAAAAAGGCCTTTCAATGATATACTTGAATTTTCAACAAAATAATTAAATTTTACATTGGAAATAAATGAAATTCTTTTTAAACTGTTCCATCTTCAAGAAAACAAACGAATTTTCCCCAAAAAAATGGAATTTTCCTACAAAAAATTTGACTTTAACAAAAATTTTATTTTCCACGAAAATTAAGGATTCTTACAAAAAAAAATTATTTTTACACAATTTAGTCTGACTTCAACTCAAGAAATTGAGTTTTCAATTAAAAAAGATTAATTTTCAATGAAATGGTTAAACTTTTAACCAAAGAGATGAACTTTCAACTAAAAATATAAATCTTAAGAAAAAAGATTTCTTAGCAAAGTGATTGAAGTGAATCTTTCAAGAAAAATAGTTGAATAATCAAGCAAAGAATAATAATTTTTAACCAAAAATTTTAACTTTCATAAGAACGAAATTTCTATTCAAATATATGAATTTTTCAATTAAAAAGATAAATGAAAAAAAAGCAGTTGAATTTTCTGTTACGAAAGATTTCAGTTGACTTTTCACGATCAAAAGATAAATTTTTAAAGAAGAAATAAGTTTATAGGAAAAAAATTAATTTTTAATCCTGAAAGAGAAATTTTTAACAAAAAATAACAACTTTTTGACAAAAATGTTAAATTCTCCACCAAATGATTATATTTTTGTCCCAAAAATATGAAATTTCTCTTGAAACAGATCAATTTTTATTTAAAATAAAATAAATGTCTAAAAATAGTTGGTTTGTCATTCAAAAAATTTCCAGTAGACCTTTTAGGATAAAAATATGGATTTTGTAACAAAAAATAAGTTTCCAGAAAAGACTTCAGTTGATTTTTCAACATTAAAACATAAATTTTGAATAAAAAGTAAATTTTCTATGAAATAGTTCATTTTTCAACAAAACAGATTTCTCAGCTCAAAAGTTACATTTTTATCCGAAGAAGATAAAATTTATCTTAAAATATATGAATTTTGAATTTAAAGAAATTTTTTTTCAAGTTAAATTTTCATCTAGAAAACATGTCAGTTATTTTTATAACACCAAAATATTAATTTGCAACAAAAAGTAAATTAAAGCAAAAAGTGAATTTGCTACAAAATATTGAGATTTTCCAACATACAACAGAATTTTCAACCAAAAATTATGTAGATTTCAGGGCATTTCCCAACTTCCAAATAAGAATTGTCAACCATAAGTTAATTTTCTGTTAAATAGTCGAATTTTAATACAAAAAGCATGCCTTTTTAACAAGATTGTTAATTTTTTAACAAAACATTTGCATTTTTATCCAAGAAAAATAAAATTTTTACTAAAACAGATGAATTTTGAAATTAAAATACAAATTTTCATCGAAAAGATTTCAATCGACTTTTTAATATAAAAATACGAATTTTAAACAAACAGTTAAGTCTGTATGTAATGTTAAAAAAGTTGCATTTTTATCCAAGAAAGGTGCAATATTTCTACTATAAAATATTAACTTTCAAACAAAAAAGACAAACTTATAGAAAAAAAATAGTTTTTATCCAAAAAAAGATTTCAGTTTACTTATCAACAACAAAATATGAATTTTAAACAAAAGGTTAATGTACGAAAAGAGCTAAATTTTTAACACAATAAGATGCATTTTTTACCAAACAGTTAAATTTGCAACCGAAAAGGATGTCTTTTTAAAAAAATTGTCAAATTTTCAGCCAAATAATAAAATTTATAACCGTGCAGTTGTTACATAATTTAAGTACGGTCCCTAACCTCAAACGAACTTACTGGTCGTTTACTTGTGTTCAAGAGGTTCAATATGGAGCCCAACTGAAAACAGATACACAGCCAGGTTGATGGCGCTGCAATCAAGAGCTATGGAACAGGGTTGGCTTTAACTATTATTATTATTATTATTATTATTATTATTATTATTATTACACCATTAAGTCATTTCCCTTTCGGGGTAGGCGTGACTCATTCGGCAGGGGAAAGGAGTAGTGTGTGGAAGGGATAGAGATTTTTCGTTGTGTAACGTTCCCCACTTGGGTCCATTAATAGCCAAGGTCTTTGTTTCAGGCGTCATTCACTTTACTGACACTCTTTTTATTAACTATTTGCCGCCATACTTTCCTGTCCTGGCATACTTCCCTAGCTTCTTTTATGTCCATGCATTTTTTAATGCAGGCTCTCGTGTTTCTGTGACTTCTTATGTCTCTTCTAAGTAGGGTCTCATTCACACATTCTAACCATTCTTTCCGCGGTCTACCTCTGGGCACGCTGCCATTTACTTTACCTTGATACATAATTTTCCAATTTGGGAGTCAGACTTGTAATTGTACAAACATTTGGCAATTTCCACACGGTTTTCGAGAAAAGGGGAAAAGGGAAAATGAAAAAGGGACATGAGCAAGGGAATAGAGGAAATATTATAATCCCTTTTTTTAACGAATTGGGGATGATTAAAAAATAGGCTAATCATACCCATGAGAAGTTTCCAATCCCCCATCGTGATGGCAGCATTGCGATAGATATCATCGATATTATGAAGAACAGATTTCCTTGGAGAATCGGTATCATCCTTCAAAGCATTCCAGAGATTAACTCCATCGATATTCAAATTAGATGTGTTTCCACCAGCAGCCGTTAGTAGAGTTGGTAGCCAATCACTAATATGCATGAATTGCTTAGCTACGCGACCTGTCCTGGCTAACAGTGGAGACCATAGAATTCCAGCGCCTCGAACACCCCCTGCATGTCACAATTAGGTCGATTGAACTATAATTGAGGAATTCCGTTTAATCCGTTCCAAATCTAATTCCAGAATGGACCATTTGATAAAAAAAACCGTTCACAGCTAAAAGCTACATGAAACCTTATAAAATTATTAGGTAGAAGCTTCTTCATTGTCAACGTTTCGAGATACAAATTCTATCCTCATTACACAGAAAAAAGAACTAAGAAGTTAATTTTTTTTTCGGCACCTTTTCTTGCAAACTTATTTGGAATTCAGTTATGTTTAGTCTCTTAATTAACGTCAAAACTAAAAGCAATTGAATTCTGTTACCTATTCGTATTGTTCAATATGAACCAATTATGGTTTAATGTTGTTTCAGTATATTTGCAGGTATTTTTTTCTTCAAAATAAAACTTTATTTTTTCTTGCGCAGAAAACGAAAATCGAAATTTAAAGGAATCTGTATTATCATCAAAAACAGTTACCATCAATCAGTGTATATATCATTACACAATCTTTGAAAATAGAAATCAACACTATCGATTAAGTTTACTTATCAAACAACAGGAAATACTTAAAGTAATTTCTGAATAGATGAAAAATAATTTTCTTCTTAAAATAGATCTATTTTCGTCGCTCTGCTGGGAAACGAACCACAGTTTAATTTATTTTTCATCTTGCTAGAAATGACGTAAGATATTTTCTGTTATTTTTTGAGTTAACTTCATCCATAGTGTTGCTTTATATTTTTACAGATTGTGGAATGATATCTACGCTGATTGATGGTAACTACCTCTATTGATAATGCAGATTCCCTTAAATCACTCGCATTCTTCTTTCGATATCTCTAATAGCTTCACAGAAAAGCACTAAACGGCAACCGGAAATTCTGTAGTTCGTGCCCCAGTAGAGCGAAGAGAGTAGATCTTTTTGCTGAAAAAATTTAATTTTAAAAATCGGAAGTTAAAAGTAACTCCTTAGTGAATTTAAAGAAGCCAATATGCCGCAATTGAAAGCAGTGAAACGTAAAGCTCAGGGGAGGGGGGCTGAGTCATTTTGTTACAATTTATTACGGAAGGAGGGAGGGTGTCCTTCACTCATTTACGTCATTTTTGCAAATTCGCAAAAACCTTCTAAAAAGGATTATCTTTTCAGTTATGAATATTATTATTTCGTTGAATATAATCGATTTTCTCAAAAAAATGTCATTTTCAGTCGTAAATTAAACTTTTTTTATTAAAAATTCTTCTTTTAGATTAAAAATTCAACTCTTTTCGTAAAACGCTAACCTTTTATTTAAAAAATCATATTTTTATAGTGATGAGTAAACTGAAATCTTTTTTAGATGAAAATGATTTTTTTCTGAAACTTTATCTTTTTGATTTAAAAAATCATCTTTTTTAGTAAAAATATTGAATCTTTCTTAGATAAGAAAGCAAATGTTTTGTTGAAAATTCAACTATTTCTTAGAAAATTTATTTTTTGTTTAAAATTCGTATTTTTTGTTGAATAATCAATTGTAATCTTTTTGGATAAAAATTTAGTTTTGTTTTTGCAAATTTGTCTTTTTGATTTAAAGATTCACCTGTTTCAATAGAAATTTCATTTTTCTTGGACAAAATGCAACTATTTGGTTGAAAATTTAACAATCTTGTTAAAAAGTCATACTTTTTGGATAAAAATTCGACTATCCAGCAAAAAAAGTAACTTACTGTTAACAATTCTTAATGAAATGAATCTTTTTTTAATTATAATTTAACTATTCTTTTCAAGTTTCTTTTTTTTTCTAATTCGCGTTTTATTTTTAAGAAATTTTATCTTTCTGAAATAAAAATGTAACTGTTTAGTTAAAAATTAAACAATTTTGTTCAAAAATCATACTTTTGGATTGAAAATTCTGCTACTTTGTTGACAATTTAACTATTCCGTAGAAAATGCACTTTTTGTTTAAAATATATATTTTGGTTCTGCAAAATAACATGAAATAATTTCTGGATAAAAGTTCAACTTTAAAGGAAATTGCTTTTTATTCCAAATTCATCTGTTTTAATACAAATTTCATCTTTCTTGGATGAAAATACAATTATTTGGTTGAACGTTACACTGTTTTGTTAAAAATTCATCCTTTTTTCGGCTGAAACATTTTCTTTTTTTATTGAATATTCAATTGTTTTGTAGAAAATCTTTTTTTTGTTTGTTAAATATTTCATATTTTTATCTAGAAAAGTCAACTTGAATCTTTTTTAGGTGAAAATTCAACTATGTGGTCAAGATTCCAACAATGCGCTTAAAAAATCCATCTTTCTGGTTAAAAATTCGTATTTTGGATTAAATATTCTTTTTTCATTTATTTCTTGTTCGAAAATTAATATTTTGATCGTCAAATGCCAACTGAGTTCTTCGTTAACAGAAAATTTAACTATTTTTTCAAAGTTATCTTTGATTTAAAAATTCATCTGCTTTTAGTAGAAGTTTCATTTGTATGAACATGTAACTTTTCAATTAAAAATAATTCTTTATTTGCTTGAGTATTCAACTATTTTGTTTAAAGATTTGGTTGAATCACTTTTTCTTGAAATAATTTTGTTGTTGTTGAAAATTAACATTTTTAATTGAACATTCTTCTCTCTGGTTGAAAATTTAACTATGCTATTGAAAATAAATCTTTTTCTTTTTTTGGTACAAGGCTTAAGTCTTCGGTTGAGAATGTAACTATTTAGTTGGAAAAGCCTTTTTTTGATTTTAAATTAATTTTTTGACTAAAAATGTAACTTTACCAGTTTTTAAAGTTTAATCTCTTTTAGTTGAAACTTTTCCTTTTTTGGTAAGGAAAAAAATTATTTTCTTGGTTTAAAATTTTATGTTTGCTGGGTAAAAATGATTCAGTTCCATAGAAAATTAATCTTTTGCTCAAGCCATATTTTTTTTTGTTCAAAATCCATCTTTTACAGTAGAAAGCACATCGTTTTGCTCAAAACAAATTATTAAATTCAAAAATTTTTAATTTATATCTGAAATCAAGGAAACATCAGGGATTGCTGAAAATAAAGTTCTCGGAGACTCTACCAAATTCTACTAGCAACAACTAGTAAAACATTTCTGGAAACTAAAAATTATGGACAGTAAGAGGGAGAGGGTGGGGGTATAAGTATTTTGTTTTGTAGTTTTTATTATTCACAATTTCACCATGTTCGAAAGTAGTGAACTCCATCAATAATTTATTGAGGATACTCTGAATATTGTTTAACGGAAAAGACGTAGAAAACACCATTAGTTTTTTCTAGTTTGCTCTTGTTCTCAATCTTAACCATCAATACGGAATGAAACGATTGTTCTGTTTCCTCTTTGAAAATTAATTTGTTTCCTACATATTTTTACACAAAAATTTCCAATTTATCCTGACATTTTTATTGATGGAGTTCACTACTTTCAAGCTTGCTTAAATTTAGAATACTAAATGCTACTGAACTAACTCGAGAGGAAATTTTGCGAGTATGATATCTTTCAACTACAACTTATTAGATGCTCTAATTTTACTAAACACTTATTTTTAAATTATAATTTATGTTTCCTGATGCAGAAAGTATTTGTATCTCAAAATTTTGAACAAGAAAGAGCTTCTGAACATCACCAAAGTCTTTTTTTCATCTGAAGTATTTCCTTTTTATACCTACTGCTCTTTTTCTAATGTATTATTCACTCGGACTCACAACATCTCACAACTAAATTTATTTGTTAAATAATATAGTAACTTAAAGATAACTGACCTTCATATAAAGTATTTTTTACACCCCTTAAGGGCCAATTAGATGCGTAATTTTCATTGAATCCATTTGCTGGACCACCATTGTCTGTTGAAAATACTATAATACTATCTTTCAACATGTCTTTGTTTCCAAGTGCTGCAACCACATCTCCGACAGACTGATCCAACTCGCTTGCCATAGCTTCAAATAAAATTAAATGCAAAAAAATTGTTCATGCTGCATTAATTCTAACTTAATTTTTAGAAGCGAAAATTTATATGAGAGTTTCTGTCAAAGAAATGACAAAACTTATTTTTGTATCTCAATAAACACACTAGGCTAGGTTGTACCTTTTTAGTAAATTTTTGTCAAAAATTCATAAATGTGTATATATTATAGGCAAAATATATAATCCAGGCATTAAATATAATCCCTAGGCATTATATATAATGCCCGGAACGAGATAAGCAATATTCACTGTCCTCAGTGACATCACTTTTTCTTGCTGAATTTCATAAGCGGTAATTTTTAGAAATGCCATTCTTTGAAGGTTTTCAGATTTATAAAAAAGACATTATATCAGTGCAAGAATAAGGTGTCCACATTTATACCTGTAAAAATTTTACGCTCGATTTTTGGCAGTCGATAACCCTTCTTCTCCCTTTCAAAATTTGTATGTTTTAGGGAAAAATAAATTCGATATTTTTTTCAAATAGGTCAACATTAACTGGTGTCCCCGAGCTTTTGACATTATGATGCGGCTTTTAACGAAAAAAGTTCGGTTTTCGGAAAAATGAAAGAAAATAAGTACATTTTATTAATTTTTTGGTAAATTAAAGCTTTAACGCCTCATAGTGAATTTTCGAAGAATAATTCACACTCAACAACTTTTAATTTTGACGCCTCCAACCCCCTTGAATTTTGTCCGGAAATGCTCTACAAAATGCAAAATATTAGTTTTATGTAAATAATGTTGATTAATTTAAATAATAATATTTCCAACTCAAATTATCATATTTAACTATTTACAGGATTAAAGAATTGTCTAAATGAATAAAAATTGTTTGAACAATTGACAAATATCCTCAAAAAATTACTTTTATAATTCGTTAGTTGTGTCCTTAACTTGAAAAAAACTCGGGAAAAATGGTTTAAACGGAAAAAATTATTCAAATAATTAATTTCCAAATATATTAAGTTTGAAATATTATTATTGAAATTCATTAACTGTATCATTATGCTCCCTTGGTTTTCGAAAAACGTTATTTAATAATTATTTTTACGTTATCAGCTTTTACTAATTATATCTACGATAGTCCGGGACGGACTAATGTCAGGGTTGGCCGAACTGTAGAATTATATTTGTAATACACCTACTACGAGCATAATTCTATCGAAACCTACTCGAAAAGTGTGAAGCTAGTTCATCCGACTTTAACTTGTCAAGAGTCAGTCGTCGTTATTAATTTTTACTTGTCACTTCCTTTTTTTAAATAAACATCTATTTAAAACGAGAATTCTTGGACTTATTCACCTTTATCCACAAAAGTTGTCCCCTACAGTTTTCAGAAGTTGAATTTGAAGGCTTAATCTTTTCAATTGAAATCAGAAAGCCTTGACTCATTATCGTGTTTTGAACAACATTTTTTTCATCGAGAAGGAATTCCAAGTTTTGATTTGTTCTGAAAAACAAGACCGCCTTGGTGGGAAAATCTGTGGACAATGTCATGACGATTCAATAGACGTATCTGAACTGCTGTGTGCCTAATCTCCAGGTTGCTGTGTGCGACGTTTCAAGTTTGTTCTATGTATATAGACTGAGATCGCTTTGTGTGACGCTTCTACTGCTGTGTGCAAAATTACAGAATTGATCTGTGCAATATACCTGAATTGCTGTATGTTCCTTGTTCGCTGTGTGCCCAGGTCGTATAGTTTTCTATACAAATAATATAAAACTGAAAAATCCTCAAGATTTTACAGTTATACAATTGAAAAATATTTCAAGAAGAAAAGAACTGTCACCGGCTGGTGCAAAATCGGAATTAATTGCTCGTGTACAAGAGAATGACCCATCAGGAGCTTGGATGAAATTTTAATCAAATGAAACGAGAACTGGATCTTATGAGAAGAGAAAGAGACTTGCTGACGAGAGAATTGCAGTTACTGCATCGCGAGAATGAAATACAGCACGATGTTTCTTCTCAAATAAGTATATCACATTCGCGACCATATCAGAATATCAAAGCAACTGGTGACCTACTGAGTGCATTTTCTGGTTCTGACCGCAATTTTTCTGAATGGGAAAAACAACTTTTATTGTTATCTGCGACGTTCGAACTAGACAATAATCTTGCTAAAATTCTTCTTAGATCTAAATTGAAAGGAAATGTAATGGAATGGTTTCATTCCAAACCTGAGCACATCGAGATGTCTATGGATAACCTACTTAAAGACATGAGAAAAATGTTCGATCATCGACCCAGTAAATTGGAACGACGAAGATTATTTGAGGCAAGAGAAGTGGCAGAGTTGTGAAGAATTTAGTAATTATTAACACAACAAAGTTGTTATTGGAAATCAGGTTCTAGTAGAAATGGATGAAATAACCGATTATTTAATCGACGGTATTTCTGATGTGGAAGTTCGAAATCAAGCTCGTATCAGATCTTTTATATCTGCATCTGACCTTTTGAAAGTTTTCAACAAAATCTCACTTAAATCAGAGCTCTTTAAAATGTATATAAAAAGTGACTTAAAATCAGTTGAGTCTTCCAACACCTCTTCCACATATCAACTGAAGAACGAAGAACAGAAACCATATCTGAAGTGCTATAACTGTCCAGAATCAGGACATATAACGAGGGAATGCCATCAACTAAAGAAAAGGACTTGCTATAGCTGTAATGAAGAAGGCCATATGGTCAAGGACTGCCTAAAGAAAAAACTTCGATTAATAATGTAGACGAGATAGCTGATTTAGAAGATGCTTTCTTTAAAACTGTTGTGATTGGTATGGTAGATGGCAAGAATACAATACAATCAGACTGTAGGTTGGATAGTGGTAGCGCTGTAAGTTTTATAAAATCTAGGTATGTTGATAGTGAACTAGTAGATTGCAACTCTGATTCGGATGAATATTATGGAATTAATATCCCTAATTTTATTGTTAAAGCGAAAATTAGCGTCCAAATTACACTAGATAGAATTATGCAGGAAAATTTACTATTACTTGTTGTGCCAAATAATACAATGAAATCTTCTTAAGTTCTAGTTCGAGATTCATTTCCACGATTCGGCCTGACAGTAGCAAAAGTAAAAGAAATCGAAGAAGTTAGAGAAATAATGAGTGTAGATATTTGTCTGGTTGAGAGATGTCCGATCGACGATTTAATTATAATCCAGAGTTATCGCATGAATTACGAATGAAATTCTCCGAACAATTTAAGCTACAATACTTGGAGCCTGAAGGACCAGATGTTCCGGAGGTGAAATCTGAATTAAAATTGAACGTTTCTGAGAATAAAAAGTTTCATTACGCGCTTACCCGAATTTCTTACGATGAAAAGGTAAATTAGGCAAAATTTTTGATAATTTAATGGAAAGGATTGTTATACGTTCTAGTAAATCTGAATACGCATCGCCTATTGTGTTAGTTAGAAAGAGAAATTGTGAGTTACGCATGTGTAAAAATTACAGAACCTTAAATAAATTCATATTACGTGATAACTATCCTCTCCCATTGATTGAAGATCAGCTGGATTCATTGCAAGGCAACAAGTATTTCAGTTCGCTCGACTTAAAAGATAGTTTTCACCACATTGATGTTTCTCCAGATTCTATCAAATGTACATCATTTGTTTGCAACGCAAACTCTTGAAGATCATTTAATTGTTCTAAGAAAAGTATTCAATGTTCTTCTTAAAAATAAGATGGAATTACGATTGGAGAAATGTCATTTCTTTTTTCCCAAAATAGAATACGTAGGTTATGAAATTTCGGAAGAAAGTATAAGACCTTCAAAAAGGGGCCTAGAGGCCATAGAAAGATTTCCGATTCCAAGAACATTGCTGCAGATTTAACGTTTTTTTGGGAATCTACCAATATTTCCGGAAAGTCACAGAATCATTTTCAATAATTGCCAACCCTTGTACAATCCTTTGAAGAAAAAAGTCAAGTTTTAGATCCGTGAATCTGAAATTAATGCATTTCAGATGTTGAAAAATAAATTAATGGAAAAACCACTATTAGCTATTCATAGTCCTTGAGATCTTACGGAATTACACTGTGATGCCAGCTCGATAGGGTTTGGATCAGCTTTGTTGCAACAAAAAATTGCTCACAAGTTTCATCCAATTTTCTTTTTTCAAAAAGAACTACTGAAACTGAGAGCCGATATCACAGTTTCGAGTTAGAGATGCTTGCTATTATTTACGCTTTACGACGTTTTCGTATTTATCTGCAGGGAATTGAATTCAAAATAGTAACCGACTGCAATTCTTTAAAGCTTGCCCTTGACAAAAAAGATGTGAATCCGCGAATTGAGAGCTGGGTTGTGGAGCTACAGTATTATGATTACGAGACAGAGCATCGACCAGGATTGCGCATGCAGCATGTTGATACCCTGAGTCGATCTTTTGAGATTCTTGTTGTAGAAGATAATCATCGAAAAATTATGTATTTTTAATCACCGACGGATTTACGAAGTTTTTTAAAACTGTACGCTATGAAAAATACTTCCAGTCAGGAAGCAATAGATTGCCTATTAAAATATTTTCGAGATTACAGTAGGCCTAATACTTTAATTACTGATCGAGGCTCCTCTTTTACTTCATACGAATTTAATGAATTTTTAAGTGAAAATCATGTCAAACTTATCCTTGTAGCAACTGGATCTCCACAAGTAAATGGACAAGTCGAGAGAGTAAATAGAATGTTAGCTCCGATGTTAGAAAAATTATCCAATGACAAAACGGGTAAGCTTTGATATAAACTGCTAAAGAGTGCAGAGTATTCGATTAATAATACTGTAAATCGTACTACCGGAGATACCCCGAGCCGCCTTCTATTCGGTGCAAATCAGCGCGGAGATACAGTTGATGATCTAAAAGAATTTGTAGAAAATCATGTTAGAACGACTTCTAGAGATTTACATCAATTGAGGCTAGTTGCTGCTAATGAAACTGAAAAGTCTTAGATCTATAATAAAGAGTGCCATGATAAAAAACGTAAAGATCCACATTCATATGATGTTGGAGACTAACAAGGAAACTATCCCAGGTGTCCCTCACCGATTTTGATGAAACTGCAATATGTTGTAATACATCGAAAAATAAGAGACACGTATTTTTTTTTAT
>NC_046659.1:117908122-117931986 GCF_010883055.1 Belonocnema kinseyi | reverse complement strand
TAAAAAAAAATACGTGTCTCTTATTTTTCGATGTACTACAACATATTGCAGTTTCATCAAAATCGGTGAGGGACACCTGGGATAGTTTCCTTGTAAGTCATGTTAAGAAATTTCGATAGTACTCCTTACGTACCAAGAAAAATTATTCCAGAGTTCAAAAGGCCATACGAAATTGTTGAAAAACTTCGTTATGACAGGTACATTATTTCAGATATAAAAGGATTTCAAAATACACGAAAATGGCATCAGGTTATATGAGAACCCTTGAGTTCCGAAAAACGTTATTTAATAATTTTTTTTTTCACGTTATTAGCTTTTACTAATTATATCTACGATAGTCCGGGACGAACTAATTTCAGGATTGGCCGTAACATATTTCTGTCATCAAAATCGATTTAGTAGTTTTCGAGAAAAATGATTTGTTTATTAGTTTCATAGTTTCGGGCAGAAATATTCATAATTTCGGTCGGATATCCGGATTTCTTCTTTTTGCCAAAGACGGGTAGTGGGGGATAGTAAAAAAGAGAGGAGGGGATGTAGAGAGAGAAGGGTACAAGAAGAAGAATGAGAAGTGTGAGAAAATAAAGGTAGGGATAGGAAATGTGAAGAACGGGAAAGTAGGAAAAATTATAGTGAATAAAGAGGTAGTAGGAGAAGTAAGGAAAAAGAAGAAGAGGGGAAATAGTGCAAGGAAGCGGAAATAGACAAAGGGAAAATAGGACAAATATAAAGAGAAGGTGTGGAGGAAGCATAGGAAGTGAATGGACTGGAATAAGATGAAATAGGGGAAATGAGAGCAAGTAGAGAAACTTAGGTGATATTAGAGCAGAGGAACTAAAGGAAGTAAGAGGTAATAAAGGGTGTGAAAGTGAGGGAAATAATGTAAAATAAGGAAAGTAAAAGTGCGGAGGTATGAAAGTAAGGAGAAAAATCAAAAAAGGAAGTAATGGAAAATGAGCATTGTGAGATTAGTTGTATTTGGGTTAATAAGAAGATCGAAAGTAAGAAAAGTAAGTTGAAACGAGAAAAAGGAAGTAGCGGAACAGAGGTAAAATGAAACGAAAATGTAGGGGTGATGAGTGCAAATGAGAGAAGGAAAGTAGGCGAAAGTATGGAGAATGGAGGAGTAAGAATTATAAGGAGTAAGGTAAATCAAGAAACGGGCAAGTAGTGGCAATAGGGAAGTATAGGAGCTGATGAAGAGGAAGTGGGTTAAAAGAGAATGGGGAAGTAGGAGGAGTCAGAAGAAATAATGAGACGGAATGTAGAAGAATGAAGAAGAAGTGAAGGAAGTAGGAGAAGTAGAAGATAATGGTGGCGGGTAATCAGGTGAAGTAAGAGATAATTAATTGTGAAAGGAAGTAGAGGAACTTATTATATTTAAGAATAAAGAGGGGAGGAGAAGTTAGGTCTGATGAAGGGAGAGTAGGAGAAGGGAAGTGTTAGCTGTAGAAGCGAGGGGGGGGGGGGGATTATGAAAGAGGGCTATACAGTCTTTAGACGAAGTAGGAAGTTTGGGATGCGGTAAGCGAGGGTAAAGTTATCGGGGAAGAAGGAAAATGCAAAGGGAGTAAGGGAGTAGGGTAAAGGGGGTAGCGGAGTTTGTAATATAATAGTTTCCATGAAACTGCAATTATTCTATCGGACAATTGAGGTGTTAGTGGAAAGAGGCTTTAAAAAATACATCAAATTAATTCATTACATGTTTTTTTAAAGTAATCTATATCATTTTATACAATAATTTAAAAAATTGCAAAAAAAATGAAGTAAAAAAGATCTTTTAAAGAAGAGCCGTTGGAAACGGCATTCGAATTCACCATAAAAGAGTACTCAAGAAATTATAACTTTCATTCCACTGATAAAGGTGAGATTTTGATGACTAGTAAAATGAGAGTTGGAAAAGTTTCTTGGTGTTTATAGACTGGAAACGAGAGGCGAAATAGGGATATGTTGATATAATGAAACTTAAATGTACTCTTTGGATTAGAAAGGAGTTTTCTTCAGTTACAAGTGGATTCATATTGACATTTAACGAAGTCTAAAAAGGGAATGGAGGATTTCAAAATTAGGTCGTTCGTAATTTACAAGTTCCAAATGAAGGAGTTCAAGAATAAATACTTTTTAATTTTAATGAAACCTACCTATTTTTTTAAAATACCATATACTTAGGTATTCTTAGAAATTAAAAATAAGAAAGATTTTAATATCAGCAGGGCAGAAGAATGTAATTATTAATAACTTTGAGCATGGTATTATTGTTATTATATTATCACGCATTTGAGCAAAAATGAAGAAATTAGTATGGACGTGTGGACGTGCGGTCTCTCAGACCACACCATGCTTCTCATATATGCCCCTTTCCACTGGTTCAAAAGTTCAAAAATAATCAAAACTGATGAAAATGAATCAATTTCTTACCTACTTCAATGTCCTTTCATATACTTGCACAAGTATGATAACCAAAACTTCATAACTTATTTAATTAGATATAAATATTTGCAGTACTCTGTGAGAACTTAGATCCTTATTAATGCAAAAATGAAATCACTTTCGTACTTGAAGGTCAAGGATTACATTTGAAGAAACAAGATTTTTCAACTAGAAATCTTAACATACCTGCGTACAAACAACGAGCTTGGTTTGTATCACAGCCCAAATTTGAATAAATCGATGCCAATGGTGCTTGAAGTGGCATGTACGGATTCGCAGAATGCACTGCGGTATGTGCAATATATAAAAACAAGGGCTGACTGGTAGTGTGATTTTTTATTATTCCCACCGCTTCTTTGGTAAAAACTTGTGTAGAATATTGACCGTGAAGTTCCCACGCTGTATCTAATCCACGCCTCATATCCAAGCCCCATTGCTTCTAAAAAAATTAAAATCACATGATGACTTTGTGAAAGTCTTCGCCTGGGTTGGTTGCTAAGGAAATTTATTAGAGACCTTGGCCGGCTTAGTGTTGCAGAATAAACGTTTTATTCAAATTAGCAATACAGGAGTTCTAAATTATTCTAAAAATCGATAGCCCCCCCCCCCCTCAAACATTTATGCCGTCTCAGACAATTTCTAAATTAAATAATAGAATTAATATTTATTTAATAATAATTTTTTATCATCTAAATTAATAAAAAAGCAAGAGCAATAACAAACAAAAATTCTGCAAGATTTTAAATCATCTTTTAAGCCTAATGTTTATTATTTGAGATAACTGATTTCCAGTCAAAAACGTTAATATTACCTAAAATTGGTCGAAAATTGTAAATGTTATTTGAAACGTGATTTTTTAGATAAAAAATGCCAATTACCGACAAAAAACAATAACCTAATCCTAAAATTGTTATAAGATTCCAAATCTTATTTAAATTATAATAATTTTTGTTTGAAAGTACCAATTTTCGATTCAAAACGCCAACATAAGCTAAAATTAAAATTTAAGAAATTTAAATCAAATTTAAAATCCTATTTAACGTGCAATAATCAAGTTAATGTGCATAATTCCTGAAAATTAAACCAAGAATCCAAAGACCGAATTTGGAAAACCACCATAAAATGTTCCTCTTGCAATTTAATAAAAGATAAAAAATGTTCCAAAAAAATAAAATAAAATTCTTCTTTTGGACAAAAATAGAAAAGAAAAAGAAAAATTACCTTCGAATTTTTCTTTTTCTTTTCTATTTTTGGCAATAGGGACATTTTATGATGGTTGTCCGAAAATTACTAAACAAAAATAATTACTGCACCTAATGATTTTTTGTTCAAAAATACCATTTTTGGCGAAACACGAATATAAACCTAAAGTTCTTAAAATAGTGTACGCATTCTTTAAAATCAAATTATTTTTTATTAAAAATAACAAAAATTTCCTATGAAAAAAGAACAACGTTATTTTCAAATTTTTAAATCTTCCTAGAAATTCAATAATTTTCTTAATAATTTATTTCCTGTGGAAAATCTTAATATAACCTGAAACTGTGTAAAAATTGCAAATCTTATTCGAACTTTAATGATTTTTGTTTAACACTACCTTTTTGGCGTAAAGCGACAGAATAACCTAAAATTGTTCGAATTTGTCAATCTTTTTTTAAATAGTTTATTTAGTAAGAAAAATAATTTCCGGCGAAAAACACTAACATAACCCACATTTGTTTAAAAATTCTAAATCTTGTTCGAATTCTTATGACGTTTATTTAAAATATTAATTTTTTATGTAAAACGCTAACATAACCCAAAATGGTTTCAAGTTATAAATCTTCTTTGCAAAATATTTTTTTTGTATCCAAAATATCAATTTGCTTTGAAAGTTACTAACATAATCAAGAATTGTGAAAAGATGATAAATCTGGTCTAAATTATAATTATTTTTGGTTTAAAATACGGAAAACCCAATTCTGGACGTAAAATGCTAACGTAACCTAAAATTTGAACAAAAATTACGATCCTTAAAAATCCAATGATTTTGATGTAAAACCTCAATTTTCGTTAAAAGAAACATTAACAAAAATTAAAAATAAAAATTTCTAAAAATTTTAACATTTTCTAAACCTAATAATTTCTCATTAAAAATACCCATTTCTGATGTAGAACGCGAATATAACCCAAAATCGTTGAAAGTTGCGAATCTTTATGATTTTTATTTAAAATGTCTTTAGGGCGTCTTTAAATGTCCTGGGACATTCTTGGACATTGGCGTCTAAGTCCCAGGATCGTTATAAAAAGAAATTCGGACGTCCTAAAGACGTTCTATGTCTGGCCTAAAGTTGTCCCAAAGATGTCCGGAGGGCTGGTCCTAAAGATGCCCTAAAAAGACCATTTAAAGAGCCATTAAGTGTATGAAATTGAATTTCGAAGAAACAGAATATTATTGTAGGGCTTTAAAAAAGCAACATTTTTTTCTATCGACTATTTTCATATCGTGCGTTGCTTGGCTTAAAATGTTAATTATCGCTTGTTTTTTGGGGGTTTGGAAATGATATAACTTTTTTTAATTTTGATTTTATCGAAAAAAGTCGTTGAGATAAATTGTTCGTGTTTCTGAGCACTACGGAAAACCATACATAGAATTTTTCAAAGTTGTTATGCTTAAAAAAAAATTTTTATGATAACATTGTAAGGCTCCCCGAAAGAAACATCTATTTACTCGTGACTTATTTTCATATCATGCGTTTTTTGGCTTAAAATGATAATTTTCGTTTGTTTCTTAGGATTTGGAAAATGCTATAACTCTGACAATTTTGATTTTATTGAAAAAATGTCATATAAATAAATTGTTCATGTTTGAAACTACTATGAACAACCGTAAATAGAATTTCCAGATCTGGAAAAAACATGGTTTCGAAAATTTTGAAAATGTGCTCAGTCATTGAGTTTCTATACAAAATCGCTGGTTAACGAACTCGTTCTTTCTTTTTGAACCCTGAAAAAGTGTGCCGTAGCACACGTTACTACAGACTACAGACAGACAAACAGACACACTCATAAAAATAGTTTTTTTCTTACTTAGGGAGTTTCAAAACGTGGATATTTGATAAAAACCAACCATGTCAGATTTTACACAAAACCAATACAATAATCTGGTCACCACCATTTAAAGTTCGTTTAGGCACACCGTGATCCTATATAATATACTGAGTACGTCCGTAGGTTGTCCTTAGGACGTCCTTGATAACATCTTAAGGTCGTCCGTAGGACAACCTACGGACGTCCACAGAATTTGACCAAGGATGTCCTGTGGACAACTTACGGACGTCCACAGGATGTTATAAAGGGTCATGGTATACGAGTACCTAAACGAACTTTAAACGGGGCTGACAAGATTATTGTATTGGTTTTGTGTAAAATCTGACATTGTCGCTTTTCATCAAATATCCACGTTTTGAGACTCCCGAAGACAGAAAAAAACTATTGTTATGAAGGTGTCTGTACAGAAGATATTTATATGTGAATATATCATATATGAGGATATATGAATATCCGTAAAGAAAATTATTGAAATTTGAAAAAAGTGGTCTCAAAAATTATCAAAATATGCTCACTTTTTGAATTTGCATCCCTTTCAAAATTCCTCTCTTTTTAGTTTAAATTTCATGTTTGTTGGATTAAATCGCAATTTACTGGTTTAAAAGTGAACAATTTTATTAAGAATTTATTGTTGGATTAAAATTGTATTTTAATCCAACAAACTTGAAATTTTTACTAAAAAAAGATGAATTTTGAAAGGTAAAATAAAAATTAAAATGCAAAGTATTTAAATTTCAATACAAAAAACATTTCAGGGGGGAGCCTGCTTTGGAGGCTTCAAAAAATCGATTTTTTTTTGCATAAATGTCTTCCTAAACTATCCAAGAATGTGTCCATAAAATTTTACAAGCATCCTCGAAATATTTTTGGAGTTACAAAAGGAATAGTGAGTAAGCGACGAGCAGGTATACGATCGGCCGGGTCGCTAGGAGCGCGCGCAGAGTCGGCTTGAGCCAAGCTATACTAGCATTTGAGTTCAGTTTTGTTTTGTGTTTCGGTACGTGAACATCTTGCAACTATATGGACCAGGAATCGCCGATTAGCATACTTATGTGGTAAGTTGAATAAAATTACGATTTTTTATATACGAAAACTTTGACCCGCGATTTCTCGGTTTTCCATTTTCACGATTTTTCCTAATTGGAGGGAAAGATAGGGAAAAACCTAAACGTCCTATCGCAACGAGACAAAATGAATTGTATTCAGTATAAAATTTTCTTCAAGTTGAACCTAAAAAAACTTCAGAAAGTTGAGATTAACCCACTTTTCAAACAATCTAAAGTGATATTTTTTTTTCAAAAAAATAAATTTTTTTTTCATCTGGCGAGAAATTATTCAATTTTTCACTTATTATTGAATTTTCTTGGTTTAACTAGAAGCTACACTATTGAAGAATAACATTTTTTCTGATTTTTTGTTTCAGGTGGAAATTGCGATCTGCATTTGTCCCGCCGCACGACAAGTGCATAGTGGAGGCGCCTCGGCCAAATGCTTGTACTAGGCATAATATGATCTGTATTTGAATGAAAAAATTTGAGAAGACTGTTGAAATATGCTTTAATAAACCCTGGAAGTTTCATTTCAATCGGATATTTCATTCTTTCCCAAAAAAATTCTCGAAAAAATCGATTTTTTGAAGCCTCTAAAGCAGGCTCCCCCCTTACTTTCAGCAGGAAAATATTAATTTTAAATCATTCGTCAATTTTTCATAAAAGCCTGCAAGTTTTCAACGAAAAGGATAAGTTCTTAATAAAATTGTTCACTTTTGTACCAGTAAATTGCATTTAAATCCAATCTATTATAATGATGGACTTCAAATATAATGCTCAGAAATTATATATATACATTTTTATATTAGGCGACAGGTGCAATATATCCGTATGCTTTCTGAAAATTGTAACAGAACCAATAAAATTACTTCAATGTTCGTATGAATTTTATTTCATTTTATTATGTATGTACAATGCATATTTATTTTATTTCATACATTGTATGTCAGAAGAGTAATAAATGTACCAAAATATTTATGTGAATTGATTCTTATTACATTTCATCCACATCTTCCGAAAATCACCTCTATAATGTAACAATTTTAAATCATTGAATACTTCTCAAAACCTTAGAATAGTGAATATAGGAGTAAAACAAATTTTTAACCAAGAAGAAGTTATTGTCGAAATATTTAGTTGCGAAAAATTACTTGAAAAAAATTTTAATTTAATTTAAAATTAAATTTAAAAATTACTATAAAAAATCTGGAATGCTTGAAAAAAAATTTATCAAAAAGATTTCTTTTAAATGGCAGTATTTACAGGCGTCTTCATATTCTGAATTGTCTGCTTAATTAAGTATAGTCAAAGATTAAGTTTTTCAAAGCTCTGTAGGCTTTGAGGTACACATTCTCATCGTGACACTCGCGCTGCGCGCTTGATTTCCGACAGACATTTGTAAACAGGTTTTGTTGGATTTTTTTTCTCGTAACTTTCGTCGTTTTTCCACACATTTTTTTTTTATTTTTTTTCAACGTCATTTTTCACAAATAAAACAAAAAGTACGCGTCCTATCAAGAAGTAATTCTTAACGAAGTTGTAGATCTTTTTTGGGATAATCATTGTTGTTAATTCATCTTTTTTCATATCCTACATAGTTTGGTCACAAAATGGAATTTTTTATTTTCCATTATTTTTTGTGCAATCAAAATTTGAAATTTCGATTTTTGAAGAAAATCCAAAAATTGGTTATGATAATCTTGTAGGGCTTTCGAAAAGAAATAATTTTCTTCTTTGACTTTTTTTCATATCGTGCGTTTTTCGGCTTCAAATTTTGATTTTCGGTTGATTAAAAAAATTTTGAAAACGCTATAACTCTGAGAATTTTATTTTTATCGAAAAAAAGTCATTCAGATAAATTGTTTTATCTTTTTAAAACTAGTAATATCCGTACATAGAATTTTCAAATTCAGAAAAAAGTGGTTTAAAAAATTTTCAAAATGCGCTCACTTTTTGAATTTTTATCAAAAATAGCTGGTTCACAAACTCCTCCTGTCTTTTAGGCCCTTAAAAAAGTGTGCTAAAGATGAATTTGATTCATTCATTTTTTCGAGAGTTATCATGTTTACGGACGGACAGACGGACAGACAGACAGACGCCATAGTAAAAACTTGATTTTCGGATTCAGGGAGTCTCGAAACGTGGAGATCCGTTGAAAAAGTGTGATGTCACATTTCCGACAATTCTAATACTTTCTCAATAACAAATGATGAGAATGTAAAAAAATTATTTCCAATAAAAATTGGAATAGTTATATTTTCAGTTCTAAACATGAATTTTCGGTTAAGAAAATAAATTTGTATATAAAAACTTATTTTCCGACAAGGAGATTAATTTTTTGCACCGAGCAACAAAGCTTTTTCACAAAATACATGAAACGCCAACCAAATATTTGAATTTCTAGAGAAATTCTCCATCTACTATAAACCTAGCCTACAATAAATGTCCATCGAAAAAAATAAAATTTTATGTAGAACATATAAATATTGATTTAAAGTTATTCAATCTTTATTAAGGACATTCATTCTCAGCCAAAAAAGAAACCAGATGTTTCACAAAATACATGAAATTTCAATGAAATGAAATGAATTTTAAATAAGAAAGAAGAATTAGTTATCAAGAAGGTTAATAATCTACCGCCTAAGACAAATTTTCAACCCAAAAAAATTATTTTTTTGAAATTGTTACATTTTCAACGAAATAATAGTCCCACCATAATTCTTTCCAGTCATTTGATTCCTTTCATCCAGACATTGTTTCATAAATTTTATTCATTCCTATATACTATACGTATATACTGTACGGATGGTGAAAGAATATACTTTTTTAATTTATTTATATTCTTCTAATGAAGGTTCTAATAAAATAGGCTCCTTCTTTTGTTTCTCATAAACGACACATTTCGAATTTCGCGCTCGTTTCACTTACTTCTCTGGATGACCACGGAGGGCGCTAAATGTCAAAACCCTTTTTCAATTTGCTTCAAGCCATCTCGTATCCGGTGTATGTGTGTGTGTGTGTGTGTGTCAGGGGATGAGATGCGCAAATTAAAATTCGCCGGCGTGCGCGCGCACCATGCCGATAGAAATCTCAGAGTATGCTCAGTGGAAAAAGCCTGACCGGGTTAAGACTATTTCAAGGTTCAATTTGAATGATTTAGTCTCTGAGATAGTCTGAGAGATTTGGGTCCTTTTCAAGGTCCTTTTAGTGGTCCTTTTAAGAGTGATGTGACGGTGATATAATGTTTCTTTTGTATTCGTCACGTAACGGACGGGCAGAGTTATTTACTGTAGTTGGCCGTCGCTAACCCGACTCTCCTTTTTAAAATTTTTCTTTAAATTATTAACAATTTGTTTTTAATTGATGAATTTTCTCATTATACTTATTCATAATTATAACTTATACCCTAATATACAATTTTCTAGGTGAATTAAAATTTTTTGTCTTTTTTGGCGTATCTCATTCCATTTACGAGAAACGTTGTATTCATTCTAATTTTAAACATTTATAAAAAAAAGTTAAATATCTGAAAACATCGAAACCCTTAGATTCCGAATTATTATGTTTTACGCTGTTAGCTATAAAATTTAAAAAAATCTATTTGTAAACTTAAATCCGAAGGCTTAACAAAGGACCCTTGAGTGTCGGCTAATCTATTGATATAGCCTCTCTGCTTGTTATTTATGATCGAATTCGTATTTCAATTTCAGCCTCTCTGCTTGTTATTTATGATCGTATTTTTATTTCAATTTCAGAGAGGACATTTTAAAGCCTTTAAAAACTTTAAACGATCTATCTGGACCATTAAAAATATCTGAGTGCCTGCGGAGAATTTCTCAGAGCCTCGAGAATCTTTAGCATATATTTTCTATATATATTATATATTTTCATATATTTCTATCGGTAGAACAGTCCTCAAAAGTACTTCATTAAAGAAATTTGATTCTTTTAATTTAGCAGTATTTCCTAATTCAAATCGTAATGTTTTTTGTTAATGTTTTGCAGGTAATCCTAGTAAAGGACTCATCATTGTCATAAAAAGACCAATTTATCGATTTTAGGGTTGTGGTATTTCATATTTCACACGTGATCTAGTGGAACTTCTATGCGCATTAAACTTAAACTTTGAACGGAAATCACATAGGATGCCTCCATGGTGTCTTTATGATGACTTTATGATATCTCCGTGTAATTCACAAATTTATGATAAAACAGCTTTTCCACTTTTAGAATAGTTTCGGGCTTACTCTAGAGGATGTTTTTGGTTTCGTTCACATTTTCACAATAAAACTTAGAGAAATCTCATAGCCGCTTCAAAGATGTCCTAGCGACATCCTTACGACATTGTTTCCCAGATATCCTTTCAAGACGTCCTTAAGACGGCGAAATTCCAGACATAGGAACTTTTAAAGATATCTTTAAACCTTACTGATAATGTCAAAGTCGCAGTGTGTCTCTGAGGTTACAATATTGTAATTTTAAAAAATTGTTAAAAAACTTATTAATAAGCATAACTTAAATTTCCCGAAATATTTGCAACTTCCGTTTTATTAAATTACGGTATTACCAGCGCAATGATTAAAATCACCGCAGTAATTGGTGCGCAGTAAATCATGCAAACCCGCAGTAATACCCATATTAAATTTTTTTTATAGATTCGCATTTTTCACGTAAATCTGATTTCTTTTTAGGGTGTCACGACTGAATAATATTAATTAAATGCCAAATATCTGTATATGTTTTTTATATTTTTTCGAAAGTTTAAGTGTTCTTTGAATAAGGTTTCTTTTTTTCGGAATATTGTTATTGAAGGAGATAATTTGTAAATTTAATTTTAAAATTTTTTAACTTAAGATATAAAACACTTCTAAGTAATAAAAATTCAATCAGGTTTAAAATAATAATAATTACGAGATTTTTAAGCTATATTGTCGAAGTACTTTTTTGTTTAGAAAAAGGTTAGGATTCTAATCAACCGGAATAATTGAGTTGATGGATGCAACAACTCGACAAGCGCTCGAAACCGCGTAGAAGTATTGTCCAGCCGGGAAAATCTATCAATCAGAAAAAGTGACTGAAACGTAAAACAAAATATACATTGGTATTCAGCTTGACGCGGGCGACAAATTTTTTTATGAAACTTTTTCATTCGATAATTATTACTGAAGATAAACAATAAAAACTTGTAAAGTTTCCGATCAAAAATCGGTGTTTTTTAAAATACAACTCGCGATTATTCAGCCGTTTGTTAATAAAAATGATTTGAATTTGTATGGTGTATTCTCAATATATAAGCAATGACTTTAAACAAAGCACTTTGTTTAAAAATCTAATATGTTTTTTTGTTTGTTTGATAACAAAATGATTCCCAACGAAATCCACGTTTTGCCAACTTCGACCAGTGGGGCGGTCATAAAAAAAATGTTGTTGAAATAACTCTTTATGAAAAAGTTGTTCACTAGACTTAAAAAGAGTTTTTCTGAAAATTTTAAGAAAATCTGTCAAAAATTGTGGAAATGGCAGCGAGTTGAAGTCAACACACGCTGCCGCTGGAGCATTTTTTTGCTCTTTGCAAAACGTGGATTTCGTTGCGAATCATTCTGTTATCAAACAAATAAAAAAACATATTAGATTTTTAAACAAAGTGAGTTGTTTCAAATCATCCGATCGATTGATTTTCCCAACTGGACAATACTTATACGCGGTTTCGAGTGATTTGACCGATCAGCCTCGCTTAAGAAAACCAAACAAAAAGAACTGCCTATCGAATTGAAAAGATGTCAATTTGTACCTAGTTAGACACACACAACGACGAAAGTTTTTCAAATATTTTGATTTGTTTTCAATAAAAATATAATATAAATTTCTCATTTACTCAGTCCATTCTAGTGCAAATTTCTGAAAATATTTTTTCGTATAAGAACAATTTTATTCATTTTAAAGGAAAAGGATTTAAAATATTATATTTGTATCTGAAAAAAAGTTGTGGAGATTTATAAATTTTGCGGTTTATTTTCTCAGATATTCTCATTTGTTGCTTAACTACAGATTGATGGTACCCTCAATTTGCAGAAAAAGCCGACCATGACTCTTTCCATTCTATTTTTGACCCTATACTTCCCTTCGAATGATCGAAGTTGGGTGGGACTGACGTTATAACAGTACTCACCACCTTCAGACAAATTCGCTTATTACTTTAGACATTACTGGTTGTAGACTTTGAACTCTGAATAGAATACAAACAATAGCATAGCCTCAGATTAGATTGATACTTTGGTGGACAAAAGGCATGCCCCGAAAATGTTTCAGACGATTAATGGAAACAGGTTGCCGGGATTGTTAGAGGTGTACATGGCCTGAAGGAAAGACAATTTCGAGAAACAATGCAGAAAGAAAGCTAGATATTTTATGTATAACTGAAGCAAAGAAAAAGGAATGTTAAATAGATTTTAGTCTTTTCTTCTCGAAATCTAAGAACGATAAGTTCCGAAGACGATGATTGAACATCAACATGTGATTTACAAAATCGATATATGCTAATAGCAAAAAAGCACATTCGTTGACTGATGTACTGCTTCCAAATGCTTCAAAAGCTTTGAACATACGGAACGTATTTAGGAATGCATTTTTATAGGGAAACAAAGTTTTCAAAATGCTGCTTCCTGCGTGTTCTGGTTTGTCTCTTTCTTTTTCTATCAAGTTTAATAGCACATAGAATTCAGCATTAGATGGCAATGTCAATCCTATTTTCTAAAGCGGTTTTAAAATATCTCGATCAAACGCCATTGTGTTAATTTCCTCAAAAGCGGAGAGCCACGTCAGAACCTCACTATTTTCTTCAAAGCGGTTCTTCAATTAATTTTATACATGTTCTATGACCTCTAGATACGTACATTGTAATGAGGTTGCTTGCTACCCTTCTCCTAGAGTTTCCATCAGAATTGAATCGTTTAAACATGACGATTGTTGACATTTGTGGCTTGCAGGGGTTGGTTGGTTTTTAAAAGACTTCATTGTATCTTCTGTCAACTGAAGGTATTTACTGAGTTGTTCATCTGTTCGAAATTGATCAATCGTGGTTGATACTACTTCGATGACGCTCATTGCTGTCTGAAATCCAACATCCCGTTTCTGCAGAACTTGATTTGCTGGTTCCAGTATACTTAATAAGTTGTGCAGAAAACGGAGCAAAGAGATACAAAAAAATTCCATAACAGAATTTGCTAGTCCCGTTGCAAATAGCGTCTTGTAGAGTGTCCGTTATGATTTGTATTATCTCGTTCTGTATTTGCGGGGAAGTATACAGGGCATTGACAGGAATTATTTCTGGACATTGATGCAAGTAGTCGCCTTTTTCTAAAGTTTACTGAAATAGATTTTGAAACAGATCGAGTACCACATTTTCTTCAACATCAAAATTACAGCGAAACGGAAGTTCTTCCATAATAGCATGGAATTGATGTGAATCGTGCTCGCTTCATGTTTCTAAACCCTTTTTCTGAACTCAAGGCTGTTATGCACTTTGAAATCCAACGGAGCAGAATACATGATCTCTATTACCCATTATAAATTGACGAAATGGATAGCAAAACACTTTATCACATTCTCTCGAATGTTCAATCCATTCAAATGTTTGTAACCAACTTGATTGACATGACCTGCCATCACTTTGCTTCGAGAATGTGTAGTCTCGAAAATCGTGCGCAATTTTATCTTTGCCCTCATGTGATATATCAGACGAGTATTTGTCCGAAAGGCTGAGAGAATTGATGAATGTATGTGCCGAGATTGGGAAAGTTCGAATTGATTGGAAAGAGACAATTATCGTTCTCATCCACAAGGGTAAGCGTGGTAAAAGTAACTGTAAATAAATTGCAAAAGATCTCGGAAATCGAATATGGATTTATCCCAGGAATATCATCTACAGATCAAATATTTAGCTGAGCAGATTAATTGTTGGCTCTTAAAATCAATAATAACAATATGTGCTGGTAGTGAAGCGAATAAGAGAGTGAATGGATAACTGATTGATTGGTTTGATATTAAGCGTGGGGCTAGACAAAGATAAATCACGTTTTTTTGGCTATTTATTGAATTCCTGGTAAAGTGTCTGAGAATGGCCCTCTTCGACGAAGAAGGTGTGGATCTCGGAACAGTAACGGTACGTGTGTTAGCGTTTGCAGATGATAAAGTTGATTCCGCAAAATCATTCGATAATTTTCCGAGAATGTTGAGCAGAAATACTAACATGAGGAACATAAATCGTAAGATTGACGTAAACAAAACAAAAATTGTGGTGTTTGAAAGGAGGAGTGAGAATGCAGTATTTAACATTGCCTTAAAGTCTAACGAAGCGAGGATAGAGGAAGTTGATGATTGCGTGTATCTTGGAAGTATATTTGTTACTGTCAAGAAGATCGATGGAGTGATAGCGAGGCGTATAAACAAGGGTGGGAAACGGTTGACGGCAGTGTAAGAGCCATTATCCAGAAGTGAAGCTTACATGAGAAAATGTATGGACGTAAAGGAAGCTAAAGTTTTATGCCAGAACAGGAAAGTGTGGAGAAAAATAGCTTCAAAGGAATGTGTGCTAAAAAGTGTCCGCGGAATGAGAGACGCCTAATTCGAACGATCCTGGATACTCATGGTCCCCAACCAAGATCAAAAAAGTTACATTTGATTTCCTATAAATTCAAAATAAGTTCCTATGTAATGTATTATTAGCAAAAATAATAAATGCATCGAATTCAAAGTATTTATTTATAAGCTCTTAATTTTTTAATAATTGTATTCACTAGTTCAATTCAAATATTTTCTATCCTAGAATGTTTATCTTAAATCTTTCAAAAGTTTGAATAAGGGTTCAAACAATTATAAAATGTTTTTTAAAAAACGCCGTTCGTTAGCCAATCTGATATTAAGTTATCTTTATTATCTGGAACTGAAACATAAGAGAAATATGTTAATTAATTTTTTCCTAATGGTTTCATTGACGTCGAAACCGAATTTAAGAAAAAAGGAAATTGTAGCGACAAGCAGAGTCTGCAAGTTAATTTTAATATTCGAGTGAATACAAACTTCGGGTTCAATTGCTCTGCACTTTCCATAATGAACAGACTTAAGTGGAAATATTCCTTACCTGCTAATACAATAGGTTCTTGACTATATTTCCAAGTAAATGCACAATTTAGAGCGACCTCCTTATTAACACTAGAATTAACTCAAACATCTGCTGGTTAAATCCTGATTCAAGAGAGATCCACTCTGTACACATAGTGCGCTTTAAATAATACGCGGAGAAAAGTGGATAGTCAATAGTCAAACTTGGAATTTTGAAATGTAGACAGTCAGTTTGATCTTGCAGATAGCCATAATTTGTTCTTCATAAGGCAGGATTAACAATCAAATCGGTACTCTAGAATTGTCAATCAAAAGTGGCTGCTTTACAATTTCTACCAAACTGCGAATTCTAAGAAAGTCGACCAACAACTTGCTCAAAATTTCGTTACCCGTTGAAAAAGAAGCAAGACTTGAAGGATTTGTGATACGCATTTATATCGCTTTCTACATTTGCAAGTGTTAAAAATGTTACAATTCAGTGTAGTTTCACCGTTTCCATAGCCTCTCGTAATCAAAGCAATATATTTTTAAAGTGTTTGTGCATGTGCACAACATATCTTAAGCACCTTACTCTTCAACAGTGGAATATTCTTTCAGACATAATGAATTTTATATCGCTTTTCACGTTTTTCATTTTTCGTTCAATAATTTAAATTTCCGCCTCTCTTCTCTCTGGATATCATGAATATATATGTAGGTAAGAACTGGACAACAAATGCTAAAGTTGACTCTCTGGTATGCTTAACTTAGCGTTTTAAAATAGAAAACTATAACTCTTACAGAAAATAAATTAAACCACAATTAATTAATATTGAGCAATACGAATATTAAAAGCAATTCAATTGGTTTTTCAGTTTTTACTTTGATTAGGAGAGTAAAAATAACTGAAGTTCAAAATGATTTTGTAAGACAATGACCTAAAACAAAATTAAAACCCTAGTTATAATGAGGTTTACCAGGATCGTTCACTTTTCACTCTAGGATAGTGAAGCTAACTATCAAATTTTGAGACTTCAATAATCTCTAATTTAAAAAATATATTACGCTACAAATGAGTTTAAGATGGTGAATCAAGATACATTGAGTAAATATATAGAGCAAAAAAAAATTTAAATATAATTGGTAAAACTTGATCTACTTAACTTTCATGTAAGCAAACTTGACGAGAATGTTATTGAGCATAGTCAATTTGAATAAAAGATTAATATTTTTATATGTTTCATTTCTTTTGGCTACCCTGCACAGAATCATCAACCTACAAACAATGATCACCTTTCCCTTCTTACCCGTTTTTGTTGATATTCATATTAGTTTTTTACATAAAATAGCTTTCATTGTTTAAGAAAATAGTGACGTTATGAAATTTCTGTTTTAAATTACATATCAGAAGTGTAATTATGGAAAAACCGTTTCCGCGAAAACAGATGAAAAAGTCTTTGACAGATATTAAACACTTGTAGCATAGTTTTAAATAGTTTAACCAAGAAAATATTATGTTTTTGGACCTTCAAAATAGAGTCTTACGCCTCTATTGGACAATAATCTACAAACAGTATAATTCCCAAGGGAGTTTTTTTTGTAAAGAGCCGTAAGTCTTCCAGGTACATTTAACGAATAACTACGAATATATCATTTTAACTAAACAAAATTTTTTTCGTTTGGTTTAACTTTTCAGTAATGTATAGTATATGATATACGTATAATAATATGCGCTTACAATGAGTCAAGAATAACTGCTGTTTACTATTTATTTAAATTTTTTCATGAAAGTGCTTCATTTTTTTGGCGGAATTAACTTGAAATTTTTTTCCAGAGACTTCTTGCTACCATATTTTTCGTAGTGATAGAAACTGTTAATTATATTAACAATTCTTATAAACAGATGCAAATTTTTACCATTTATCCATGCAACTTAAATTATCATTTTCTTTCATAAAATAATTTTTGCATTAAAACTATCATGATTCATTAAATAAAATTCAGCTACTTCCTAAATAATAAAAAGTTTATAAAATGAAAAGGAGGAAAATGAAAACAATATGGGAAAAAGAACTTTCTTTTGACATTTAGTTAAAGACTAGCCTTAATATTTTTAATGAAAAGTGATTATAAATTTTTTTTAAACTTTTGACCAAATTAGTTGAGTTTATTATTTTAACAACAATTTAGGAAATAAAAATATTTTACCAAAGGTTTGAGCTACTTTCACATTTTGTTTAATCTTTCAAATTTTTTTAAATCTTTGGAAAAACCTAGAGATATTTTGAAAATCTTTCATTTTTGAAATCCTTTCAAGTCGATCAATTCTTTTGAACACATTGTTCAAGATTTAGTTAAAATATTTTAAAACCGCCTAAAATCCTGTAAAGTTGCATGAAATGTGATGATAACACAGCCACACAAAAAAAGTGTGCGGATCTGGTAACAAGACACACGTATTCCTATGGATTTTGGGGCGCTGAATTCAAATTCAGTATCAAAAATCACCCATCGCGTCATGGTTGAGCCATAACCTCAAAAAATGACGAAAAATCATGCACTGAGGCAAATAAATTTCAAAATAATGCCAGTGATGCAAATTTTCACTTCAAAAACATGTCAACAACTCTAAAGGATCAACCCTTGCCTGTTATTAACTTATTTAACATAACTTTACCCAACAGAACCTGACCTCACCTAACCTGAATTAACAGAAATTTATTGAACTACACGTAAAGCTCTGGAAGCATATTTTCCCAGTATCAAATGTCGAATGGGTACCGTAAACACAACGAGACAACACAATGAGTTTAATTGTGTTACGTGAAGTTAAGTTAGATTAGGTTAGGTTAGGTCAGGTTTTTTTAGGTTAGGATAGGTTTGACCCCTTTGCAGGTTAAGCCCAAGCTGGTTCAAACGGTACCGCAAACACAACGGGACAACACAATCAGTTTAATTGTGTTTCGTGAGGTT
The DNA here is from genome assembly GCF_010883055.1 of Belonocnema kinseyi. Classification (NCBI taxonomy): domain Eukaryota; kingdom Metazoa; phylum Arthropoda; class Insecta; order Hymenoptera; family Cynipidae; genus Belonocnema; species Belonocnema kinseyi. Next base: position 117,913,345 of record NC_046659.1, on the reverse strand, counting down.
AGGTTAGATTAGGCTAGGTTGGATTTATTTCTAGGTTAAGCTCGAGTTGACCCATTCGATGTAGCACACATTTGCTACTAGGAAAATATGCTTCCAGAGCTTTACGTGTAGTTCAATAAATTTCTGTTAATTCAGGTTAGGTGAGGTCAGGTTCTGTTGAGTAAAGTTATGTTAAATAAGTTAATATCAGGCAAGGGCTGATCCTTCAAAGATTTCGACATGTTTTTGAAGCGAAAATTTCCATCACTGGCATTATTTTGAAATTTATTTGCCTCAGTGCATGATTTTTCGTCATTTTTTGAGGTTATGGCTCAACCATGACGTGTTGGGTCATTTTTGATACCGAATTTGAATTTAGCGCCCTAAAATCCATAGGAATACGTGTGTCTTGTTACCAGATCCGCACACTTTTTTTTGTATGGCTGTGTAATCCGTGAAATTCGTTTAAGTCTGTTTAATTTTTCAAAAATTCCTTAGAATCCTTTAAAATACACTAAATTATTTTCAATCATTAAAAAAAAATTGAAATCTTTTTAAATATCTTAATATCTTTTTAATTTGTCGATATTTATTCACACTTTTTTTTAAATTTCAATTTTTGGAAATATCTTGCAACATTTTTTTGGTCATTTCTTCTCTTTGAAAATTAATTTTCTGGTCTAAAAATTTAGCTTAGCCATTTTTGGTAGAAAGTTAAACGATTTTAGTTGACAATTTAATTATAAAATTTTTTATTTAAAATGAATTTTTTTTTAATTCAATTACTTGATTAAGAGTTCATTTCTTCAACTAAACCATTACTATTGCATTATTAGTGAAAACTTAATCGAATCAATCTTCTTAATTTAAAATTCAACGTTTTTGTTAAAAATTAATCTGCTCTGTTACAAATTCAATTTATTAGTTGAAAACTTAACTTTTTCGTTGTAAATACGTTTTTTTTTGTTTACGAAAATCAAATTTTCCACCTGAAAATGTAACTATTACATTTAAGCCTGAAAATTTAACTAATCCATTTTCGGCGATGTAAGAGAAATTAGGGAGTTTCCATAAAGGATGTTAAAGTTTTAGGGTGGGGGGGTAGCCGAATTGTGACAGTCTGTGACAATTTTACAGACTCCCATTATTAAAATGTGGCAATAGGGGGGAGGGGGGGGCTCGAAATTTCGGCAAAAAAGTTTGACATCCTTTATGGAAGCTCCTTTAAAGTACGGTGTAACCAAAAAGTTCAATTTTCAACAAAAGAGATGAATGTTAAATAATGTAATAAAATCCTCCATGAAACCATATTGATTTTACTCCACTAAACATTTGAATTCTTAACCAAAAAATATTAAATTTCTATCAAAAGATGCATTTTTAGAACCATGTCAACCAAGAAAGATTTCATTTAAATTCTCAACCGCAAAATATGAATTTTCAAAAAATAAGTTGATTTTAAACCAAATAGTTGAATCTTATTGAAAAATAAATGAACTATCAAGCTAAAAAGACGAATTTTCAATAAAATACGTTTAATATTTTATAAGAAAGGATTAGTTTTTCACAAAAAAGTTAAATTTACATAAAGTAGTTCAATTTTTAACCAAAAAAGATTATAACATTCAATCAAAACAAGTTGAATTCAACAATTGAATTTTCAAAAAAATATTATATTTTTTAATTTAAGAATAATAGTAATAGTACAATAATACTATTTACAAATTTTAGAAGCCAGAAAGACGATTCTTTTAGAAGTCTGTTGAATTAAAAAAAAAGTTTATTTTTAAATAGAATAGATGACTTTTTGACCAAAAAATATAAATACTCAATCCAAAGGACGAATTTTTTATTCGCAACAGTTTAATTTTTGACAAAAATTACATTTTTTTAACCAAATAGTCGAACTTTTAACTTGCAAAGATGAATTTTCGACAAAAAATATAATTACTAAATAGGAAAGATATTAGCTACCAAAGAAGAATTATTTTCCATGCAAAAATACTATTTTTCGACTAAAAAAAAGTGATTTTTTTAACAAAATAGTGGAACCTTGAACATGAAAAAAGGTATTTTGAACCTTAGGTTCAAATTTTCAGAAAAAAAACTTTATACAAAAACCAAATAGTTGAATTTTTAAGCTAACAAAGAGGAATATTTTTGCAAACAATTCAATTTTCAACAAAAAGTTTATTTTTAAATAATAGTGATGATTCTTTGACCAAAAAAGATGATTTTTTAAACCAAAAGGATGAATCCTCTATTTAAAGCAGTTTAATTTTCGACAAAAAAGATTAACTTCAACAAAATAGTTGAATTTATAAATTATAAAGATGAGTTTTCCATCAAATGTTCCAATTTTCGAACACAAAGAGCTTAGACTTTAACTAAAATATAAATAGTTGAACTTTAAATCTAAAAAGACTACTATTTTTCAAAGAAAATTAAATTTTTAACAAAAAATTAATTTCTAAATAAGAAAGATGAATTTTTAATTCAAAAGAAAGAAATTTTTAACGAGTTAACTTTCAAAGAAAAAGATAATTTTTTAACAAAATAGTATAATTTTTAACTAACAAATATGAATTTTAGATAAAAAGTTTCATTAATAAGTAGGAAAGATGCGTTTGCTACTAAAAAAGATAAATTTTAAATGCAAAATGACAAATTGTCTATGAAGAAAGATTATTTCTTTAACGAAATATTGAAATCTTGAACTTGCAAGGATGAATTTTTAGCTAAAGAGACGCATCTTTTGCGAAGACAGTTCAATTCTCAAAAATAAAGTTCATTTTTAAATTTCAAAAAATGACTTTCTGACCAAAAAAAATTAATTTTTAATCCACAAGGTCGAATTTTTTATTCTTAACAGTTAAATTTCTGACAAAAAAGATCAATTTTCACAGAAAATTCATTTTTTAATAAGAAATATAACTTTTTGTCCACAAAATATGAATTTTGAATCCAAAAAGACGAATTTTCTATTCAAAACAGTTTAATTTCCGACGAAAAACATTAATTTTACCAAAAAGTTCATTTTTAAATAAGAATTATAACTTTTTGACCAAAAAAGATGAATGTTCAATCCAAAAACGAATTTTCTATTCCAAAGAGTTTAATTTCCGACGAAAAACATTAATTTTACCAAAAAGTTCATTTTAATCTAAGTTCATTTTCAATCTAAAAGGGCGAATTTTCTATTCAAAGCAGTTTAATGAATAACCCCTCCACGGTTGGGAAAGCATTCAAATATCTTCTCAATATAGGATAGGGTGACGTCCCATCAAAACTGTCATTTTATCCATATCGTGATATACGAATGCTTTTAAAATATACGAAGAAAATATTTGAAAAAGATTTTTCATTCCTCACAACGTTAGGAAAGCCGTAAAAGCATAAATTCTAATTATTCCTCTTATTTTCTCGGTAGTTGTCGACTTTGCACATCATTAAAACAAAAAAGTATTTTTTAAGTATTTTTATATTTTTAACCAGGAAGGGCGACTTATCTATAATACAATATGAATTTTAAATCTAAAGGTCTACTTTTTGAACAAGCCAGATAACTCTAACAAAATTGTTGAATTTCAGAAATTCAATCAAACTATTATCAAAATAGATTTATTTTTGATCCCAACAGTCGAATTTTCAAACAAAAAAGATAAAAATAAAAAAAAAATTGCATCTTCAACCCATTTTTCATACCGAAAAGTTAACTGTTAACTGTTTACTTTTTAGTTTTTACATTTTATTCTAACTATTTCGTTGAAAATTCTTGCCTTTTCCTAAACTTGTCTTTTTTGTTCATAAATTGTAAATAAATTAATCCTGCATTTAAATATTTGATTTAAAATAACCATAAAGCCTGTATTGACATAAGGAAAGGTACGAATTAGATCAATTATAAATATTGATTTAATTAGTGAAAGTTACTGATAAGATCAATTTGTCTTTATCGGTAAAAAATAAATCTTTTTGGTTAAAAATTCGTCTCTTGAATTAAATTCAACTGTTTTATATTTTTAATACAAATATTTTTATGCTGAAATATCAAATATTATAGTTTCTGTTGAAAAATGTGACTTTTTTATTAAATATTTAAGTACTTAGTTCAAAGTTAAACTAATTTTTTTAAATGATGATTTATTAATTTATTAAAAATTCTTCTGGTGAAAAATTGAACTGTTTTATTAAAAATTCGTTTTTTTATTAAAAATAATTTTGTTGTTTGACAAGTGAACTATCACATTTCTAGCTGAAAAATTATATTTTATAGAAAAAAAGCAACTATTTGATTAAGGAATCCACTATTTTATCGATAATTCATATTTTTCGGTTCAAAATTCAGCTACTTGAAATTTAAACTAATCTGTTAAAAATCATGTTTTTTGTTGTTGTTAATAATTCATCGTTTTAGTTAAAAGTTTATTTTTGTGGTTTCTAATTTATCGTATTTCTCGTAAATTCGTTGTTTTCACTGAAATTGATTTTTTAAATGAAAATTTGTCTGTGCCCTTAAAATTTATGATTGATTCCTACTCTCTGATGAATTCTGAATAATGTAGTGAAACGCGGAATTATTTTTAACATAGTATTGCCTTTAAATATTCGGATTGACAAAAAGCTGAATTTATCCAATGCTAAATCAATAGGGAACTTTAAAGTATTCATCCCACTTCCATATATTAACCGATTTGGCTCAAATTTGGAGATCATTTTTTTGACATTAAAAAACCTGGGAGGTAATAGCAGAAAAATTCTTTTAAAAATTCCACCAAGTATCAATAAGAAACATTTTATCTAAGATTTTATTAAAGTCCAAAAACCAAAACTTAGGACAAAAATTAACAAATTTTGTTTAACTCTATCCTAGAAATTTATTCGTTGGAAAAATCCAGTGCTTTTGGAACACACAATGATGCTCATCAGGGAAATGATAACACAGGCCAACAATTCTCAGAACCAGAGACCAGACCTACTATACCCGAAAGTTTTTGCTGCGCTGAATCCGAATCTGACCTCAGAAAAATTCCATCACCCTCAGTTTTCGAGATATTCTAACCTAAAAGGGTCAAAAACCCGTTATTTTGATGTGTTCGAGGCCCCGTAACATCGCGAAAAAAAATTTTTTCACAAACTGAGAATGGCATCGTAAAGAACTACTCTTTACCTTCAAAATGCGATGTCTAACTTTTTGATAAGATTTTTCATAGCCGAGATATGGCGGATTCAAATATGAAAAAT
>NC_046659.1:117883274-117908022 GCF_010883055.1 Belonocnema kinseyi | reverse complement strand
GAGGTCGGATTCGGATTCAGCGCAGCAAAAACCTTCGGGTATACTAGGTCTGGTCTCTGGTTCCGGACCTTTGTCAAATTTTGTCGGCCTGTGTAATCAATGATAAAATCATTTTTCGTGTAAGTACCCATAATGCGCTATGATTTACATTTATCCAATGTGTAAGGTCTTCCTCAACATCAAGAGTTGTATCAATGTAAGCCAGGGCATCAGGGATACTTGAGCTAGGAAGAATTTTCTTATTTATTGCCATTCCTCTGATAAGAATAACAGTGTCTTTAAGAAACTTTGGCTTTTTCAACCGAAGAAATTTATCTGATAGAGTTAAACAACATCTGGGTTGTTTTTTTTTCTCTTTAAGTATTGGTTCTAAAACGTTAAAGAAATTTTATAATATTTACCCAAATGGACTAGAAGTAAGCCTAAACAAGATTATATTGTATCTTCTTGAACATAAATATGCCCGTTTATTTTATAAATCTACATTAAGAAGAACTGTGTCTTTTAGAAACGTTTAGAAACTTTAAAATGGAGATTAATAGTGTCCTTCATTGGCTCTCTAACATAAGTTAGCATCTTATTTATCCAATGTTTTAAAGTCCACCTTGGCAACAACTGAAGCTTTGGCTGAAATAACGTTGTATCAACACATATTTTGTATCCATGAAGTTCTATGGAAGTAAATAACCTCGATTATTTTGACATTTAATTTCGAATTTAATTTTTAATTTTTCGATTGCAGCACTTCCGTTGAATATAGAAACAGTCAAAAGAAAAACTCATATACATAGAAGTCCATGGATACAAAATATGTGTTGATACAACGTTATTTCAGCCGATGCCTTAAATAGCTCTTTCATTAAAGATAGTTGGGATTTTAAAGATAAAATCAGAAATATTAAAATTCCTTACAATCACTACATGGTTTCTTCAAAAGTGGTTTCCATGTTTGATAGTATGTCCTTTAAATTTAATTTTGGCTTGTGTAGAACGAAAAATAAAAAATGATACAAATTAAAAAAAAAACCGTTAGATAAAATCTTAATTGCAGTGAGAAGGGTGTCCGAAAACACTGTTTTTTCGTTTAACAACAAATATTATTAGCCAGTTTTGGATTGTTTAAACATTTAAAAAAGTGTTCAAAATGATACCGAAATCGGCCGGAGTGAATGATCGTCTTTGGAGATCATAATGATCTGATTCGGGATCATGTATGAAGTAAAACAAAGATGGCTGACGTTCTTAGAGTACTTTAGCTCATGTGTAAGCTTTTTATGGTTTCTGATCGTGCAGTGTACTTGAAAAGTTAAAAAATACCGAAATCTGATGTTAGAAAATATCACCTGTTAAGTTTGGTTGCCACTTACTTGGCGGCCATTTTGATTAGTCTGACAAATAAACTAAAAAATAAGATCAAATTGACCCCAACAAACTAATTATTATGATTTCGAAAGTGAAATAATCGCTGATTTTGTGGAAGAGAAAGCTTTGTCTAAAATGAATTTTAAGCTATTTTTGTACCAGAGATTTGACGATGATGTGTTCACAACAATTCCTAGTGATAGAATTCATGAATTTTTTTAAATTTTTAACACGGTCGAAAATTCTATACAATTTACTTTTATGTACCCTATTATACACCCTCGAAAATGTTTAATTTTTGGACAAATTAAAAAAAAATCTACATACTTCTTCGACTGCAGTATGATCAAAGTAGTCTTGATGGCCAGACCAGAATCCAAGGTGCGAACTGAATCCTCGATAAAGTGGCGTATATTCCTTCTTGTAATGTCCCAGGTGCCACTTTCCCACGATGTGCGTACTATAACCGAGTTCCTTTAGATACTGTGGTAATAGTTTCTCATTGAGTGGAAGTCCTCTGGGCTCTGCAGCTTTAAGAACCTATTTGGATGTGATGTAAATTGTAAAATGCGAATGCAAGTAAAACCATTCGAGCGATCCAAGTAATTCAAATGTGAATAGAAGAGCGCCTACTCTTCCTCAGAATTTAATATTCTACTCAGAGCAGTTTCATTCCTTCTATTTTATATTACTTGAACTATGAACTATTGCGGACACTTGAGCAGAGTACTGAATAGATTTTTTTACTAGAATCTATCAAGCTTTATACGAGTAAAAATCGAAATTTTTTATAATTTAGTTGAATAAATATCCATTAGCAGCTTCTAACAGTATAAATGTTTATTTGTTGATGTTAAATTACACGTTTTGATAGTGGTCTGAAACTGATAATGTTGTTATGGAAAATATTTAAGAAGAAGTTTTAAACAAATTAAATTATCACATTATTTTTCTATTCCGGTATGTTTACTTTTAAAAATGACAAATTAAAATTCACTATGAAATTAGAAAAGGAAGACGAAATTAATTTCCTAGATTTAACAAGGTAATATAAAATAACAAAATGGTTAATAATTGGTCTGAAAAACCTATATGCTCAGGCTTTTCTTCTTCGTTTCGCTTTACATCACTCAATTTACAATAACATTCTAGTTATTAAATCTAGTTGATTAAATTATGATACAAAAAATGTCGTAAGGAAAATTTAAGCAGTTATCAAAATACTTTTTTAAAAGTGGTTATTCCATAGAACTGTTGTAACTAAAAATATTCGAGAGTTAGAAAATAAAATTTGAATTAAAGAGTTCAATTTTTAAGTAATTAATTGAATTTTTAACTAAAAAATTAACATTTTTTAAGAATAAATAGAATAGCTAGATTTTTAGTTAGGAAAGTTATAATTTTATGCAGGAACAACAAAATTTAAATTTGTTGTTAGCTACAAATTTAACTATTTTTGTAAAATTAGGTTTTGTTTTGGTAAACATATAATTTTTTGAATATAAATCTAGTTATTCCATTTTTGGTAAACATTTGTCTTTCACAGTCGAAAATTAGTTTATTTTGCTGCAATTTCATTTTTTTGTAGAAAATTGAAAGTCTTGCTTAAAAATTCAAGTAGCTGGTTGAAAGTTGAAGTACTTTAAGAAAATTAGTTTATTTTGTTAAAAAATACTTTTCTGACTAAGAATTTAATTATTTTTGCTTTGGTAAGTTGTCTTTCTCAGTCGAAAATGACCTTATTTTGTAAAAATTTCATTTTCTGTGTAGAAAATTAAACTTTTGCTTGAAAATTCAACTTTTCGGTTAAAAATATAAGTAGTGTATGAAAACTAGTTTTTGTTTTGTTAATTTTAATCATACTTTTTAAACTAAAAATTTAACTTTTTCATTTTTGTTAAAAATTTGTCTTTTTCATTTTAAAATTACTTACATGATTTTGTTTTAATTTCATTTTTTGTTGTGAAAAATTAAGAGAATTGCTTTAAATTCTTTTGTTAAAAAATACTTATTTTAACTAAATTCCCTTTTTGGTGAAAATTTGTCATTCCTACTTGAAAATGACTTTATTTTCTTGAAATTTCGTTCCTTTTTGTATAAAACTATGTTTTTTGTTTGAAAATTAATCTTTTTGGTTAAACATTCAACTGTTTGATTTAAAACATAATTATTTTGTTGAAAATTCATTTGTTTGTTCAAAACTGGCCTTCTTCTGTTTAATTCTTGGTGAAAAAATTTCTTTCTCAGTTGAAAATTACTTTGTTTTGTTGTAATTTTTTTATAGAAAATTAAAATTCTTGTTTTAAAATTAAAATCTACCTGTTTTGTTTAAGATAAACACCTGTCTTTCACGGTTAAGTTATTTTAATTTGTTGTAATTTCATGTTCCTTTTTTGTAGAAAAGTAAATTTTTTCTTTAAAATTCAATTAGTTTGGTTTAAAATTAAATTATATTATTAAAAATTCGTCGTTTTTTTTTGTCAAAAATACTTTTCTTTGCTAAATACTTAACTGTTTTATTTTTGGTAAAAGTGCGTCTTTCTTAGTTGAAAATTATTTTATTTCGTTTTAATTTCATTTTTTTATAACATTTTAAGATTCTTGCTTTGAAATTTCCCTATAATGGTTGAAAATTAATTTTATTTTTTTAAAATGGTTTTTGGACAAAGAATGTAACTATTCCATTTTAAATAAAAATGTATCCTTCTTAGTTAAAAATTACTTTATTTTGTTGAAATTTCGCTTTTTTTGCATAAAAATATGATTCTTGTTTCCAAATTAATCCTTACGGTTAAAAATTTAACTGTTTATTTTTTAGTTTTTACATTTTATTCTAACTATTTCGTTGAAAATTCTTGCCTTTTCTTAAACTTGTCTTTTTTGTTCATAATTTAATCTTCCCTCCTGGAAATTAATCTTTGTGCTTGAAAATGGAACTATTTTTCCAAAAAAATAAACTATTTTGCTCCTGATTTGTTATTCTGGGCTTGGTAATACATTTTTTTAATTAAAAATTTAACAATCCTATTATGATTGTAAGCTTACCATATCTTTTCGGGTAAGAATTTAACTATTTCGTTTAAAATTCATGTTTTTTAATGGTCTTTTTGGCAGAAAATTAATATTCTTGGTTTAAAATTTAAATACTTCGTTGAAAGTTGAACTACTGAATTAAATTTTTTTCTAGTAGGAGATGCATTATTTTTGTTAAAAAATTTTTCTTTTTGCTTCTTTTGAGTTAAAAATTCATCTACTTTGGGAGAAAATTTCACCACTTGGCTTACAATAAAACTTTTTTTAATTGAAAATCCATGTACTTTGTTGAAAATTAATATTTTCATATATAAAATTAATCTCTTTAGTTGAAAATTCAACTATTGAGTTAAAACATTACACACATTGTGAAAAATTTAACAATTTTGTGAAAAATAAAGTTTTTTAGTTGAAAATCTATTTGAATTATAAAAATACTTAGGTAGAAAATTTAACCATTTGATTAGTTCTCCTCGACTGATAGTAACTGATTTAATAAATATCAAGAAATCGTGATTTTGCTTTTATTTTTCAATTAATTTTTCAATATTGTGATGGAGTGTTGATCTATGTTTAAGCGTAGTAGTGGTAGTTTACCATTTTCCTTTCATATTTCATATAAATTTTCTCATAAAATTCCCTTGCACAGGTTGCAGTTTATTTTTTATGGTTGGGCTTTCAAATCCTAATTTTATTTCACGCAACAAAAAAAGTTATTACATCACCATAAGTCGTGAGGACTGCTTTTAGTATTGTAATTTAACATGTCATGGATTTTTGAATATACACAAATTGTTTTTTATTCGAAGGAAAATTTTTTACAAATTTCGTAATTTGTTAAATGTTTAGGAAATTAAGGTTAATTTTTCAACAAATAATATTTTCTATATTTATATTTTCAGCCAAATCGTGAAACTTTTAGTTCCAAAAATCGGAATTTTTTCACAGACAGTTAAATATTCAACAAAAAAGCTCGTTTTCAACCAAGAAAGATATATTTTTAACCAGGAAGGGCGACTTATCTATAATACAATATGAATTTTAAATCTAAAGGTCTACTTTTTGAACAAGCAAGATAACACTAACAAAATTGTTGAATTTCAGAAATTCAATCACACTATTATCAAAATAGATTTATTTTTGATCCCAACAGTCGAATTTTCAAACAAAAAAGATAAAAATAAAAAAAAAATTGCATCTTCAACCCATTTTTCATACCGAAAAGTTGAATTTTTAACCAATAGTATAATTTTCAATGCAAAAGTACCATTTTTCCATTCAAAACAGTTTAATTTCTAACAGAATAATTAAACTTTCAACAAAATAGTTTAACTTTTAACCGAAAACGTTAATTATTAATCGACATAAATGAATTTTCCACCGAAAAGTGCATTTTCAACAAAATGAGTAGAATATAATCCAAAAATTTGAGCTTTAAATTAAACAAAAATAGTTTTTAACTGAAATTAGAATCGTCAAATTTCCAGTCTAAAGAATTAATTTTCATTTTTAAAAAATTACAACTAGTTTAATTTAACCGAAAAATATCAATTTTTATTTTAATAGTTGTATAATCCATCAATAACATAAATTAAAAAAAAAAATTCACCAAAAAGAACAGTTTTTAATAAACGATTTCAGTTTTAAAGCTAAAAATTAGGGCATTTTAGGAAAAAGTCGACTAGAAATCGGAAAAGATGAATTTCTTGATAACAAAATTAATTTTCAATTAAAAAAAAGATAAATTTTACACACAAAATAGGATTAATGATCTAATATAAAACACGACCTACTAACAAAACACATAAATTTTCCACAAAATTGTAGAATTTTCAAGCAAGAAAGACAAACTATTTACACATTAGATAAATTTTCATTTCAAAAATAAGATTTTCCGATAACAACGTAAAATTTCTACCAAGTAGGTAAAATTTTAAATAAATAATACCATTTTTATCCAAAGAGTTTCATTTTTCACCATAATAGTTTAATCTTCAACCAAAAAATATTATAGTTAAACTTTTTATTAAATAATTAAATTTTTATCAAAATAGTTGCATTTTTTACCAAAATATGAATTGTTAAGAACAAAATGAATTCTTAACAGAAAAGTACATTTTCATTTTAATAGGTAAGTTTTTAATGAAATTTTTGAACTTTTAAGACAAAAAGATGAATGATTTATATAACAAATGAATTATCATCTCAAAAGTATGATTTTTCCACAGAAACGTTAAGTTTCTACCAAATAGTTAAGTTTTAAATCAAATAGTTTAATTTTTATCCAAATAATAGAATTTTTTACCAAAATAATTTTGTTTTAACAAAAATATGATTTTTTAACAAAGAATATGAATTTTTATTTTAAGAAGTTAATTTTCAGTAAAATAGTTCGATTTTTAATGAAATTGATTAACTTTTAAGACAAATAGAATAATTTTCTACTAAAAGGGGTAATTTTCAACAAAATATTCATTGACAACAAAATAATGGATATTTAAAACTAAAATCATTAATTTTCAACAACAAAAACATAAATTTTCTACATATTAGTTTAAACCAAACAATCGATTTTTACAAGAAAAAACTTTAATTCTCCAGAGAATACATACATTTTTAACCAAATTGTTAAATTTCCAGCAGGAAAAGATTATCCATCAACAAAAAATAGAATTGTTACATAATCAGTTTAAAAATAAATTCTCGACTAAAAAAAAACGTATTTTCAACAAAATACTTGATTTTACAACCAAAGCGATGAATTTTCATATAAAATCGTGAATTTTCAACAAAACAAATGAATTTTTAAAAAAAGTTCATCATTTAACCAAAAAATATTTGTTTTGATAGTTATATTTTTAACTCAAAATATCAATTTTAAACTAGGAATAGAAGAGTTTAATTATTAGGTAAAAATAATTATTTTTTAATCAAAGGTTATTAGAATTTTCAACAAAATAGTTGAATTTTCAATCAAAGAGATGAATCCTTCATTCAAAAAATTAATTTTTTATAAAGTAGTTGCATTTTCAACAAAATTATTAAAGTTTCAACCAAACAGTAGAACTTTTAGGTGTTAAATTGCATCTAAGTTTTAACGTTACTTCCCTGACCCCCTCCCCCCAATGTCGGGCTTCTTAGACAAATGAATAAACACTAAAACCGGGATTTATGAAACATAGGCTCACGACATGTCTAGAATTTCAGTCCTTCGTATTTTTTGATGCAGGTTGCTCAGTAATGCGCAATAAACACCAGTCCCTAAATTTCTACGTTTGGATTCCCTGAAATTCTGGTCAAGGTTACTGCAAGCCATGGCAGAAGCCGTTCTTAAATCCAGGTTTCAGTGTATTGTGCTAAAAGTGGAGTCCTTAAAATTCAAAAATGAGTTCTTAATTATAGAATAGTTTGCAATCTAATTTTCAAACAAGGCGGTGCTGTTTTTAGAGACGTGTAAGCTGAGGTCCTTCGTGAAATCTTATTTAAAAAATTTAATCGCAGAAAAGATTCATGTAAAATTAAATTTCTTATAATTTCAGTTTCTCTAAATTATACTTCAAGAATCAGATATGTAAAAAATACAATAAAAATTATCTTTCTAACAGAAAATTAAAAATTAAAAACGACAGCTATTTACTAATTAAACAGTCTGCAGCAAATCCCCTTGAAAATGTACCCTATATTGCAATGCAGCTGACTAAAATTGTTCAGCAAGTCGTAAATTCCACTAATCCTGTTCGAAGCATTCGATGTGATTATTTCGAATGTCACAGTTCTCGCGAATATAACCTCATAAAAACCCGATAAAAAAGGCAAAACAGGTTTAAATCGATTTTCAGTTAATCGCAGGAATTTATGATAAAAAGCATCGTTATATTCTGTATAACTCTCTGATCACAAATTTATTTCCCACATAAAAAATTGACTTTACTTACTCTTACTGAAATTTTTGTTAACAAATAAGTCATTAATTATAGAAGCCCTACAATTCCATTTATGTTCGAAACATTACGTTCAAAGTTTCCATATGAACTCAATAATTCCATGCATAAAATATTGCCTTTACAGTCTATAGAACGTAATTTCGACGTCAGCAGGAAAACTATTATCAGCTTAAGAGTAAATTGCATGAGATTCTCGTTTTATTTGATCAAAAACTAGATTTTTATTTAGAAAATAATTTTTCAAATTAACTATTTTAATAACCGTTTTCAGACAAAGTATTTTACATCAGGGAGTGAAAAATGGTACATATTAAATTCAGAAATTAAATCAAATTCAGAGATAAATTTAATTGAAGTCATTTATCTGGATTTGATTAAAGTTCATCTGAATTTAAGAAAATAAAGTATTGCAACATTCTGGAATGATTTTTTTCCTGTTATAAAATAAATTATCTTTTTCTCGCTTACGCATAAATGCGAGATAGAGCGCAATAAGAAAATCCAATTATTTTTGGTTAAAACGTCTACTATTATATTTTTGTTCTGGAATTAATTTCGGTTGATTAAGATTTGACTATTTAGTTGCAAATTTATAAATTTGGTTGAAAATGCAAAAAAATTTAGAATACTCATCTTTTTTGGATCAAAATTGATTTATGAAAATGCAATTGAAAATTTTTATCTCTTTTACAGAAAATTGAAATATTTTGTTAAAAATATGAATTTTTATTCAAAATTTATCCCTTATGAGTTTAAATTTCGACAAATGGTAGCAAAATTCGTATTTTTGAGTTGACTTCAACTAGTTTAAAATTTGCATTTTTTTGTTGTTAAAAATTATTTTTAACTAAGAATTTACCGATTACATATTTAATTAAAAACTGATATATGTAGATAAAAATTAAGCTATTCGGTTTAAAATTCACTTTTCTTTATTTGAAAATTAAGTCTCTGTTGAAAATTCGTACAGGATTTAACAATTTTGTTCAATTTCATTGTTTCAATTTTAAATTTTTTAAGTAATTTTTTAAAGTAGAAATTTAAGCATTCCATTTTTGTTTACAAACGCATATTTTTTAATTGATATTTCAAATTAAAAAATGCATCTCCCTCGTTAAAAAAAAACCTTCTTTTTAATTAAAACTGAAATTAATTGGTTGATGTGGAAATTTTTTGCTGGAATATCATATTTTCCGGATTAAAATTCATCTGTTCTGCCTGCTCATCTTTTTGGTTTTCGAAAAAAATTTTGTTGAAAATTCTTCTTTCTTTGTCGATAATTAATTTTCTTGGTTAAAAGTCTTATTTAAAATTTAAAATTAAAAATTTTTGATAGAATCCGCCTTCTGTGAAAAATACATTTTTTTGCAAAAATTTCATATTTTTTGATTAAAAATGCAAATATATGGTTAAAAACAAATCAGGTTTTGGCAAAAATGTTAACTATTTTGTTGAAAATTCTTATTTTTTTTGTGTGAAAATTAATCCTTTTAACTGAAAAATTCAACTATTTGGTAGAAAATTCGTCTTTTTGGACTGAAAATTCAACTAGTTTGGTAGAACTTTAATATCGTTTTACTAAAAATGCAAATATGGTTTCAAATTAATCCTTTCTGGTGAAGTTTTTAATTATTTTGATAAGAATTAATCTTTTTCGTTTAATTTAACTAATTAAAAATTAGTTTTTTTGTTGAAAATTAATTTTTCAAAGTCAAAATTAATCGATTCAATTTTTTTTTTAATTGATATTTTCCAGTAAAACATTTAACTATTGGCAGACAATTCATGTTTATTAAATGAAAACGGAATTCTTTGGTATAAATTAGCGTTTTTAAGTAAAAAATTAATCTTATTTCATGAAAAACTGGTTGAATTTTTTTTCTTCGAGTAATTTTTTTCAACTGAAAATTCAAAAATTCCATTTTTGGCTGGAAACTGATCTTTTTCAGTTTAAACTTAAACTACTGGGTTGTAAATTAATTAATTTTTGGGTTACAAATTCAAGAATTTTGGTCTCAAATTCAATTATTTAGTTCAAAATTAAACTATTTAAAAATTTTACTATTTGTTAGAAAATAAATATATTTGATTAAAAATTATGTTTTCGGTTTAAAAATTAAATTATTTTGTAGACAATTCATATTTCTCGGTAGAAAACTACTCTTTTCTGTTTAAAAATCATCTTTTTAAATGAAAATACAACTATTTGCTAAGATCTGGAAATCTTTGATTGAAAATTCATCTTTTTGGGTTAAGAATTCAACTATTTGGTAGAGAATTCGTCTTTTTTGGCAGAAAATTTAATTCTTGAAACTGAAAATTTCGTAATTCTATTTTTGGGTTAAAATTCATCTTTCCTAATTGGAAAATTAACGTTGTTGAAAAGTAGTCTTTTAAAATAAAAAGTTACTTTCGTTTGTTGAAAATTCATCTATTTCGTTAAAGATTCAACTAATTTGTTAAAACTCCGGCTTTTTATTCAAATTCAACAGGTTGAAAATTCGTTTTTTTAAGTAATTTTTTTGAAAATGTATCTCTCTAAATAAAAATTTAAAAATTTGGTTCAAAGCTCTTTGTTTTTATGGTAGAATAATAATTATATTTTCTTAATACTTAAACATTCTATTTTGGTTAGAAAATCTTTCCTTTATAAATTGAAAATTCAACTATTTGATAGAAAAAAACATGGCTTTTGAAGAATATTTGTCTTTCTGGGTTAAATTTAACTAGTTAGAAATCTTTTTTTTGCGAAGTAATGCTAAAGCTGAAAAATTAACTATTTCAGTTTCGTTGAAAAATTTTTCCATCTGAAAATTCAACTATTTGGTTGAAAATCTATTTGTTTTGTTGAAAAGTCGTATTTTAGTACAAAATTAATCTTATTGGCTGAAAATTCGTCTTTGCAATTTAAAAATTTAACTATTACGTTGTTGGGTAATTTATTTTGTTAAAAATTCAACTATTTTCTTAGAAGCGTCTTTTTGTCGAAAATGAAACTTTTTTGTTAAAAATTCGTCCTTTGGATTGAAAATTCTTTCTTTTTTAAGGTAAAATAGACATTTTTCTTGGTTGAATAAGAATTTTTCAACAAAATCAACTTTTCGAGTGAGAAATTCGACTGCCTTCTAAAAAATTATTATTTTTTTTTTAATTGTAATATTTAACTATTTGGTTGAAAATTCAACTGTTCTTGGTTGAGTTTTAATATCTTGTGTTTGAAAATTCGAATATTTGGTTTAAACTCTATATCTGCAGGTGAAAAATTCTAATATATAGTTAACAATTCATTCATTTTGTTAAAAACTAAATTATTTGATTGAAAACTAAATTATTTTGTTCTTCTTTTTTTTTTTGAAAATGCAACTATTTTGTTAAAAATTCGTGTCTTTTGCTAAAAATTTCCACTACTACGTTGTTAACGCTGTTAAAAGAAAAAATTTCGAGAGCATTTTTAACTCTAAAATCTATATTTTATATAATTTTATTATTATAAGGAAATGCAAGACCCATACGAAATTCTTTAATTACTTTTAATTTCTGAAAATTGTTCGGAAAAAGGTTAGTAAAATAGTTCATACCTACTTTAAAATGCCTTTATTATAACTTTACCTAAAGGTTACAAATTGTTTATGAATTTTAATTCTTCACCTAAATTTGATAAATTTTCATTAAACACTAAAGGAAGTTTGAATGAAGTTTAGAAGCTTCTTTATTGTACAGTTACATAAACTTACCGTATGTTGCATACCAGTATGAATAGGATATTTGCCGGTCATTAGGGCACTCCTTGAGGGCGTGCAAATTGGGGTAACATAATATCTGTGTAGCATGAGACCAGTGTAAGCAAGGGCATCAATTTGAGGTGTCTTAATCTGACCTGAGCCATGAAATCCAACGTCATTCCACCCCTAAATTAAAAAAAATCATTTTTAATTAATTAATTAATTTTATTTTTTTAATAATATATTGCGATGAGAAAACAGTTTAATTTATTCTTTGCATTTGAAATGCTGGAATAAAACTTTATTCCTGTTCTCAATTTTACACCTAAGTTATATAAATAAAAAACTACATTAAACTCTCGATTTCTGTCCAGTATCGGGGATTGCTTTCAATTTGCTTTGAGCTTAATTAAGGGGAATTGTAACGTAAACATTAAGAGCCGCATAAAACCTTTTCTATCTAGAATGCGTGCAATTGCTCAATATACTTGACTGAGTAATCGCGCATTGCGGCCATTCCAAGAAGACTGTCGCAACTGCTCTCACCCTGAACCCCTAAAAACTGTGTGGACCAAAAGTTCTTGGAAGGCCGAAAGGGAGGGACTGAAAGCGAGAGTGGGGTTACAATCCTTTTTTCCACCATCTCGCGCTTTTATTTTAAAAATGGGATTTTTGTTTTCGTATTATTTTTTATGGATAAAACAAAATATTCGAAATGTCATTTATATGATTAAAACTAAAACTAGGCATTCTGTGAAAAAGTGACTCGTGACAAATTTGTAGCTGTTTTTCGGGTGAACAATTTTTGTCAAATTTTTTTTTCGTAACTTGTTTTGTTTTTCGAAAAATTGTATTTATTATTTTCAATTATATTTTTCACGAATAAAACAAAAACGAAGCATCCTCTCAAGAAGTGAATATTAGCAAATTTGTAGATTTTTTTTGGCAACACAAATTTTTGCCTTTATCTTTTTTCGTATCTTGCATAGTTTGAACACAAATAACCGAACTTAAAATTTTTAAATATAAAGAAAAAATGATCTCACAAATTTTGAAAATGCTCTAACTTTTTAGATTTTTATACAAAATGGCTGGTTAACGAGCTTATCCTTTCTTTTCGGACCTAAAAAGAGTATGCCAAGGATTGATTTGATCAGTTCATTTTAACGAGAGTTATCGTGTTTACGGACGACCGGGAGGACAGACACAGAGGCCGTTGAAAATCTGTGGTGCCAAAGTTCGGACAATCGTAATACTTTCTCAATCATAAATAATGAGAATTGAAAAACTGTATAGTTAAATTTACCGTTGAAAAAAAATATATTTGTAACAAAATAGTTAATTGTTTAACCAATGAAATGAACGTTTAATGAAGTAGTTCAACTTTAAACTAAACAGTAGAATTTTTAACCAAAAAAGATTAAATTTCTAGCGTAAAAGATCAGTTAACAAATCAAAATGAAAAATTTGCAACAAGAGTTGAATTTTAAACAAAATAATGTTTATCCAAAACATGAAATTATCAATTTAAAAAGAGAAAAATTCTGTTTTAATTGTTAAAAAGCATTTCAAAAATATACATTTTTCGGATAAAGAACACAAGATTTACAACAACAAAAAATTAATAGACAAAATTATTCGCCAAAAAGAGATAGACAAATTTTTTTATAAATTATTTTTTAATAGAACGTGTAGTTATTGTTTTAATCATAAAAAAGCATAAAAATCCATTTGCAATTTTTGGAAAAGTGACACAAGATCCGAAAAAATAGAACAACAATTATTCACAAAACAAAGTCGAAAAATTAGTTAGAAATTATTTTTTAATAGGACGTACAATTTTTATTCTTATCGTAAAAAACAAAATTTATATGAAAAATAAATTTGTTACAATAACTCCAAAAGCTACAATAAAATGTTAATTAATAAAATTTTGCCTAGATCATATCTACAAATCTGCCCTATACATTTGTTTTACCGGACGCGTTTGTTAAAGGCGAAAGAGCTTTAACAAAAGAGCATTCACAATCATCAAATTACCGTTATCCATGGTTTGACATTTAATTTCAAAAGTTCTTTGTACAAATGTCAGGAAAGTGCAAAGACCGAGCGCATAGCGCAAGGGAAATATGGTGTCGAGCGCGAAGAGCGAGATCCAAGAGACACGCGCAATGGGCGCACTCATACTTACAAGCGAAACGATCCGCGCGCCCAATGCGTGATGAGAATGTGCCCGCGCAGCAAGCAGAATTTTTTTTGTGTACTTTGTTTTTAAAATTAATAAAAAATTTAGGATGGCCAATTTTTTATTATCAAAATATAATTTTGTCAATAGAAGCAAGTTATTTAAACAAACAGTGTACTTTGTAAGCAAAAATTCGTGAATGCTTCATTTTGGCGATAAACAAGAAATCTAAAATAGGTGAAGAATTTCACAAGTTATATTGAACCTTTTTTTTTATTTCATCCCACTGTACATTCAATTGCGCATTCAAAGATAATAACTAAATAATAATAATAATATAATAATAAATAATAAAATAATAATAAATGATAACAGAATAAAACTAATATTTTTTTGTAATCTAGAAAAATGAGATTTCTATCGGAAACAAATGTTGTATTTTCTTAAAAAAATAAATCAAAAATTGCTTTAGAACTGCCTTCTACATGTTATTCTAAACCTCTTTATTATTTTATCCCACTGTGCACTCTGTTTAAAATTAAGAACTAATAACTTAAAAACTAAAAACAATAAATAATAAAATAATAACAAAATTTTTGGAATAAAAAATAAAAAAACTAATTAATTTTTTGTAAACTGAAAAAATGAGATTTCAATTAAAAAAAAAAAGAGATTTTTGTGTTTCTTTCAAAGAAATAAATCCAAAATCGCTCAAGAATTTCCTTCTACAAGTCATTTGGACCTCTTCGATTTTATTTCGTCCTACTGTGCATCCTATTTCGCATTTTATACTAATAACTTAATAATAATAATAAAATTATAATAAATATTATTGTAAATTATTAATTACTAATAAATAATGAAGTAATTTTAAAAATTAATAATAAGATAATCATTCTTACAATTTGTTTGTAATCAAAAAAAGAGATATTTTTTGGTTGAACAACTTTTGGTGCTCATTCCTTACGTTTCCCGTTTCATTTTTCTAAAAATTTACTTTCCTTATTTTTAAACATTTTTTGTACTATTAAAAGAAAATCTACTCGCCTTACCTAAAAATTATTATTAAAAAATACGTCCATCTTTTTTTAATGAACATTCTTTGTCTATTAATTTCTTTTGCACCTTGTTTCGTTTGTCCAAAAATTTAATTTTTCAATTTTTTGAAATTGAAAAACAATGAATAAAAAATTTGCATCTATTTTTTGGGTGAAAAACTTTGGTCTAATTTTTTTCGTCGTTTGTGCCGTTTATCCAAAATTTATTTTATTTTTATTTTCAATATTGTTTTTTACGAATATATTAGAAAACGCAGAATTTAACCAATTTTAAATTACAAACTTCTAGTCCTTTTTCAGATGAATAACTTTTGTCTGATGCCCAAAACTTAAATTTTTAAATTTTATTTTTTACGATTAAAACTAAAGGTACGAGTTTCTTTGAAAAAAATAATGGAAAATTTGGATCTATTTTTCAAGTGAACAACTTTTGTCTAATTTTTTTTCGTAGCTTGTGTGTTTGACCAAGAATTTATTGATTTTATTATTTTATTATATTTTATTATTTTATTATTTATTTTTAAAAAAGAAACTTTACATCCTATAAAAAAAATTTATTGGCAAATTTTTAGTTCCTTTTTGGGTGAATAGCTTTTGTCTTATTTTTTTTTTTTTAAGCTTGCGTCGTTTATCCAAAAATTTAATTTTTTCATTTTTGATGTCTTCTTTTTTGCAAAAAAACCAAAACTCGCTGACGAACTTGACCTTCAATTTAAGACACTAAAAAAGTGTACCCAAGGCCAACCCAATCTGTCCATTCTTGCGAAAGTTACCGAGCTGACAGCCAGACATAAACACATGCATACAAGCATACATACATCCATGCATACAGACACACAAGTAAAAACCTGTTTTTATTTCATTTCTAGTGTGCACCATATTATGGATTAAACACTAATAAGTTCCTAATAATAAAATAATAAATAATAAATTAATAATAAATATCAAAATAATGTTCAGAAAATTTAATAATGAAATAATAAAACTAATGATTTTTTCTAATCTCTTGAAAAATTATATTTCTGTTTAAGAAAAAGAGATTTCTATATTTAAAAAAAAAAAATAAATAAATCCGAAAACCGTCAAGAATATTTCTTTCTACAGGTCATTTCGAATCTTGATTTTTTTTCATCCCACTGTGTACCCTATTGCGCATTTAAAACTGATACCTTGATAATAATAAAATAATAAGATAATAAAAGTATTTCTTCAATAATAGAATAATAAAACTAATAATTTTCTGTGAACTAAGCAAATGAGATTTCTGTATAAAAAAAAGATTTCTCTTTAAAAAGACGATATTTCTGAAAAAACTCCCTATTATTTCTTCCGTTAAAAAATAAACTCACCAAATCGTCCGCAAGAATAAATATGATATTCGGTTTTTTTTCTGCGAGGACCATGACAGGAAGCAGGATAAAAATAATTCCGAGAGAATACATTATCTTAAAAGAAGATGTACACATACTCATAACTAGAGAAACTCTTTAGAAGCACTGTATGTCCTTCTGTAGAACAGAAGATCCAGAGAATGATTTATTATTTTTCTTCTTTCCATATAAATCATTCAGAACATTTACGTTTAAGCGAAAACCGTTTCTTTCATAATTTAGCGAAAAATTATATCCCATCCGATTTGTGCTAAATTTAAATATAATTATACAATATATAAATAAACAAATAAAATATAATCATTAAACTTTAAAATGTAGGACTGACCGAAAAGACGTATTAGCGACCTAGTGACGAGGATAAATAAAATTGTGTCTTGTTTCATTCAAGAGAGGGGACTCCCCTACTATTTGCTGATATGATAATTTGTCTATAAAGGTCAGTGAATCAAACCACTTTAAAGTATTTTAATCAGGAGAAGATATTTATCTATCAGAAAAAAATACGAGGAAAAAGTTTGGCTTCGCTCAATTAAATGAGGTTGTGAAATCTAACTTGGCCAAGTAAAATGAAAAAATAATTATCATAATTAATGATCATTTTGTTCATTAAAATTTGCAAAAGCATAAGTCTAAAAATAAATAATGCTCATCTTATAATATACTACATTCTTTAGGATTAATTTACAATCTTTGAAATTGTACAAAATTATGAAATAATTAAATGGAAACTAGTATTTTGTAAATAAATATAATTGACGTTTTAATCACTATGTTTCTTTAACAGAATAAATTAATTATATAAATAAATTCTTTATTTATTTAGAAATTATCAATTTATAAATAAACCAAATATTTGTCAAGGCCTCTTTGTCAAGGCCGGTTAGCCCCCCCCCCGCCCTCCCACTTTATAATCAAAAATACTTAAATTATGAACAGAAAAGATTAATTTCAGTACCAAAAAGATTATTTATATTGAAAAAGACGAATTCTCGACTAAATATAATCATTTTTAATCGAGTAGTTGAATTTTCAATTAACAAAATTAATTTTATAGGAAAAAAGACCAATTTTCCACAAAATACATCAGTTTGAACAAAAAAGTTCAATTTTCGACATATTCCATAAATTTTCTACCAAATAATTAAACTTGTAAAACAAAATTATCCATTTTAACTCTAAATAGGACAGTTTAATTTTTATTATAAAAATTAATTTTTATTTGAAAAAACGAAATGTGTTCCAAATATATGAATTCTCTACTAAATTGTTTAGTTTTTAATCCAAAAATACGAATTCTTCACAAAAATTCATCATTCATATGTTATTTCCAAATTTCAGATTTTAATTTGAAATCAGAAACATTCTAATTAAACAAAAAAAACAACAAATTATGCAAAATTGATTTTCTACCCCCTAAAGAAGAAGAATGTTTATTAAAGCACATGCAATTTCAACGAAATAGTTTGATTTTTAATCACGAGAATTAATTTTTCACCAAAAAAAAATGATTTTTCAAGGGAATAAATGATTTTTTAATCAAATAGTTCAGTTATAAAACAAGAAAATTAATTTTCTGACCGAAAAGTAAAATTTTTAATAAAATACAATGCTTTTCAACCAAATAGTTCAATTTTCAACTAAAAAAGATTCATTTTCACCAACAACAAAATATTGTTAAATTTGTAGTTAAATCAATTAATTTTGTTACAAAAAAGGAATTTTCAACCAAAAATGAGAAAACTAAATTTTATGGTAAAAAAGATGAGTTTTTAACTAAGAAAAACCATAATTGTACTTTATTTATTATTATATATACACAGGATACATTTTTTAACAAAAAGTCCAATTATTAACAATATAAATGAATTTTCGAAACAACTAAAATATTTTTAAACAAATAATTAAATTTTTATCAAGCCAAAAAAAATTTACAACCAAAGATTAGATTTTTTAGCAATGTGCATAAATTTTCAACAATAAAATAGAATAGATCATTTTTCGGTTGAAAATATTAATTTTTACCATACCAAAATAAAGAATTGTGCTTTCTTTGTTATTATAGCATTATTTAGTTTTCTAACGGAAAAAGTAGAATTATCAATAAAACACAAATATTTTTAACCAAAAAGTTCAATTTTTTAACCAAATAGTTAAATTTTACACTAAGGAGATTCATTTTCAACTAAAAAAGTATAATTAAAAAAATATATAGAAATTTGTAAACTAATATTTTGATTTTCAATTTTAAAAATTGATTTTTTTTTAAAATGAGAAGTTAAACTTTCGGGTAAGAAAATTAACCCGTAGAAGGCATTATTTAATAATTTTGATTATTATTTTAATAAACAAAAAAATTCTCAACGAAAATATGTAAAAATAATGTTGTTCAGAGTTTGCAGAATCAAAAAAAGTATATTTTGATTAGATCTATAAATTTTTTATAAAAAATTGTCCACATTTTTTCTGTATTTACAGAGATAAATTTTAAAAACCATGACTTTTATAGGTTTTCCATGGTTTTGGTCATGAAAATCCAATTTGCGACTGTTTTAACTATCATTTTACTCGCAGTGCGCGAGTCCCCAGAAATCTGGATAACGAGGAGGTATAAAACTCCAATTAAACCTTTGATTCGCTAAAAACTCTTGAATATTTTTGTTATGCTCATCAGATAATAGCAAATCTTGAAGCTCTGCAAGTTCACGGCTTGCGCCTACAAAATTGGTAGCATTATCGGAAATTAAAGAGCTGGACTTTCCGCGACGCGCAAAGAATCTTTTTAAAGCTGCGAGAAACGCTTCTGTGCTGAGATCACTCACCAATTCAAGATGTGTAGCTTTACTGGCAAGACAAACGAAAACTGCTACATAGCATTTAATTTTATTACGATTTCGATGTCACCTTTCCTTTACAAAAAAAGGACCGCAATAGTCAACACCGGTGTGAACAAAAGGTCGGGTAAATTGGATTTGTTTCGCGGGTAGATTTCCCATGACGTAATTTATACTGTGAGGCTTGGCGTAAAAACACGGAACGCATTGGTGGATTACACGACCAGTTGTATTTCGACCGTCAATGGGCCAAAAACGTTCTCGAACTGCATATAAGGTAGCTTGAGATCCCGCGTGCTTGAGTCGTATGTGCTCATGGCGTATGATAAGAGATGTGATATGATGGTTTCGCGGGAGAAGCATAGGATGTTTTTCATCAGGGGTTAATTCAGAGTGAAACAGTCTACCCCCTACCTTGAGAATGCCCTTATCCAAAAACGGATTGAGAGATAAAAGCTTGCTCTTATTGCTGATAGTTTTTTCGCACTTTAAGCAGTCGGTTTCCTGAAAAAAATCTCTTGCTTGTGTTAACTGAATTATTCGATCCATAGAAGCATCGACTTCAGAAACAGTCAGGCTACCGGTGCGCTTATTCTTACCCTTCGCATTATAAATGAAGCGAAGGCAGAACGCGAGAACCCTTTGCAATTTTGGAAGTGAGGAATATTTTCCCAGAAAATTCCAATTAGATTTGTGAAGAAGCAGAGAAGTTTCAACCGGATTAGGACTTCTGAATTCAGAGGTGTCCTTAAGCTGTAATTCCAATTTAGGCCACGTATCTTGGGCCTGGACGAGCCAATTAGGACCGTGAGACCAGATGCTAGGCTTTCAAAATGTTTGGGGCATTTGTCCACGAGAAACAAGATCGGCCGAGTTATCAAGAAAAGGCAGATGCCTACAGTCGGCAGACTGTATGGGAGCCTGAATTTTTGCTACTCGGTTAGCGCAAAATGTCCGAAGCAAATGGGGGGAGGGGGCGTATTTATCCATTGAATGCTAACCGTCGAATCTGACCAAAAGAAAGTTTGGCTTAATTCGATTTTTAGTACTTGAATTATGGCATTTTGTAATTTTGCTAGCAAAAGAGCCGCGCAAAGCTCTAAACGCGCTAGCGATACAGTTTTTACCGTGGCGACTCTTGATTTAGAGCAGAGCAGATTTGAGTAATACTGACCACTTTTATCAGCGCAGCGTAGGTAGATGCAAGCCCCGTAAGCCTTCTGTCTTGCATTACAGAACCCGCACAATTGAATCCCGGAAAATCGAGATCCCAATACGAATCGATTAAAACGGTCATCATTTAGGAGCGCTAGTTGTGATATGTATTCGATCCAAAAGGTGTGAATATCCGGTCATACCCCTTCGTTCCAGGTAACGTTCGCCTTCCATGAAAGCTGAATCATGAGCTTGGCTTAAACAATAACTGGCCCAAGCAGACCCAGAGGATCGAAAAGTTTCGCTACTTGAGACAAAATAGATCGCTTAGAGAATCTTTTTTCATGCTCAGGTGAATTGACAGTATAAAAAATAGAGTCATCACCGGAATTCCAATGAATGCCGAGTGTTTTAATCCAGGCAGATGAATCAAGTGCCATGTGCGAATTTTCTCGACTATTCTGGAGATCAGAAATAAGAGGCGGATCTTTAAAAGCCCATTTTCGCAAGTTAAAACCCCCTTTATGTAATAGTTGAATAAGATCATTGCGGAGCAGGAGGGCTTCTTCGTGCGTATTGGCACCCGTTAGCAAGTCGCCGACGTAAAAATCTTGTTTCAAAGCCGAGGCTGCCAACGGATGCGCTGATCCTTCATCGTGCGTTAATTGATGTAAAGCACGAATAGAAAGGAAGGATGCGCAAGATGTACCTTATGTGACCGTGTTTAATGTAAGTACTTTTATGGGTTCATCTGGATTCGCGCGAAAAGCAATCTTTTGATAAAGGGCGTCTTCAGGATGTACCTTTATTTGGCGGTACATTTTTTCCATATCCGCGGTCAGAGCATATTTTCGAGACCGAAATGGAAGTAGTTGCGCAAAAAGATCATCTTGAAGAGTGGAACTGACCGTTAAGGCATCATTTAGAAAGACACCGGACGAGGATTTGGCAGAGCCATCGAACACTACTCTTACCTTAGTAGTTAAGCTATCTTCCTTTATCACGGCATGGTGGGGCAAATAAAATCTCTGAGAAGTAGTTTTGTCATTAAAGGGTGAAAGGTGATTGAGTTGCTCATATTCACTGAGAAATTCAGTGTAGGGGGGCAGGAGCTCAGGATTTCTTTGAAAGCGATTTTCTAAAGAGTACTATATAATCGTCGAGAAGTTAAATTTCCAGAATCTCCTATTTGACCCTTTTTTTCATTGAAAGGAAGTCTAACGACATAGCGACCGTCAGTCTCTCGAGTTGTATTTTTGACAAAGTGCTCTTCACAGGCGATTTCCTCACTAGAAAGAACCTTCGAAGAGGATACTTTCTCCAATTCCCAGAATTTAGTAAGGTCAGAGTCTAAAGAAGGTTGTATTTGCATTATGTTACATTGGACTATTTTACGCTTAGATAAAGGTATTCCGTATAATTTCCCTGCGACTATCCAGCCCAACTCAGTCTTTTGAAGGAAAGCATCTGGGTGATTCCTGGGCACTATTTGACATACACTGAGCAACTTACAAAAGAGCCCTACGCCAATAATACCATCAATTCCGCCCGCTTTATCGAAATCAGGATCAGCTAAGAAAATATTGTTAGGAATTTGAAGAGATTCGCGATCAATTTTAATAGACGGAAATAAATAGTTTAATTCTTTTTGGATAAGAAATTCAACATTTTCTTTATACGTGTTGTATCGCGATCGGATTGTGGCCGACACAGAGTGGCGTATCACAGTCGACGTTGAGCCTAAAGTTAAAACTATAATGTCTACAGGCATTTTGCGAAAATTCATAATAGAAGCAACCTTTTCTGTCAAATAATGAGATTGAGAACCGTTGTCCAATAATAGACGACATTGTGCTTGACGGAACCTTCGTTATTTATAATATCCACTATAGCCGTGGACAACAAATTCTCTAAGGTTAATTCGTTTGCAAGGAAATTGTGAGTAGAAGCAGCTTCCGAAGAATTCGAGGCGCTTGCAATTTTCTCGGTTGTATTTTCGAAATGCAGAAGAGAATTATGTTTTTTCTGACATTTCTTGCAAGGGCCACTATTGCACTTGCTTATGCGGTGAGTAGATTTTAAGCAGTTTAAGCATAGAGATGCATTTTTACAGGATTTAAACCTTTCTATAGGAGAAAGATTCAAGAAAACATCACACGAAAAAATACTGTGTTGTTCCCCGCAATGTAAACACGAATTTAGGGAGCTTGCTGCTGCAAAAAGGTGTTGTAGCCGATTATTTAATCGTGAGTGAGAAGCGGAAGGTTTCTCACTTGAGTTAACTGGTTTAGAACCTGATTGAGCATATTTTGTATCAACTAATTGCGCTCTACACTGTAAAAAAACAATAAGTTCTTGAAAGGTAGGGAGCTCTGATTCACAAGAACTTTCTTCCCATTTTTCTAAAGTGACGGGGTTCATTTTATTTTGTATTAATACAATAAGAAGGCTTCCCCATTGATCGACTGATTCGTCGAGAATTTTAAGGGCTCTAACATGCTTCTGTAAACTATTTAGAAGAGCTCTAATGGAAAAGTCTTTAGACATAGGAGGAATATCATACGATCCACTGAAAGACGACAGACCTAGCGAGGGAAGTTTAAAATTATCTGAAAGTTCCTTTGGAACTGGATTTTCGACCGAAATACCATTTTGAATTAGTATTATCCCATTATTTTCTGATAGATCTGACGACACCGAAGCCGCAGAAACGCGCGCGCAATTGCCTAACAAATTTGTGGCAGTGTTATAAATCTCAAAATACTTTTTGTCGAATTCGTTTCTCGCTTCATCATCCAACCCTTCGTCCGTTAAAATTCCCTCCCCCAAATCTTCTAATTCGGATTGCACTTTCTCGAAAATCTCACGAGACTCATCCAGCTCAGCTGCATGCTTTACTAACGACGGATATTTAGTCTCAGAATTGTAACTTTCAAGAAACTGTGCGAAAAGCGTTAATTTTCGTTTTATAATTCCACGTTCTTTTTTCAATATTTTTACTCTTGCTACAATTTCAGCCATTTTAACACATTAATTGAAAAAGAAGCATTTGCATAAGTAGGAAAAGAACAGAAATGAAGAGGATGAGATTGGTGAACAATTAATTGACTTACTCAGACGTTGATCTGATCTTACACGCCAGCTGCTGAGATGTTCTCTGCTAAGTTCTATATGTGAAGGCGAAATTAATCCTTGAGAAGATACAAATCCTTGATAATCTCCAACAGAGCAGATGTGGCACAGAATCCAAAGTGTGTGATATTCACTTCTGGTGGGTAATAGTTACTTAGCGCAGAAAATCCAAGATGTGAAACATAATATACTCGTTACTGATGGCCAATAAGTGGTTGCAGCACAGAATCTTATATGCGAGAATATTCGCTGCTGATGGCCAATAATTAGCTGCAGTAGAATTCACGAGAAGTTCTCACTGACTTCTGATATACATGATGTATTGTTCACATTTTAATTGTCCAGAGTAATGACTAGACTTGCACTTGCACATAACACACTGAGTTTATCACGATAAGAAATAGTGAATTTTAGAGACAATTTTAGGCGCTGAAACACCATAAAATATCCGTTGCCGAAGGACCAATGTTTTGTGCACCGAGCCTAGTTTAACGCGGTGTTCTTCGAACCTGATTAAATTTATTTGCAGACAGAAGCAGGTTAAACACAATAAAAATTTGTGAGATGAGATAGATAAACGGCAATATATTTAATATAATAAACATGAGGTAAAGTACAATTGTGGGTCCGGATGCAATAAGGGCACATAAAATTTTTTCGTGCGAAAACGAAGTCCCCTGGAGGTTTTAGAAAAAATTTTCGAATTTTAATTTTCAAAAGATATATATGGATGTAAAATTTTATTATGCATCTTTTTTTCTTAAGACAAAAAGTTGTAACTTTTTTAGTTTAAAAATTAAAGCCAAAAAACTTACTTTTTTGAAAAAGTAGATTTTTATCCGTTTTTCACTTCAACTCGTGCTCTGTACGTCAGTTTTTGGAATTTTTGAATAAAATTTTCAGAAAATATACCTTAGGGTATCCTTCGATTC
>NC_046659.1:117872598-117883174 GCF_010883055.1 Belonocnema kinseyi | reverse complement strand
TACCTCTACCGAAGACAAGTAATATCTGATTTTTGATCGCAGTTAGATGGTACACGGAGGAGAGGTTTTGGTTTAAGTTGCGAGGAGAGGGTAAGTTGAGTGAAGGGATGGCTAGGACAGACCCCTCGTCAATAGGGGTGGATCGGGGAGCTAGGTGAAGGCCCAAAGGGACCCTTGCCGAAATTCCATAATACGAAGACATAGTGATGGGCTAGCTGATGAAAACGAAATAGGTTGCCAGGAAAGTTAGGGTAAAGCACGTTCGTAGCATAAAATATACAATATAAATAAATTGCAGGCAAAAGTACAGAAGTTTGAAGGGAAAGATTTGGAATGTAAAAATATAGAATAAACATAAAATTATGAAGTAAAAATAAAATCGTAGAATCCTTACGTTCTGAACGTAACACATTTTAATTAAACAAAAAGAAAAACAAATTATGCAAAATTGATTTTCTAACCCCCAAAGAAGAAGAAGAATGTTTATTAAAGCACATGCAATTTCAACGAAATTGTTTGATTTTTAACCACGAGAATTAATTTTTCACAAAAAAAAATTATTTTTCAAGGGAATACATGATTTTTTAATCAAATAGTTCAGTTATAAAACAAGAGCATTAATTTTCTGGCAGAAAAGTAAAATTTTTAATAAAATACATTGCTTTTCAACCAAAGAGTTAAATTTTCCACTAAAAAAGATTCATTTTCAACAACAAAAAATATTGTTAAATTTTTAGTTAAATCAATTAACTTTATTACAAAAAAGGAATTTTCAACCAAAAATGAGAAAACTAAATTTTATGGTAAAAAAGATGAATTTTTAACTAAGAAAAACCATAATTGTAATTTCTTTATTATTATATATACATAGGATACATTTTTTGACAAATAGTCCAATTTTTAACAATATAAATGAATTTTCGAAACAACTAAAATATTTTTAAGCAAATAATTAAATTTTTAACAAGCCAAAAAAAATTTACAACCAAACATTAGATTTTTTAGCAATGTACATAAATTTTCAACACTAAAATAGAATAGATCATTTTTCGGTTGAAAATATTAATTGTTACCATACCAAAAAAAAGAATTGTGCTTTCTTTGTTATTATAGCATTATTTACTTTCCTAACAGAAAAAGTAGAATTATCAATAAAACACAAATATTTTTAACCAAACAGTTCAATTTTTTAACCAAATAGTTAAATTTTGCACCAAGGGGATTTATTTTCAACTAAAAAAGTTTAATTAAAAAAATATATAGTAATTTGTAAAGTAATATTTTGATTTTCAATTTTAAAAATTGATTTTAAAAAAAATGAGAAGTTGAAATTTCGGGTAAGAAAATTAACCCGTAGAAGGCATTATTTAATAATTTTGATTATTATTTTAACAAACAAAAAAACTCTCAACGAAAATATGTAGAAATAATGTTGTTCAAAGTTTGCAGAATCAAAAAAAGTATATTTTGATTAGGTCTATAAATTTTTTATAAAAAATTGTCCAAATTTTTTCTGTATTTACAGAGATAAATTTGAAAAACCATGACTTTTATAGTATTTTATATAGACTTTATATAATCCAATTTGCGACTGTTTTAACTATCATTTTGCTCGCTATGCGTGAGTACTCAGTCAAGTATATTGCGCAATATTGTGCATTCCAATTGGAAACGGTGCAGGCGGCCTTGACTGTTGACGTTTCTATTCCCCTGCTTTAGTAACCAGGCTATTTGCAGGCAACTCCTGAAAATATTTAGTGTTCTGGCGTATCATCAAAATACGTAATATTGTCCACTAAAAATACTAAAAATACGCATACGTTCATTTTTTTTGACAATCTTCTTTTTTTTGAAAAAGAACTCTTTATGGTATTTAAACTGACTTAGATTTAAATAGGATGAAAAATAAAATAAAACTTAACTGTGTAAAAAAATTGTGTTTTTTGTAGGTATAAACAAATTTCTCAAATGAGCCTACGATTTTGGAAGTAAAAAGGAAAATTAAAACTAAGTAATGGAAAAAATGTATTCTTTAGGAATAAGTCACTTTATGCATTTTTGTCAGAAAAAGACATTTGTTTATTAAAATTGGGCGATTGAACACTTCTGTATTGTTTAATTAACAAATTATTATTTCGTAGACTATTTATCGAAAATTGACGAAAATTCGATAGGGGATGTTGAAAAATGGATTTAAATAACAATAACGTTCTCAAAATCCTGCTATTTGTTATTGTTGCTAATTTATATCATTTCCAAATTATAAAATTCCAATTTTTCCATGTTCTACACACGGAACTTGAAATTTTGTTTAAGTAGTGGGAAGTCTTGACTTTTAAGATTCAGAAACCATTTTAAGTTTTTTGTGCTCGCTGTTTGGGTTAATGATCAATTATATTGCAGATTGTGATATTTTCTAAGAACAACTGTTATTAAGAATTACGAAAATGGATATTTAGGATCTCATATTCAGCTTTTAATTCAATGTTAATTTATTGTCGAATAATTTTGGTGAAAAAAGTCTCTTTTGTATATTAAAATGATATATCTCAGACTTTGATTCCAAAAATGTTCATAACAATGTTATACATTATTTTTAAAACAATTTCGTTAGTTAATCATCGCAGAAAATATAATTGCAATACTAATTGAAGAAAGAATATTTTTTTCTACGAGGGAACGTTCATTTAAACATTGGTTTGAATAGATTGTTATTAATAATACATATTATTTATGTTTAATGTAGTTTAAAGTACATAAAAACCTTTGAAGGCAATTTTGAATCAATTTTAGTCGGGAAATTCAATTTAGTTATGAGAAAAACTCATTTATTCAGAATTAGTTTATCAAAATGTTTATAAATGCAGTAAATATTAAATTATGAAAGTTTTTGTCATAAATTATGACGCACATTGTAAATAGACAAATGCATTTTTTAAATGTATAACTTTACTTCCTGCTGATGAGTAGATTATTTTTTAACATTTAATTATAATTTTCCTGTCAACCCAAAAAATTGAAATTAATAATAATTTTAATAAAGTCAAATTAGAGCATTAATTTGTTTCGGTAATTTTCTCTTTAATTAATTTTGAGGCTAAAGTGGCCTTGAATAGGCCCTTAAAAGTGACAAATTGACTTAGAGTAGTTACCTATTCCGTTTTCTGAGTTCTATATTTACATGCAAGGTGTCAGGTAGAATAATTTAGAGAGTTTGAATAGGTTCTTAAAAAATGGTACCATCAATCATAATAAAATATTTAAATAATATTCAATATAAATATAATCGAGGCAAATAATCAATATAAATTAAATAATTTGTGTTATTATTAAACTACATAATTAGTTTTTCGATTTAAGTGGAAAAAAAGTTTTAATGGTTCAGCCAATATTTTTATTTTACGTAAAAAACCATTGAACTCATTAACGAAAAAACATACTTTTATAACCAAATAGCTAAATACCCAAACATGAAGAATAATTTTCAAACTCTTGCATTTTCTCAAAAATAAGATAAAATTTCTACCAAAAGGGACGAATTTTATACAAAGTAGTTTTATTCTTTAACCAGAAAATATGTATTTTCAACGAAAAATGTAATAATTGATATTTCAATAAAAAACTTCAAATAACTAAACAAATTAATTTCTATAAAAAGATTAGTTTTAAAGAAAACAATCGAATCCTCAACCAAAAGGATTAATTTTCAAACAAAAAGATTAATTTTCTGTCAAAAAATAAAATCCTTAAAATAGTTAGCTTCGCAACCAAATGGATAACAATTAACTGATATGACGGATCTTCAACGAAAAAATGGAATTATTTACAAAATAGTACAACTTTT
Source organism: Belonocnema kinseyi (assembly GCF_010883055.1). Lineage (NCBI taxonomy): Eukaryota > Metazoa > Arthropoda > Insecta > Hymenoptera > Cynipidae > Belonocnema > Belonocnema kinseyi. The sequence goes on along the minus strand of NC_046659.1, from coordinate 117,879,330 downwards.
ATCCAAGTATTTAAATTTTCAACCATGAAAAAATTAATTTTTAATAAAAAATATAATAGTTAATATTTCAATTTAAAAAGATCTTAATTTTAATTCAAAAAAAATTGATATAAAGCAAAAAAGATAAATTTTTAACAAAATATTTTAATCCTTTACCAAGACAGAATAATTTTCAACCAAATAGTTCCATTTTCAAATAAAAATGATCACATATCTGCCCAACAAATGATTTATCAAACATATTTTAATTTGATTCAAGTTAGTCCTCAAAGAAAAATATTTCAAAATTAAAAAATTGCTTTTATATACTTAAAATAAAGTTGAAAATTTTATAAAAAACAAAAATATGTTTTTGAAAATATCTTCTATATTTTCTGCAGACTTTCTAGAAATCGTTTGGAATTTGGTTAAAAATTATTTGTTTTAAAATAAACAATCATTTAATATTTTCCCGGGAATATAAAGCACAGTTTTTTATTTTATCAAAAACCTATTTTAAAATTATTCTTTAATTTTTCAAATTTCTCAGTCTCTTTATTAACTTTTAAAGACATTCAATCATTTTCTGCAAAAGCATAAAATTTTCAAACAAGAACAAATCAATCCTTAATGAATAATGTAATTCAATTAAAAAGGATCTTAATTTTAATTCAAAAAGACTTGATATCATCTAAAAGAGACAAATTTTCAACCAAATATTTTAATCTTAAACGAAAACAGAATAATTTTCAAACAAGCTTCGTAATCTAAAATACTCAAAACGTTATGAGTGTATAAAAAAATTTGACTTATTAATCGATTGAAGTTTCAGTATTTTTGAGACTTCTAAATGACTAAATTTTAATTTTTTTTAAACAATTGTTTTAAATGTTTTTTTTTTGACTGAAATTTGATCTGTTTGACTATTTTAAACCATCGTCAACTCAGGTAACAATGCATTTTAATCTATGTAATTATTCGTCATATTTTTTCAGACTAAAATTACTAATCTTTAATATAATTATTTAGGTTAGGAACTTTTGAAAAAGGTATGCATGTGTACCGAAACGTAAGGAGGATTGAAAAGAGTTTTTCTATTAAATAAATATCTGAATTTCGAAGAAAATGTTTTTTTTTCATAATTTATTTTTGATTTACGATTGGACCGTAAGACATAAATAATTGAAATCTACCATTTGAAATCAATTATTTAATTGTTTTTAAGAGAATTTTTTAAGTCTGAGAATTTAAGATAATTGTATTTGATATAATTATATGATTGTTCGAGTCTTTGAGACACACGGATTAACCTATTGAAGAACCGTCGATAACTTTTTATAATAAATAAATAGCGTCTAATACATTTTTTTAAAGTTGCATTATTTATATGAAAGAAAACTGTTTTTGTTTTTATTTGGAATATAACACTGCTGTAAATTGAAAACGCGTTCCTTATAATAAAAAGAACTGTTTGACCTTTTGATGGTCTCTCTGATTAATCATAAAAGAGAAATATAAGCTTGAAAAATATTAAAAGTATTCATATTTTTCATTCGTTGTAGAAAGTTTTTCCTCTTTAATAAAACGGAGTGCTTATATAGCGAACACAAATAAATACACCCATAGTACTTCGCACCTGTATATAATAGTTTTTTTGTTGATAAATAAATATGTAAACCTTAACACCTCGAAATGACTTCGCAATATGCAAATTTTCATGGAGCAAATTAATTTAATTAAAAACAAATAACTAAACTGTGAACACAGTTTCAATAAAATCGTTTGAAATAGGATAGCGGAAATCCATTACATTGACTTTATTGTTTGTACAGACTTGGGATGGTTTTTTTTCTATTTGTTAGCTGTCTGAAAACAGAACATGATCATTGGAGACTCAATTTGTGTTGATGCATCAACAGTTTCCAGTTTCCAGTGCAGAATTTGATTTCGTTTCATCGTTGACAAATGAAGAAAAGATTTTTCTGCAAATGAAAATCAAATATGGATCTATTATTTGTGGCTTTTTTCAAGTTATGATTTAAACTCAGAAAATTTAAAAATCAGAAAGGAATTGGAAATAATTGGAATTATCCAAACTAATTATAAAGTTTCAATCGAACATGTCAGAAATGTTGGTACCAAGAACACTGAGATAAATAAAAAAAAGTTTAAAGCGTCATTTAGACCACAATTTATGACCGATTTTCAATTTATTTTTGTTTAAACTTAATTAATTTAAAATTAATTATTAGGCGAGAGTGGTCCTAAGTCGGCACCGTGGGTTAAGACGGCACTCTCGCGATTCTCAGAGATGGCGCGCATGTCACAATATTTTTCGCTTAACAGTGTGAGTGGAATATAAATTTTGTGTACAAACGGAATTCCATTTTTTCTGCCATTCGTGTAAAGCAGCTACAGGTGTGTAAATATTTTTAAGAGTGTAATCGATTAAGTGCGTTGATTTCAGTGTTCTTTGTGCTTTCAAACTAATACAATCGATTTTTTTCGGATTTGTATTGTGGGCGTAATAGCATGAAATGTGCAAACATTCGTAGTAATCCTGAGTCGGCACCAGGCGGGTCGTCCTTGATCGGCACCTTATTTTTCTTTTCGCTTGTTGTTTTTTAATTTAGTTCTATTTCGACTGAATGTTTCTTGTCTCTGGTAGGTGTCATTTTATTTTCTGCTTCGACGCAGGTTGAGGGCTCAGGTCCAGAGGGTGCCGGCTTAGGACCAATATTTTGAGAAATGGCAAAAATCGACATAGAATTTTAGATAAAGGATTGTGGTACCTGACAAAGACATTAAAGCACCAGTGAACCCTATTTAACCTCGGTTTTCAACAAAAACACTTACTGTGCCGACATAGGACCACTCTCCCCTATATAGAATTAACATATATTTATATTTTAGTTTAAAAAATAGTTAGTTTGATTTATGTTAAAGTAATTCATTCCATCAACGAACTTACAAAAATGTGTCACAATGAGATAACTAATACGATTTCCTTATACCTGATAACAGTTGTTTTTTTTCCATTAATTTTATAAACAAATACAATTTTTTGTCTATTTTCAATTAGCAGATTTCATTTTTTCAACGAAATGCATTTCAAATTACTTAAAAATGTCTTTCCTTTATGATACTTCGCCAACAAAAGTAATTTCTTATTTTACAAACAAGTTTATAAAAACATTCATAAAATAACTACTTCTCAAGATATGGATGTTCCTTTTTGTTACGAAATCGATTGACAGTAATTTTTAAAGGACCTTATTTATCAGGAGATTTTCTAAAGTGATAATACTTGTTATTTAATTAAATAAGTTTCATATAAAAAAACAACAGATTGTCCTCAATTTTCAACCGACAGATTTTTTTTTCAACGGAATAAACTCTAAATAACTTCGCCATATACATTTCCAATGTTTTTTATCAATGAGCTACCATTTTTTCCCATTATGAATTTGTTTCGAAAATTGTCTTAAAAATTAAAAACTATTGTTGTTTGCAAAGTTCCATAAAAAAGGATTTTTCGAATTTATTCGGTTGAAAAAACGAAACAAGCTGGTTAAAAATTAACGAAAATCTGTATTTTTTTATTAAATTTATTTCAATAAATAACAAATGTCGCCTTACAAAGTCTCCTAATAAATAAGGAAAGTATTTCGCCAAGCCATTTACTATGAATCGCCTAGAAAATAAAATTAACTTGCTGAAAATTAACGAAAATCTTTATTTGTCTATAAAATTAATTGATTTATATAACAATTGTTATAATTTTTTTTAATGTTGTAAACTGCTCTATATTATTTGTGAGTAGTATTTCTTCTGATGTCATAATGTTTCAAATAACTAAAATTTGTTAAACAAATGAGATTGGTTATAAAAAAAATTTTTTAAATGTTAGCTTTGTTGTTTAATAACCAATTTTTAAGAATACAAATTAAAAATCGGCACAATATTATAGATTCTTGGCCATAATGAGGAAAATAAAGTTATTTTTCTTCTATTTATCTTCAATTTATGTTTAACGTGATGTTTATTAATAAAAATTTACCATCCGTTATTATTTGTTGATTTCACAAAACAAATCATATAAATAAATGCACATTATCGGCTATTATGGGGAGAAAAAATCATTCCTCCTCCAAGTTTCATTAAGGTTATATTGTCAGTAATATTTAGTAATAAAAATTCCTAATTTGATAGTTTTTCCTAATTTGATAAATAAATTATATAAACAAATGCACAGTATCGGCATTTATAAGCCGAAAGAAATTGTTTTTTCTATTGAGCCTCCTCAAGTCATGTCGCCAGTGATTTTTACTAATAAAGATTTGTTATTTTATTTTTTTATTTTATAAACAAATTACATAAAAATAGTCACAGTGTCGGTATTCAAGGGCAGAAAAATATTGTGCTTTTCTCGTTGTTTTTGAATTAAATTATTAATAGGGATCTAGTAAAATAATTTATTAATTAATTTGGTTAATTTTAAATTCAAACTAATGACTTTTTTAACTTTTGTCTAATTAAAAAATTTCATGAGAATAGTTTTGAAATACATATATTTTATATCTAGTAGAAATTTAGTTTGATATTTCTGAACCTATTGAAAAAAAAATTTACTTTTTTTTTTATTTTTTAAATTTTGAAAAGCAAATCACTTGTTAAATTTTTATCGATTTTAGGAATGTCATAAGGATAATTTGCAAGTCTTTTTTCCGTGTACCATAAAATTTTACAAAAGTTTCTAAAACTCACCAACCAAAATGTTACAATTCTAATTGTTCCATTTTAAGAAATTTTAATTTGTAAGTGAATCTATCCAATTTTTTGCATAAATTGAAATTGAAAAATGATTAATTTCAAACGACTTAAAATTAAGGTACTTTAACTTCTAACTTGAAAACTTTATGCGCTAAAAAAATGTTTAACCAGAAGTCTTGAAATTGTTCAATTTATAAAATTTAAAAATTATAAAAACATTTTTAATTGTACCCCCCACTTTTTTTTAAAGTGTAAAAGATTTTAAAGAAAATTTTTCCAATTTTGTTAAATAAAATAATTTTAGAAAAACTTTGAGTAAGTTCAAGAGATATTCAGAAGTTTTGAAAAGATTGAAAAAATTTTTAAACTTGTAAAGATTTTTTATGAACTTTAACGATATTAAAAAACTTTTAGGATTCAAGGAAAAGTGAAAATTTTATTTTTTAATTCTGAAAAATTAATTTTTAAAGAATATTTAAAAAGATTTCAAAATACTACAAAAGTTTTAAAAATTGTCAAGGAAGTATTTCAAAGGTTTTAAGGCCATATTTAAATTTTACAGAATTAAAAAAAATCCGGAAAAATTTGAAAATTTTTTAAAGATTCAAAGTTTCAGAAAGTCTGACAATATTAGAAAAATTTTTTTCTTAAGATTCGCGTAAAAAGTTTAAACGACTTTTATTTTTAAACATGAACTTTAAGAGAACATTAAGAAAGATTTTGCAAACATATCAAACGATCACCTCAAATTTCGAGAAATAGTGTGGAAGACTTTAAATCAAACTGTTTCAATTTGTTAAGATTAACAAATAAACTTTAGAAGCTTTAAAAGAATTTCGAAAGGTTTTAAGAGAATGGACAAATTTTCTCAAAAAGTAGCTTATAACGTAACTTTATTATGATTGGTGCATTGACTTGGAACTTTTATTTTAGTTACTTTAAATTTATTTTGTCTTTTATAAATTCTGAAAAGGTTTTACCTATTTTCTTCAAAATTCGTGTTTATTTTGAAGAAAAATGTATCTAATTGATTGAAAATGAACTTTTTTGTTGAAAACTCGTCTTTTTGGTTTTGGTAATGGTAACAACTTCAACTATTTGATTAAACATTAAATTTTTTGTTGAAAGTTAATATTTTCCGCATAAAAATTCAATTATTTGGTCAAAAATTCATGTGTTTTGTTAAAAATTTAGGTATGTCCAAATTTGATCGAAAATTAATTTTTTTGTTGAAAATGTAACTCTTTGTATATAATTTGTCTTTTTGGTTGGGAATTAATAGAAAATTCAGACTATTTGGTGAAAAATTACTTTTTTTTTAAAATTCAATGGCTTTTTGAATATTAGTGTTTTTAGTTCACAAAATTGTACAAAAATCAACTATTTGGTTGAAAATTAACTTTTCAAAAATCTTTTTAATATTCTCAAGAATTCTTAGAATTTAACTACAGCACGAATTTAAGTTATACAAAACATTTTCACCAAGAAATAGTTATTTGGAATTTTTTATAGCGTATTATCATTACATTTTTGTGTTCTTTATGGTATTGAAAAACACTTTTAAATTGCCGAATTTCAATTAATATTTACATTAAGTTACTTCAATATTTGGATGACTAAAAAAAATATTGAAAAAGCATTCAGTGTCACATTAAAAAATTTTGATTTATTTCTAGGCAATACTTCATCCAAAAAAAAAAAACCTTTTTTTATTTAGACAGCGTATATTATGTTTTAATTCATATTTGTTACGTAAATTACATTAAAGTACATAGTAAACAATTTTTATTTGATCTTCACGTTAAGACAAAAGTTGAAAATGCACTTTATATTCAATTAGAGCTGCATTTTTCTCACGTTTTCATCTCTTTTAGCTGTACAATTTTTAATTGAAATATTAACGATTCCTTTTCCAATGCGCTCTCGGTTTAATTCCCGAAGCGTCACGTCAATTATTTCTGTAAGGACGTCAGTAATTCC
>NC_046659.1:117851947-117872498 GCF_010883055.1 Belonocnema kinseyi | reverse complement strand
ATTTACTCAGTAGGAATCCTATTGAAAATCATTAAAGTACGTCTATCAGAATAACAGGGTATTTAACAATCAATTTTTAATAAAAAAAACCAACATTCAACCAACATTAATTTTCTGCAAAAAAGAGAATATTCCACAAAATGCATGAATTTTCAAGCAAATATTTTAATGCTCCGCTAAAAGGGACAATTGAACAAAAAAGAAATACTCAAATTTTCAGTTAAAAAGTAATGAATTTTAAGCAAACTAGGTCAATTTTTAATACACAAAAAAATCCGAATGTTCTATAAGACACATGCAATTTCAACTTAAAAACATAAATTTTTTAATTGCATTCGAACTAAATAACACCTTTTATACGAAGCGTTTAATTTCGAACCAGAAAATATGAATTTTCAACAAGAAAATATCATTTCAACTAAATAAATCTTCAACCAAGATTAATTTTCTATAGAAAAAAAAAAGAATTTTACACAAAATTCATGAATTTTCAATCAAGTATTTGAATTTTCAACTAAAAGGTATCAAGTTTTGACCAAAAAAAAATAGTTAGGTTTGCAGTTTCAAAATATGAATTGCAAAAAATATTTCAATTTTTAACCAAAATATACGAATTTTCAAAAAATAAATGCATTCTTAACTGAAAAAGATCTATTTTAAAGTTTTATTTATATTTAATGATGATTTTTTTTACACAATGCTGAATTCTGAATTCGAAAATTAAAATTTTCAAGAAGGAAGTTAATTTTCAACCAATTAATTAAATGTTCAATTAAAAAGAATATTTCAGAAATTATTCAAATAAAAACTTAAATCTTTGAACAAGAATTATTTTTTACAAAAAAAAAGAATTATCCGCAAAAGGAATAAATTTTGAAGAGAATATTTGAATTTTGTTTATTTCATATTTTGATCGTGAAAAGTCAACTGTAAAATGTAGACGTGAAAATGTATCTTTTTAATTTACAATTTAATCTGTTTTAGTTAAAATTTCATTTTCTTTTAAGAAAGTGCAACTTTTTGATTACAAATTATACTTTTTCGGTTGAGTATTCAACTATTTTGCTTGAAACATTTGGTTGCATCACTTTGTAAAGAATTTTTTTTTAATATTCAAGTTTTTAGTGGAAAATTCATCTCTCTAATTTTTTAACTAAAAATGTAACTTTTTCTTTTTGTGAATACATATTTGCTTCAGTAAATTTATTAGTTTCCTTGGATAAAAATGCAACAATTTGGTTGAAAAATAAAATATTTTCTTAAAAATTCCTCCTTTTAGGTTGAAAAAATTCGTATTTTTGGATTGAAAGTTCAATTTTTTGCATAGATGTTTATTTTTGTTGTTAAAAAATTCATTTTTTGATCTTAAAAAATTAACTCTAATCTTTTTTGGATAAAAATTCTAAAATTGAAAAAAAATTTTATTAAAAACTCATCTGTTTTAAAAGAAAATTTTTTATCTGATAAAAATGCAACTACTTGGTGTAGAATTCAGCAATTTTGTTAAAAAGTCGTTCTTTTTAGTGAAAATTTGTTTTTTAGATTGAAAATTCAATTTTTTCATAGAGGCATTATTTTTCGTTGTTAAAAAATTTATTTTTTGATCTTGAAAACTCAACTGGAATCTTTTTTGGATGAAAATTCAACTACTTTGTTTAATTTTTATATTTCAATAAAAATTTATTTGTTTTAAGAAAAATTTAATCTTGTTGAAAAAAACATAATTTTATGGTAAAAATTCAAATATTTAGCAGAAAATTAAATTATTATTTACAATTGCTAGTGATGCGGAATCTTCTTTGTATGAAAATTAAACTACTTTACAATTTTTTTTATCCATCTGTTTTAGAAGCAATTACATCTTTTTTAAATAAACTTTCAAGGGTTGGATTAAAAGATCAACGATTTCTTTTAAAATTAAAAATTCGTGTTTTTTATGAGAAATTGCATCATTCTTGAATAAAAATGCAACAATTTGGTTGAAAATTAAACTATTTTGTTAAAAATCCCTCATCTTAGGTTGAAAAAATTCGTCTTTTTGGATTGAAAGTTCAATTTTTTGCATAGATGTTTATTTTTGTTGTTGAAAAATTCATTTTTTGATCTTAAAAAATTAACTTTAATCTTTTTTGGATAAAAATTCAATCATTTAAAAAAAAAAGTATTAAAAACTCATTTGTTTTAAAAGAGAATTTTCTATTGGATAAAAATGCAACTACTTGGTGCAGAATTCAGCAATTTTGTTAAGAAGTTGTTCTTTTTGGTGAAAATTTCGTTTTTTAGAATAAAAATTCAATTTTTTCATAGAGGCTTATTTTTTTGTTTGTTAAAAAATTCATTTTTTGATCTTGAAGACTTAACTGGAATCTTTTTTTAATGAAAATTCAACTAGTTTGTTTAATTTTTTGTTTTGATAAAAATCCATTTGTTTTAAGAGAAATTTAATCATTTTTGTATAAAAATGCAAAAACGTGGTAAGCAATTAAACAATTTTGTTAAACAGTCATTCATTTTGATTAAAAATTCGTCATTTTTAATTAAAAATTGAATTTTTTTCGTAGAAACTAATTCTTCCTTTAAAAATTCATATTTTGATCGTGAAAAGTCAACTGGAAAAGTTTTTAACGTAAAATCAGCTTGAAAAGTTTTTAACAAAAAATTCAACTATTTTGTTCAGAAGATTTGATTGAATCACTTTTGTTGAGAAAATATTTTTTTTGTTTAAGACTTATATTTGCAGTTGAAAATTAATATCTTTGGTTAAAAGTTTAACTTTTTTTTCAATAATATTTCTGTACTGAAAATTCAACTACTTGGGTAAAAGTTGAACTACATTAATAAAGATTTATTTTTTTGAATAAAGGCTTTTGTGTCATTGGTTGCAAGTGTAACTGATTAGTAAGGATACCTTTTTTTTTAATTTATTTTATTACTGAAAATTACACATTTTTTCACCATTTAAAAATTCTCTGGACACTTTTTCATAGTATTTGAAAAGAAAAATGTAATTTTCGTTAGCCTTACAAGATTATCATAACAACTTTTTGAATTTTTTCAAAAAATTGAAAATTCAAATAAGACACGTCGCTTTTGTTTCACTTATAAAAAACCATTAAAAATACAAAAATTACATTTTTCGACACACGACATAAGCTAATACAAAATGAATAGTTTTGAGACCCCCTGATTCGAAAACCAGGTTTTTACGAATGTGTCTGTCTCTCGGTCTGTCTGTATGTATGCATAAATATTATATTTTTGATTGAAATATAAAGACACTTTTATGTCGGGAATGTATTCTTTTAGTTTGAAAATGCAAATACTATGTCAGAAATTAAATTATTTTATTGGAAATTCAATTATTTTGTTGAAAAGCCATCTTTTATAGTAGAAAAGGCATTTTTTTTGTTTGAAATAAATTAATAATTAATAAATTTGTAAATATTTAATTTGTATCTGAAATGCTGTTTTAATCCGTTTATCAATGATTCTATGTTAAAAGTATTACAGGATTGAAATGCAGATATTTCAATATCAATGATCAAGGAAAATGAAAATATAGTAGAAGAAAAATCAGGAAATATGGAAAATAAAATCCTCGGACACCTTGCCTAATTCTACTAATAATAACTGAAAAAACATTTCTGGACACTAAAAATTACGTACAGTAAGAGGGGAAGTGTATAAATATTTTGTTACGGTTTGTTACAGGGGGTGGGGGAGGTGGTCTAAGAGGGAGTCTATAATCCGTTACTTAATTAAAATACGACCTTGAAGGACTTTTATTCTGCAAACATCAAGAAAATGAAAAAAAAAACTTTGATAAAAAAATAATCAGACCGCGAAATTGAGTAATAAGAATATCGGAAAAAGATTGCATACGCTAGCTTAGAAGCTAGAATGAAAACCGCTACAGTCTCTGTAGTGCAGTCAATAGGGGATCGTAGCGAGTGCAGGGCAATCGGGACCATCGATGAACTCACACATACACAGACAAGCGAACACCAATATAACGCTCACGAGCCTAATGAATACACTACATGGAAGATATTTTTTCCTTTCTTCCGAAAAAGCTAACTGGTATCCAATTCCAGCTTTTAAAATAGTAGCGGTCTTTTTCCATTATTCAATTCAACAAGAGATACTATACCATTAGAGAAAAACTCTAATTAGAGAAAAATGCTTAAGAAAATAAAGAAGGGGATAAAAAGGGAAAAGCAAACCAAAACCAGCTTCTCAATTTTTTCTCATTCTGTTTCAGACTTTAATACGCACAATTCCTAAAAATCAAACCAAGAATCCAACGACTAAATTTGGACAACCACCATAAAATTTCCCTATGGTAATTTGAAAAAAGATAATAATTTTTTACTAAGAAATAAAAAAAATGTTTCTTTTGGACAAAAAAATAGATGAAAAGAGCAAAGAAAAATGAAAAGGCAACCAACCAAATCCCCTTCTTTCTCTTTTTTATTTATTTCGTCTTTTTTATTTTTATTATTATCAAATCACAAAAACAAAAACATTGGTAAAAATAAATGACGAACGTTTCGGTACTCATACAGCACTCTTATCCAGGCAAAAGGAAATTTAAAAAAAAAAGAAGAAATACCCGAGCAGGCAGGAACAGGAATAAAATAACGATGCTCTGTTCCTGACACACGAGAATAAAATCCAAAAATCGTATTTTTTTATCCTAATAGGGAACAAACACGTTTCAAGGTCAATTCAGACCTCTCAAATGAATATGTTATATCATCAGCGAATGGTACTTTACCGACAGTAGATAACCCTCGATATCCGAGGAGGCAGAAAATCCACAATATCGATCAAGTTAAGAATCTTTAATAACAGAAAATGCTTAACGCCTTTAATCAGACTAGATAGAAAATAATTTTTTCAAATTTAAGGCCATGTGACGAGTGGATCACGTGACCAGATTCCTACCTTACCGCCACCTTTCTTATTTCCCAACTTATTTTCACACAAAGCGCGAAATCGAGCTGAAAATTTTGGATAATAAATAAGAAGCACTAAGAAAGGCGAGTCTGGGCCTAAACTTTAATAACTATAAAAAAAAATTATTTACAACAAAATTTTTTTTCATAATTATATAAATTTAGGACCAGACTCACCATTCTTAGTGCTTCTTATTTAGTATCCCAAATTTTCAACTCGATGTGACGTTTTGTGTGAATATAAGTTGGGAAACAAAAAAAGCGGCGGTAAGGTAGGAATCTGATCACGTGACCCACTCATCACAATTTTTCCTTTGGAAAAAGATCTTTCTCTTTTTGCTCCACTGGGAATCATGCAACAGAACTTCTGATATCGGGTCAGATGTCATTAACACATTGCTAAAATTATCGTTATTTTCTTAAATTAAAGTTCTTATTCTGATCTCTCTAATAGCTTAATGAAAAAGCACTTGACTAGATATCAGTTATTGTGTGGTTTGATTCCCAGTGGAGCGAAAAGAGAAAGATTTTATTTTCAAGAAGAAATTTAACATTAATATGATACCTATTATTTTAAACAATTAAATGTCTTTTTTACTATAAAAATGGTTTTTTAACAAAATACTTAAGTTTTCAATAAATTAATTTAATTATTAACATAAAAGCTGAATTTTCAACCTAAAAACAAACCAAAAAGACGTATTTTCAATAAATACAGATATTTCACTGAAGAAAGAAATAAACGTTTATATAAATTGTTGAGCTTTTAAGCCAAGAGACGAATTACTTTTCAGCAAAAAAATTTTTCATGAAACTGATGCATTTGTATCTAACAAAAATAAAATTTCAAACGAAAAAAAGGCTTTTCCCCTAAACAGTGACATTTTCAACTAAAGACTTCAATTCAAAAAAATAATTTTGAACCCATTTTTTAACTATACATAAAAAGAATTTTAAAACAAAAAAAAGAATTTTCAACAAATGAAGATTTTTCACTCAAGAAAGAAATAAATGTTTATCTAAATTGTTGAATTTTGTAACAAATCAGTTGTGTTTGCAAATAAAAAGGATATATTTTTAAGAAAACTTTAAATTTTCAAACAAATAATAAAATGTAACACTGTATAGAAAGATAATAATTTTCAGGAGAAAGTTTTTGCGAATTTTCAAAAATTACGTACATAAATGAAGGACCCTTAACCGTAAGAAATTGTAACAAAATGTCTCGACCCCCCCCCCCCTTGAGCGGTTACGTAATTTAAGTACCATGTGTAATTTTATGCTTTGAAAAGACTGAATGATATCCAGGACCTTTATGGAAACTATTTTAATGCAAATTTCCTTATTCAGAGTATTTGCAATTATAAAATAAATCATGATTCTAAAATAATCCTACCAATAATATTGCTTTTGAAAGGAGCTCTATATGTATTATGTAAATCTAATTTACCCAGCATAGATTTTGTTTTTAATATATGTAATCTATTTTTTTATGGACGTTTATTCAATAAAATCAAAGGTATAGTAGTTATTAAAAAGAATTTGTTTTGTCAGTTTTGCCCTTCGTCAGTTTTAATTAGAGTTATATCAAGAAAATTTAATTCACCATTATTTCTATATGTTCACCAAGTGCTGAATCATGGACACATATTGCATAAAAATTAAGATTGAAATCAATATTTTGGAAAATTTCATTTTCTAAATCTAAACCATCCATGCAATTTCAGCTTAAATAGGAGACATAATCACAAAACTGAGCCTATGGGAATTCGAAATTTTTTTACAGAAATTCTTTTTAAATTTTAAATATACTGTATGAAAAAAATATTTTACAGCGTCAAGAATTTGTTTCTGAGATATTTGTTTATTAATTTTGATTTAATTAATTAATTATAATTCAACTTTTATTCAATTTTATTCAAATCATATATCAACTTTCAAATCAAATTTTAACATTTTCAAATAATTTGAAAAAGGTTTGATGTTTTTCAAATTTGTAAGTACTCTTTAATACTGTGAAACTCCGAAATAGGGTTCTCCGATATAGTTCTTCCGATAATTGACGCTGCGCCGCAGGTAGGATCTTAACGGCCTATCTCTATAAATGCGTCACGCCATTTCTACAGTTTACTCGAAGCGGGAGGAACACGCAAATAAGCATGATAGCGAGCTCATCTCGAACAGCAGTGGGTCTCCGTTGTTTACTTAAGCTAATGGGACTGATCGGATTATTTTGTTTAAAGAAAAAATGAGCTTATCATTGATAACAGCCCTTTTTGAAGCGCAAATATATATCGCGAAGTAGTATCGCAAAGTTATTGGAGCAATGTTTATGAAGAGTAGCAGTATATGTCAATTCATTTTAAGCAAAAATGTTATACTACGGTTTAAAATTAATTATTCACTATAATATTACTTGTTAATATTTAATAGTTGAAGCTATAAACGAGCCGAAAAAGACGCAAAAATAAGCCAATTCCAATTACTGTAAACTTCATAAGAGTTTCAACTACCTACTATCAGCAACTATTGAACACGATATTTTTTGGAACAAATTCAGGGTCAATACTAAAAAAATGTTTTGTCTTTTCTTGGGAGAACGAGGCTCTACTGTAAAACAGTCAGATGTCATATGTCTCTTCATGACCCATAGCCCTCGAAAATTCAAGGGAAAAGTCAGACACACAAACACATGATACACTAATCCATGTAACACCCGCACTCTTGGTGACAGTAGTCAAAAACCCTCAGCCTCGAATAGAGTTTCCACAAACAACTTTGCAGGTGACAGTGAAGAGACAAAAATCTAATACAATTTAATGCCCCAACCTTTTTAGTTAAGTTAGTCTCCGTTAAAAAATTAAATTTGTTTTATTAAAAATGGCCACTCTCCAATCTGGGTTTCTTTCGTTTCTAAAAAAAGGTTAAATAATATTGGCTTATAATATTATCTTTTGATCTATATCTTGAACAAAAAATCTGTTGACAGTATTGATGAGAATCAAAAATTGATAAATTTAAATTGTTAAACAATTTGTTAAGAATATTCGGAACCTTTCTCTTTGTAGAATAATATTTTTATAATGTAACTTCACACAAAGGTAATTAATATCTAGACCAAATATTTTATTGCTTAAAAATAACGATTAATATTGTCTGCGTTAAAACATTAATAATTTTTTTACATTCAACTTTTTTTAGAAATATTTCTCAGTAGAACGGGAGAAATTAAAAAATGTATGGAACTTATTATAAATAAATAAATAAATAGAATAAAATGAGATTTGTGAGTTAGATTAGTGAAAAATAATAAATAATTTCTTGAGTGATAACCAAATTATAATTCGTTCTTATTAGAGAAGCTCGTGAAACGCAAAAGATTCCTTTAGCAATTAAGAAAGATTTTTTAAAATCTTTAAATACTAATGAAATTCGACGAAAATCTAATTCGTTAATGTGGAATTCTACTAAAAACTAACTTAATTCTAGCGAATTTCAATTGAAATCGCGGAATTCAAATTAATGCAGAATTCTAAAAATTCAATTCGACTTCAAGAAAAATTTAGCAAATCAAGTTGAACCTTAGTTCATTCGAATAGAAATCTAAAAAAATTAAATTCCAGTGATTCAAATTTTATTCTACCATTTGAAAAAGGATTCTAATATCTCTTGTTAATACAAGCGAAATGTTTTTCAAATTTTGGTTAATTCATTTCAAATTCTAGTAAAAACTAACTTAATTTAAGCAAATTTTAATTGAACTACTAGAATTCGAATTAGTTCAGTATTCAAGAAATTCAATTCGATTTAAAGTAAATTTTATTAAATCAATTTTAATTTTGTTAATTCAAATGGAAATCTAGAAAAACAAATATAATTCTAGAAAATTTCTATTTAATTCTAGTAATTCAAATATAATTCTAGTAATTTAAATTTAACTCTTTCAATTAAGAAAACATTCTAATAACTCTTGTTAATACGCATAAAATTCTAGTCAATTAAGAATTAATTGATTAATTAATTAAACAATTAGAAAGGATTCTAATAACGCTTGTTAATGCAAGTGAAATTCCAGTAAATTCTATTAAAATTAAATTGATTGTAGCAAATTTTAATTGAACTCCTGGAATTCGAATTAATTCAGAATTCTAGAAATTTCATTTCATTTAAAGAAAATTGTAGTGATTCAAGTTAAATTTTAGTTAATTCAATATAAATCTAGCAAACAAAATATAATGCTAGGAATTTCTTTTAATTTTAGTAATTCAAATTTATTTGTAGCAATTAAGGAATGATTCTCATGACAATTCTTTTTAACACAAGTGAAATTCTAGCAAATTTTTAATAAAATCCTTCAAATTGGATTTATTCAAAATTATGATTCTATAAATAAAGACAGAAGTCAACGACAACATTCAGTCTAGTGTAAATTCTAGAATTCTAGAAATTCGAATGAAAGAAAATTTAAGCAGTTCGAGTTGAATTTTAGTTCATTGAAATGGAAATCTTAAAAACTAAATATAATTCTAGTAATTCAAAGGATTTCAAAATGCTTAAAATTCAATATAATTTTAAGTAAAATCTAGTAATTCGAGATAAATTTTATTTTATTCAAATGGAAATCTAAAAATCCGAATAGAATCCTGGTTGATTTAAGTAGAAATCTGTCACGTTAGATAGGATTTTGAACGTTATAGAATAAATTTTTAAATATCTGAATTATACAATTTTGAGGAATTTATATTATAATCAAACCATTTTTAGATATTTTTTTTTTTAATATAATTTTTTGTATTTAGCCAAAAATCGAAAAGTATCCCTCTGACAGGCTTAAATTAAATATTAAAAATTTAATTTCATTGAATTAAATTCATGTCCCAGTTCGATAATTGTTTTTTTTAAGAATAAAATTAATCAACATTTTTTGGCTTTCAATATCGATATCAATCTAACCGTTTAAAGTAATAAATTAATTTGTGGACGACACGTATGTTTTTGTATTTGGAAATTATGGAAAACGAATGACGTCACATTACAATGGCAAAATGGGCGCGAAAAAAGTAGTTTTAAATGAGTACATTTTTTTTTGATAAATATAAATTTCAAAAAGCTTTTATTTAAATTCTATTACTATTATTAGTGATTTAGGTGTATACGGTTTCATTTGCAAGGGAGAGAAAATTAAGTGAATGACTCTATTTTCGGACACACATACACACTTAAAATTTAATTCTTGAAGCACTCACTTTGAAATTTATGATAGCATAAAAATCGAGTCTCGATTCTTATCTACTAAGATTTATGATCCTCAAAGAAAGAAAATTAAACTCGAGGGAAGTAAAATATTGATTGCGTTTTTCTTAGGTGAAAGTTGGTGCACGCAAATTTTAAAAAACAAAGTGTTTATTAACCAATTCTTTAAAGTGCACGATTACCTGGTATAAAGTTTTAAATAAAGTAAATCAGTTGACAAATATAGTTATTTCTTTAGAAGAAACTGTGATGATTTTTTTTCTCAATAATAGACATTTAACGATTCATTTTTTAAAAAAATTATTTTACAATTTGAATATTTCATTCAAATTACCGAAACAGAAGCACCAAACAATGAAAATTCGTGAAATAAAATTAAACTAATCAAAATATGTATGCCCGAAATAAAAGACCAGAATTTTGGAATTTCCGAAAAATATAAAATTTAGTAATGCAATTAAGATTAAACTCCACGCGGTTCACAATTTTCGACAATTTGAAAATTCAGCAATTTCAGATTATCTTTTGGAAATTTAGAAATCTCTATTATTTTCATTTTTTTCTGTTTTGGCCCTTTTTCAATATTTCTCTACACCCGCCACTTTTGAATTTGATTTTGAATTGAATTTTAATTGAACTTGAATTGAATTTGAAAGATTTTCATTTTTCGGAAAATTTTGGTTTCGAAACTTTTCCACATTTGTGACTAAAAATTCGGAAAGATCAGGTCATCCTAGCTTTATTTCAAACTGCAAATAAAGAACCTAAAACTTTTTCTAAATTTTTGCATAAAAAATCTTATAAGCTCAAGGAATAAATTAGAAATTTTAAAACTAAGATTAACTTTTAAAACAAAAAAATATAAATTACTGAATAGAAAACTTAATTTCGAATCTGACCTTGCTAAAGATATAAAGCATTTCTATTGAAAAAGTAAATCTTTTGAGTCTTTAGAATTTGATAAGAGCTTTCAATACTTATCTGGGTTAAGGGAAAATTCCTCAATCTTTTGCCCTTCCAAAAATGAAAAATCCCGAATATTGAAAACTATCAACAATAAAATTATAGAAAAAGATATTTAAAAAAAATTATTAGTAACGAAATTAAAATATTCAGAAATTGAAATAATGATTGTACATAAATTTATAAATTTGAAATGACCGAAATTAATAAATTCCTTCAATTGTATTATTATTGATTATATTTTCAAACCCGAGATTTCGAAATCATGAAATCATAAAATTCTTAGGATTATATAATTTTACCGAAAAATCGTAAACGTTAAAAAATATCGAAAATATAGTCAGCGGAATAGAAAATTTTCCAAAAATAGAAATTACTAAAAAACATAAAACTGAAGAAAATGTTTAGAATCAAAATTGAGACAGCCCGACGGTAAAAGTTACCGAAACTAGAACAATTGATACATTTCAAAGGATCGAAATAATGTAATTACCGACATTTTAAAGACCGGAAGTTTTTAAATTTCAAAATTTGGAATTCATTATATTAGTCTATCACGGAAATTTAAAAAAATCATATTTTGATCCCAGTATCATAAAAAACAAAAAATTTCAATGTTATAATACTAATAGAAGAGGTTAACAAGTACAAAATTTTTTTGTATTGTTGAACTATTTTGCAAAAAAAAAAACATTAGTACCTAAACGCTTTTTTCAGGTATTAAGAAAACTATGATTTTGGCACTTTTTTTAAAATGAATTTTTTTTCAAATTTGTCTTTTTAGAATGAATTGAACTATCTTGAATTCAAAATCAACTGTTTTACTAAAAAATCGAAGTATTTGTTTAAAAATTAACTTTTTTGATTAAAAATAATATTTTCGGTCTAAAAAATAAAATGCTTTGCCAAAAAATAGTTTTTTGTTTAATTTTTTCAATTAATTAATCAGCGAATTTTTTTTAGATGAAGATTTAACTTTTTGGTTAAAAATTTATCCTTTGGCTTACGAATTTAACAATTTGGTAGAAAATGCAAGTATTTGGTAGAAAATTCAATTATTTGGTTAAGGATGAACTTTTTGCTGAAAATTCATATACTCGGGTTGAAAATTAAACTTTTTGGTAAAAAGTTAAAGAACATGTTAAAAAATTCAACTATTTGATAAAAAACTAGCTTTATAGATAAAAATTTATCTTTTGGCTTAAAAATTTAACAATTTCGTTGAACATTCAACATTTGGTTGAAAGTATACTTTTTCGCAGAAAACTCAAGAATTTGTTAGAAAATTCAACTCTTTTGCGCAAGATTAACTTTTTGGATAAAAATTCATCTTTTGGAATAAAAATTGAAAAATTTGGAAAAAATCAACGCTCTGGTTAAAAAATTACTTTTGATAGAAAACTCAATAATTTGGTAGAAAATTCAATTATTCGGATAAATATATCTTTTTTGTTTAAAAAATTACAGTTTTGGGTAGAAAGTTAAGCTATTTTGTAGTAAATTAGCCTTTTTTACTCGAAAATTAAAATATTTAGTTGTTCTTTTTCTCGACTGAAAAACCTTTTTTCGTTCAAAATTTAACTGTCATGAAAAATGTGCAAGAAAAAAATCAATACCTAAACGCTTAATTTTGGTACTTATGCCCCTATGCTATTTCTCCCTTTAAATTATAATAAGATGAAATATCTGACTGAAAAATCTTACCTAAAACTTAATGATAAATGAATTGTCAACCCGCTTCACTTTTTTAAGGATTAGAAAAATATTAATGGATAAAAAGCAAGCTGTGTGTTAAAATGTATAGAAAAGGAACCTAATTAAAGCATTTATTCAAATTTAATATCTAGCAGTATGACAAAAAAAATGATTTACAAAGAGCGGGAAGATTTAAGTGTTCGAGCAATTTCAATAATTTATTATAGAAATTCCTTTGTTTATTTATTTTTTAATTTTTTAATTATCTCGATCATAATTTCAATTTTAAATGTAATTTTTTTTATGTTAACCTTATACCTCAAGCGGTTACGCAATATTTTCTGCATATTATGCAGAAAGCAAGATGGATTTTCTTTTGCAACAATGTAAAAGCCAATTTTCTTTATGCTTGCTTCTTTTAAGCCCTTTTTAAATATCAAAGAATATAAAAAGTTAAGAGATTGCAATTCAGCTTACTATATTAAAATTTAAAAACTAACTTATAGCTTAATATAAAAACTATAATTTTTCTCCTACCCTTCAATTCAACTTTTCTAAAACATTCCCTGTTGTTGCCAAAAAGTTATACATTTTCCAGAAGTGGGAGTCAAAACTATGTTCAAAATTAATTTTTTTAACTAAAAATGTTAATAGTCTAGTTAAAGGTCATCATTTTGGCTTGAAACCCATCTCTTTGGTTGGAAATCTAACTATTTTTGTTTAAAAATTTATTTTTTGTCGTTGTGCATAGCCTACTATTCTATTTATTTTAGAACTCATTTTTGAAATTGTTGAATATTTAATAATTTGGTTGAAAATTGATTTACTTGGTTGCAAATTAAAATAGTTCATTAAAAACTAACAACTTTGTTATAAAGTTATTCTTATTCGTTGGAAATTCAACTTTTTTCATGAAAATTAGCATTTGCTATTTGAATTCAACTATTTTGTTGAAAATAAACGGTTTTGTTAAAAAATTTGTTTTTTAGTTTGAATTCAACTATTTGGTAAAATAATTTCTTTATTTGGTTGAAAGTTGAACTCCTTCTTTTAAAATTAATTCTTGTGGTTGGAAATATATCTATTTAGTTTAAAACAATTTATTTTTTGGAGAAGAAAATCTACTATAATATTTTTTCTTGAGAATTAATTTTTCACATAGTTAATAAATTCTTTATTTGAATAAAAATTGAATTATTTTGTTAAAAAATTTAAGTAATTTGTTGAAAATTAACAATCGTACTAGAAAGTCATTTTTTTTTGTTGGTAATTCAACTTTTTTGATCAAAATTAGTATTTTCAAGTTGAAATAAACTGTTTTGTTGAAAATTCTTCTTTTTTTTTAATTGATATATTTTGGTAGAAATTTAATATTTTGTATGTAAGCATGTTTATTATTAATTTGCACAAGCTAAACATTCTAGTATTTTTTAAAAATCTGTTTAAATTTTTGTTGTATTGAATTTAACTGCTTTCTTAAAAGTTTAACTTTTTTCTTACAAATTTCTTTTATTGGTCAAAATTTCATCATTTGAGTTTAAAATTCATCTCCTTAGTTAAAAATTGAACTTTTTTGGTATGAATCATTCTTTTTTAAATTTTTTTATTGAAAATTTAACAACCTAATTTTCCTGTTAAACAATTATCGTTTTTTTGCTGTTGAAAATTCATCTATTTGACACAAAAATTTATTTGCTTGGTTGAAAGTCAAACTTTTTTTTAATAAATGAATTCTTTTGGTTAGAAATTAATCTATTTAGTTAAGAACACATCTTTTCCTGGAATGAAAATTCTTATTTGGTAGAAAACTCAAATATTTTTTCAAATTTTTCTTCTTTGAGCGAATTCAACTGTTTTTAACTAAAGATTGAAAGATTTATCATTTTAGTTGATAACTCATTTCTTTGGTTTAAGATCCAATTATTTTGTTAACAAATTTTCTTTTTTGATGGAATGAAACTATTCCGTTAAAGTTGAACTCTTTTGTTACAAATTAATCTGTTTGGTGAAAAATTGATAATTTTAGCTGAAAAGATTATATTGGTAAGAAATCAAATATTCTGTTTGGAACATTTTTTTTACGAATTCAAATGTCTTCAATTTTAAATTAGAATCTTTATTGTTAAAAATATAACTGTTTTGGTAGAAAATTGAATGTTTTGGTTGAAAATAAACTTTTTTGTTTGCAATTCATATTTTCGGGATGAAAATTAAATTTTCTGGAGAAAATTAATCTGGTTAAAAATGCAAATACTTGATTGAAAATTAACTTATTTGAAAAACAATCTTATTGTTGGCTAGAAAATTCCAAAATTTTACTTAACATTTTTTTCACTCTTGACGAAAAAACTCTTTTTAGGTTTAAAAATATACTATTCTTTTAATTTTGTTTTTTGGATGAATTCAGCTATTTAAAATTTCAAATTAAACTGATTTTTGGTTGAAAATGAACTTTTTGTTTCAAATTCATATTCTCGGGTTGGCAATGAAACATTTTTGCAGAAAATTAATCCCTTTTGCTTAAAGATTCACTATTTTGTTAAAAATTCGTTTTTAAATATCAACATTGTATGTTTGATTATAGAATTTATATTTTTTTATGGAAAATTCATTTTTGTGTGGAAAATTCAACTACACAGTTGTAGGTTTCGGTACTAGGCGAATGTAAGAAAACACTTTTAGAAATAAAGAAAAATAATCTCTTGATCTATAACTCAATTTAGTAAAAATGTCATTTTTCTCTCACTCTTGAAGTTCAATATCTTCTATAATATTCTTTTTATTCTGAAAGGTTTCAATTTATATTTATAAGAAAAAAAGTTGGTAATATGAAAGTCGCATGAAAAGGGACATAAAAGCAATGAATAATTTTTTAAACTTAGAAAATTAAAAAAGTTATTTCTTTGTTTAAAACATTTGCTTCTTTCATTTTTAATAAATAAATGATTAAACTAAAAAACAAGTTTTCTAATTGTTTAAATTCAGGAATTTTAGAATTTCGAAACTTCCTAATTCGGATATTTTATAATACGGCAATTTTCTGTCTGGAAATTAATTGTTCGGAAATTTTCCAATTCTGGATTCTTATCTTTCGGCAATTTTATAGTTTCGGGAAATTTATTTTTCAGGAATTTTCCAATATAGAAATTTTACAATATCATAATAAGGTAATTGATTAATTCATTTCGTGCCTGATGATAAAAAATTATTTTCACCCAAGAAAAAGTTTGAAAAAAAATTAAAGCCTCGGCAGCTGGCCGTTACCTCTGTATTGGACCATAACCAGCTTAAGCTTGAGATAAAAATTAGCTTCTTTATTTTATAAATTATGATAATGATTGCAGTGTTGTTTCTTTTGCTTATTGGAAGCCAGTTATTAGGAAAAAGTAGTGGGAGCGGCGGGGGGGGGGGAGTTAAAGTAATCTTGCTCGACCTATTTGAAAAATTATTAGCGCCACTGTAATTTCCACTACAATACAAAACCCTATTAAAAACGACTTTGAATTCGTCAAAGGTTTACAATTTTTAAATTACTTATTTTCGTACAATTCAGAGGTAGAAACTTTCATTTCGCGCTGTGATTATTAAGAGAATTCTAGATAATGCATTTGTATTACAATGGTTTAGAGCAGAATAATAGGTTAAATTTTAATTAATAATTCTGCCTCTCCCGCATATAAATGTTAAGTTGGATAGACAATGCAGGTAGGATGACTGTTTTACGGAAATATTTTGTAACTGTTTCTTTCATATTCTGATTTTGGATTTAGTTCTTATCTATCAAAATAAAAAATCCAGGTTTATTCTTATTTTTATTTCTAATACCCATTAATCCAAAGAAAATGATACTTATTATTATTTTTTTTTAAACTTTCCTCGGGTGAAACCGAGATTTGGCCATAGGAGACGAAAACTGCAGAAAACTAGGATCCTGGAAACATTGCCACAATAAAAATTAAACTTATAGCCACAAACTGCACTCAAAGTATAGAAATTGTACTCTCGACGATAGCGCTACGGTGGCGCCATAAAACTTTAAAAATTTGAGCGCCAAATTCAAATTTGTTTATTTTAAAATGTTTAAATAATGCTAACTGGCAGCGTTTTAAAAACAAATGGGATATATTTTACTAATTGGGAAACTTCCGCTTATTATCTATCATTAAAAACCGAAAACAGATACAAATATTTTCGCACGTCGCAGTTGGTCACCCATCCAAGTGCTATCCGCGCTCGAAATGGCTTGAAATTTGGACTCTCCGTGAGGCGAGCTTCACCTCGCAGCTAATGCCATTGGCAATATGATGCTTGAGGTATATAATATATTCATTTGAAGATGCCCTGAGGTATTTGAAAACTTGAAACTTTTTCCAGTTTCATAACTTTATCAGATCTAGAATTATCGTCTTGTGGATATAATCATGTACCAATAGAAAACTCGTTGCAGAAAGTAGGATATAGTACGAAAGAGCAATATTACATCTTCAAAAGTTCTTATCTCAATGGAAAAACTTCTAATTGGAATCTTTAAACCAAAAAGTACATTTTCTACTAGAAATAGAAATTTTTAAATAAATACTTTAACTTTAAAATAAATCGCTAAATTTTTAAGACAAAAGAAGATTTTTTTAGAAGATAGTTGAAAGGGTACTTTTCTACTATAAAGGGCAAATTTTCTACACAAAAAAATTCTCACGCAGTTGCACTAAATGGAAAATTTTTTTTTTGGTAAAACAGTTCAATTTTCGAACAAAAAAGACGATTTTATCAAAGTAGTTAAATATTTAAGCTTAAAAGGTACATATTCAATAAAATCGTCGAATTTTTCAACAAAAAAGATTATAGTTTAACTAACAGCAATTAAATTTTAATGCTAAAAAGCCGATTTTTTTAGAAGAGATTTTAAAATTGAATATTTTTACCAAAAGACGAATTGTCAACCAAAAATAGATAAATTTTCTACCAAAACCAAAAAATTTTCTACCAGTTAAATTAAACGAAAGCAAAAACAAATTTTTAAGAAACTAATTGAATTTTCATTAAAAAACGTGAATTTTCCACTAAATACTTGAATGTAAGTTTATGAAGTATAAATTTCCAACCAAAAATAGAATAGTGACATTTTCTGATAAAAACTAATTTTCAATAAAAAAGTGATAATTTTTAACGAAATAGTTCAATTTTCAACTATAAAAATGCATTTTTACGCAGAGAAAATGAATTTTGAACAAAGTACATCAATTCATAGCATAACAGTTGACTTTTTCACCTAAAAAATTAAATTTAAAAAAAATTAATTTTCTACAACAAAGTTCATTTCAACCACGAATTTTAATTTTTAACCAATGAAGATGAATTGTCAACAAAAAACCAATTAGTTAATTTTTCACCATAAGAATCGATTTGAACGATAAATATACTGGTGGAAACATCATCAAAAAAAGTAATTTGTGGAAAATTCGTTTTCTTGTTTGTTTTGAAAATTAATTTTCTTTCAATGAAAATTCTGTTATTTTTTTATGCAATTTTAAATATATATTTTTTTGAAACTTAATGTATTTCGCTGAAATTTTTTGTTTGTTATAAAAATTAATTTTTTAAATGAAAATTTAGTTAGTTTCATTTTTGCATGCAATGTTATCTTTTTATTTGAAAATTTATGCATTTGTTTGAAAATCCGTCTTTTTGGAAAAAAATCAATATTCTTGTTTAAAAATGAAACTTCTTGATTGAAAATTTATCTGTTTTAGTAATTAAAGTATTTTATTAAAAATTCGTCGTTATTAAATCAAACCCTCCTTGATCTTAAATTAAAATATTTTTTAAATTTAATATCCAATATTGCACGTTTTGTTGAAAAGTGTTCTTAATTATTGGATAATATATTATTTAAGTTCAAAGTGCAACTGATTAGTTGAAAATTAATCTGGTTAAGTTAAGGATTGAACTACTTTTTTAAAAATAAATATTTCTTCGATAAACTCAACATTTTTGGTTTCAATATTGGTTACAATTTTTCAATTGAAAATTTAATTATCAATATTATGTATTTTTAAACCGCAAATTTAAGTTTTCCATTTTTGGGTTAAAATTAATTTTTTGTTTGAAAACTGAAATATTTGGTTAAAATTTGATGCAATTTTTTTAAAACCGTCTGTTTTATCGGAATACTAATCTTGTCGGTCGGATTTTTATCATAAAATGTATTTCTTTTGGTATAAATCTAGTGTTTTTTATGAACAGATGCATCTTAGCAGTTAAAAATTTGTATTTTTTGGCTTTCCCTAAAATATTTTTTATTTAAAATAAAAAAAAATTCTTAGATAAATTGAAGAAAAAATTTATTCAGTAATTTTAAATGATTAATTTTGCACTTTAGGTAAAAATAATTAAATTATTAACATCGCTATATAAATTTAAAAAATTAATTATTTTTAAAGAGTGAGTTTAAATATCTTATTTTAAGAATGCTTTAATTCTTGAATGAGGTATAGAATTATTCAATTTTTAACGCTTCAAATTTGAATTCATTAATTTTGAAAGTTGTCAATTAATACTTTTTTTGAGAAAAATCACATTTTCTATTTTAAAAACTTATCTAATCACTTGAAATTGTACTTCATACTAGATCAAGTGATATTTATTAGTAATATTCATCATGTTTAAAATTTCCACAATTTCAATTTAAAATTAAATTTTAGAATCCGCTATTCTAAAACAGTTTGATTTTCGTCCCCTTAAAACTCATTTTTTAAATTTAAATACTTAAATTCAAAACTATTTCGTTTGAAATATTTTCATTTTTTTAGATTAGAATTTGGTATCATAATTTTTCTCACGAATTTAAATAAAGAATCATATTTTATTGATGAAAGAACAATTTAAAATTCTAAACTTTTAGAAGCTTTTACTTTAAAGCAATAAAAGAATAGAAATTTAA
Source organism: Belonocnema kinseyi (assembly GCF_010883055.1). Lineage (NCBI taxonomy): Eukaryota > Metazoa > Arthropoda > Insecta > Hymenoptera > Cynipidae > Belonocnema > Belonocnema kinseyi. The sequence continues at coordinate 117,852,689 of NC_046659.1, read as the reverse complement.
TTCCTTCGAATTTTCAATGATCCAGTGTTCAAAATTGAACTCTAAAATTGTTCAATTTTGAACAGTTTCAAATTCTGCTATTTTCAAAGTTTATAACTGTAATAATTTAATTTCGAATTTCTACAATTCAAAATTAAATGATACATTTATAAACGGTTTTTATTAGAAATAATACAATTTCTACTACTTTCTGATGAAAACGATAAATGTTCAAATTTTACGTTGGAAATTTTTTTATTTTAAAGGCTTTTAATATAAAAAAAATCAATTTAGATGAGATGAGTAGTGAAGAAGTAGGGAAAATAAAGAGAAAAAGTAAAAAAAAAGTAAGAAAAAATATAAAAAGGGAAAGTAGGGGAAATGAGGAGGAAGTAGGATGAAATGAGAGAAAAAGTATGGAGAGTGCGGGAAAATGAGGGGAAGGTAAGTAGGAAAAGTGATTGGAGGCAAAGTAGGGAAAGTTAGTTACTGAGTTAGCTAAGGGGAAATTAGAGTTACTAAAGTTGGAAAAATGTTCAGGGAAATGGTAGGCAAAATGCGGGGAAATTACACAGTAGTGGTGAGAGGAGTAATAGAAAATTAGGGATAAGAAAGTAGGAAAAGTAGAGAGGGAAAGTGGGGGTTATAGAAGTCAGGAAAAATTAAGGTCAGAGAAAATTAGAGAAGGCATATTATGGGTAATAACAGGAAATTAGAGGAGGGAATTCAAAGAAGTGAGGAACAATGAGAGGAGGTGAAGTAG
>NC_046659.1:117830191-117851847 GCF_010883055.1 Belonocnema kinseyi | reverse complement strand
AAAGAAAATTTGGGAGGGTAAGTATGAAAAGTGGGTCGGGGGGTAATGTTTGCATGAAAGTAATGGTAAAATAAATGGGCGAAAGAAGAATTGATCAAAAATTAAAGTAAATAATGGAGGGGAAGTGATGGCTGGGACAGGGAATGAATGTAAGTAAGAGAAGGGTATAATGAGAAATAGAAACAGAGTTAGGATAAATTATTGGTGCGGGGGACTCGAGAAAGTACAAGAAAATAAGGGAAGGGTAATTAACGGAAGTGAGGGGAAATGAAAGGATGGCAAAGAAAGGAATTGAAAGAAAAAAAGGGGAAATTATGGGAGGGAAATAGGGGGAAAGTGAAAAGAATGAAAGATTTGATAGGGTAATTAGGGGAAATTCGGGGCGTTAAGAATGGGAAGTAAGTAGTAGGGACGTAGGGACCGTGATAGAAAATGAGAAGGGAAATTAGAGAAAATTACTACGGGGGGAGTAGGGGGAATTAGTGAAGGGAGGAAGGGGAGGTAGATGAAATGATGGGGAATTCTGTAGAATAAATAGCAAAAGAGGCAAAGAGTAGGCGATATTAGGGATCATTAGAAGAGGGGAACTGAGTCATGAGGGGTAATTATTGGAGGAAAGTATGGGAAATTAGAAATGGGAACTAGGAGAAGTGAGTGAAGTGAGGGAAAGTAGGAGAAAATATTATAAATAAGGGAAAGGTGGAGGATAAATAATTTGGGGAAGCGTGAGGTCGAAGGGCGAAGTGAGGGAAATAGGTAGAGCAGGGTGACTAGGATGGAGAAGGGGAAATAAATATGGGAAGGGAAATAATTTTTTACTTTTACCCAATCTAAAATTGTTTAACCTGGAACGTATATATTTCCAAATTGTTCATTATGTTTTTCTTTAAATTTAAAGCGCTCTCAATCCAAAATTACTTATTATTGTCTCAACAAATTATTAATGTTCATTCTTTTCATTTTAATTTTAATTTTTAATGTCAGTAATGAAATAATTAGATTAAATATATGATAAAGTAAAAAATTTGGTGAGGAGTCTTGAATTCAGCATAAATAAATTTGTTTATCCAATTATTATTCATGAAACACGTCGAGTTTTATATAAAATAAGACAAGGCTCATGTTTTCCATGTTTTGAATGAGTTGATGTGATGGTGAATATACTACAGACCTTAGAACTTTACTATATTCCCTGGGCACCTATTTTTCAGCTTTCCAAGCTTCTCAATTAAAGTATAATTCATATGTCTCGAATTTAATGTATGGTGACATCTAATTTATCTCACTTTCACATTCTTATAAATTGCTAATTCTTTAATTATATTCAGACTCATTATTTTACTTTAAAATTTTTTTAACCCTCTGGTCTACACTATTTTTCATCGCCCAAATTGAAGTACATCTGGTTAGCCAGATATTTGCTTCTGATGAAGCAAGTGAATAAGAAACCTACAATAACTATTTTTTAATAGTATTCGAATGGAAAGGTGGTACACTTTTATGAAAATTCAATTAAGTAAATACTTCGAATAGTAAGTAATATGATGTAATGAGCACAAAATGTTGTTAACCGATTACAAGCTCAAATTATAGCAGATGATAAAATATCATTAAAAATGCCTTTTCTAAAGAATTAACGAATTACTTTACGACCGGAGTCCATACAGTATCAAAAAGAAGCTGTTATTGTTTGAAATACGCGTGTGGCTATGCTCCCGGACACCCTAACCTTCAACCGATTCACTATCACGTGACTCCAGCAACACACTTTTTAAAGATTTTCACGATAAGAATTACCATTAAAGTTGGAAACAAGTTGAAAAAGAACATTAAAGTTAACGGCAATAACGTTTTTCCGCTTCAAACATGACTGATTCCCCTTGAAATATATTTTCTTTGATCATGTCACTAATCTGCCCATTTACGAATTATCAGACCGGTTAAGATTATTCATCATAATGAATCAGCAAACAAACCTTTGCCATCCATAAACCTTCTCACCAGCACACGAATTCGCTGACTGAAATTTTACAACTTATTTTGGACGATATTTATTTTAAAAGAACAAAAATTCACCGTCTTACTTGTGCTTGCTAAACGCTCTCCCTGCGTATAAAAGTGTAATAGCGCAAGGCGCGCGGCTTAAAGGCAGCTACGATTTTTAAATATTTTTTATACACTGCTTTGAAAAATTTTCCCCGGACATATTTATGTGTAATTTAATATTGAAGCATGCTACTTTTTACTTAGCCTTCATTTACGCGGGCACATTCACATCGCGCGCGGCACGGTTCGCCCGCAAGTTTGAGAGCGCCTAGAACGCGCACCGGTTGTATCTCGCGCTTTACGCTCGGTAATTGTGCATCCCTCATATTTTTGCATAGGACTTTTAAAATAAAGGTCAAACGATCGATAACTTAAATTTAGTGATTGTGAATTCTTTTTTGTTAATGCTCCTTCTCATCAAGTGCCTCTTGAGAGAAAAAGGTTAGAAGCAAATTTTTAGATTTAATTTAAAAACCATTTTTTCATAAAATATTGTATTGTACTTTATGTCCTTTTGGCCAAAAATTTAATTTGCTTATTTGGAATGTTATTTTTTACGATAAAAACAAAACACTTTGTATCTTATCAAAAAATTGTTAATGACAACGACGACGACGACATCGACAGACAGACACCGAAGTAAAAACTATTTTTTCTGACTCAGGGGGCATTCAAAACTTCGACATTTAATGGAATCCGCGAAAGTCAATTTTCAAATAAAACCAGTACCTTCTCATTAAGAGGTGAATATAAAAAAAATTATTTATTTTACTTTTTTTAATACGAATTAAAATCTTTTTAAACTTATTTTGAGAGATTTCGTCTTTTATTTTCTTTGTACAAAAAGTTTTAATTTTATTGAATATATTTATATCTTTTCTGATTCATCTTAAAGATATTTATTTTCAAAAATCTATGAAATGAATAAATCTAACGAGAAGCATTTTTTTGGGAGGGACAATTCACATAATACTTTATACGTTTAGGGGTGAAGGGGTCGGCCGAACTATCATTCTCCATAGTAAGACCAATGACAAAAGTATCACGGGGGGGGGGGGGGGGGGGGGGTCAGAAGTTTTTGAAACGTGTATTACGTATTATGTGAATAGCCCTTTGGTGGATGTGAGAGAGGGATATCGAGATGAAGGGAGGGGAAAGTAGAGGTGGTGAATAAAGGGAAGAGGAAGCTAGGACACTTTCTTCCATTTCGCGTCGCTTCCTTACCTCTCACTTCCCCTCCTTTCCCCTGCCCACACTTCTCCTCACTTCCCCACCCCTCATCACCAACAACTTCTCCTCTCTTTAATAATATCCCCTCCACTTCACTCACGTTCCCTCCTTATCCCTAATTTCCCCTCACTACACCCACTTTCCCTAATATCACGTACCCATAACTTTCCCTCATTCCCGCTTCCCATCATATTCCCTTCCGTCCCTCCCCCTTATTTCCCCTTCCTTACTCCCTCTTTCCTTTCACTTATTTTCCCTCATTCTCCAAATTTCTCCAGACTTGCCCTCCTTTGAAATAATTACGATGGACAGATATACGAACGGAAACCCGACCAAAACAATAAGGGTTTCATCCCGGGGCTACAAACCCCTACAAAATTTGAATTTTTTAAACAAAATTCACGATAAGCGGCCTTCGTATTTTTGCTTTCTAAGAAAGAAGGCTTTGTAATTTCCCCTCACTTTTCCTACATACCCATCCCTGATTTCTTCGACTTCCCCGTTTCTTATTTCTCCTACTTTTCCACTCCTTTTTTCTCCTGCTTCCCCTCCTAACCCTCTCTTTATTTCCCTGCACTTCCCCTCTTCTCATCACCCCTCCTAAAAAGAAAGTACGACAAACATAAGTTGCGACGATCGAATAAAGTAGTAAAAAGCCTATAACTGCCACTTGTGAATTATTTTATTGTGGTTGGAAATCATTGTGAAAAAATTAGGCGTAATCAAAGGGCGATTTCTCGTTCAGATATTTGATCTGGCCCCGATGGGGGCCAGACCGGGCTAGATCTAGGCTATATCTAGGCCAAATCGCGGATACAATATACGCCCAGACCGGGGCCAGATCTGGCAACCCAATCGGTGCCTGATCGGTACGCGATCAGTCTTATTATAATCCATTTATGAATTTCACAAATGAAACTACTGAATGATCCTCTCCTTTAAACTGTCACCCTAATCTTTGGTATTCAAAAAAAAGATTTCAGTGTTGCTAAGAGCCTCCGTGGTTTCATATTTAGTACAAATAACAGCTTAAAAAAATATTTATATGTAAGGGTATTAGTATTTTAAGTCAAAATTAAAGTAGTACGAGCACGTAAAAAACAGGTTTCGGGCAAAAATGTTTAATTATACTTCTAAAAAACGTAAGATTATTGTAGATAGTATAATTTAACAGAAAAGGGTTGTTAAGTTTATTAAAAAATTGATAAATAAACAAAAATATTTGATTTCACAATTTTCATTCCATGAAAAAATTTTGTCATAGCAATTCTTAGCAAATTAAAAAAAAAATACAATCGTTATACATGATATCTGAAGTTCGGAAATAAAAAAGTCGCGGTAAGGTAGGAATCTGGTCACGTGACCCGCTCATCAAATTGCCTTAAAGGACGTTTTTATAAGTTTAAATGCCAACTAGATGCCAATTTCGAGCATGCGCAGCTGACTAAGGAGCTCTCGTTGGGAGCACTGCTCAATATTGGTATTTTCATTCTACTACTTCATTCCGAAATACATATTGTTAAAAGTTGTCCTTAATGTATTTTTATAATGAATTTATTATTAAAACAGAATAAAAGTTTCATTTTTACTGATGTAATTGTAAATCTACTAATTTTACCTGAAACTGAGTTGATGTCAGCAGGAAATTGATTTCCTAGAGATTCAATTTCCAAATTCATAAATTGAATAGGTTGAACAATATTAACTTCCGAAACGCTTACATATACTCATTGCATATACATATAATCATTCTATTTATATTTATTGACAAAAGAAAATTTAATTAACTATTAATTTATTAGAGGTTAGGTTTCAAAGAGCGCAGTGTGTAATTAATCACATTCATTTTCCTCACTCATGTTTCGAGGTATACTGGCTAGTGTTCTGTGCCTCCGAACTTTCGGCGAATTCGCATTAGGCATTTCCAATACATAATTAATATAATATATTATAAACGAGCAATATTCAAATTTCACTTCACTATCAGAAAAAAATAAGTGGCACTAGTTCTCCGAGCGCATGGAGATGATTTTCCAGTGGTAAATACGTCTGGCCTAAGTATGCGCTAGAGAGTTTTACCGATTAGGGCCAGATCGGGAATCCCGACCGGGGCCAAATCGGTATTAAGTTCGAAATCTGGCGATTTCTGCACGGGTTCTTAGAAAAGTGGCTGATTTTAAAGATTTTTGTTTTGGCCATCCTGATTAAGGATGTAAAATTTTAATTATTATTTTTTTTAATTACAGATCAGTATGCCGTGAACAATATGGAGACCACGATATCAATCATCACGGAGGCCAACATCACCGAGATAAATTCTGATGAGGAAAATTTGACCAACTACAGTTGTGATGAACTATTCAATAGCGGAAGTGTTCTCTCGAGAACGTGGTTTCAGACAACGATTTATATTTTGTATACGACAGTTTTCGTGGTTGCACTGGTTGGTAATGTCCTAGTCGTTTATATCGTGCACAGCTGTCCTCGAATGAAAACTGTTACAAATTACTTCATCGTAAACCTAGCTGTTGGGGACATTCTTATGGACCTCTTCTGCGTACCTACCACCTTTGTTAGTACTTTAATACTACAATATTGGCCCTTTGGCCAGGAACTTTGCCCCAGCGTCAATTATTCTCAGGTAAGTACTGTTGAGTTAAATTTATTAATCTCTAACCTTATTATAGGCCTTTCCATTACGACCCTTGTTTCTTCGAAATTAGGTAAGCATCAAACTGGGTTTATTTATAGTTCTGGCAACAGCAGCTCATTTTAACAATCTGGCCATAACTTCGGAATGCTTCAACTTGATGAGCTTTCGAATTGAAAGCTTTTAAATTGTTTCAGCAGTTTTGAGCCATGATTTGAAAATGAGCTGCGTGGCTGTAAGAATTTATGTTGAGTAAAGGCTCTCGAGAATATGCTCGGCGTTTCAGCTTCAACAGAGCCTTTATAGAGCATTCAAGGGAATTTAAAGCATTTATTTTTGAAAACGTGACAGAATTAAGGAATTTTCGATAAACTGAAGTTGATGTTAATTTTATTGTTATGGTTAAAAACCGCAATTATTATGTTGAAAATTTATCTTTTTTGGTTGAATCAAACTACTTTTGGTATCATATTAAACTTCTTTTTGGTAGAACTATCATAAAACACATTTTTCGTTGAGAATTCATCTTTTTTTGTTGGAAAATTCAACCATTCAGTTGGAAGTTGAACTCCTCTGTCAAAGATTGATTTATTTAGTTTATATTTGTTCATTTTAGTTAAGAAACTTGTTTAAATTGAATTGTTTATTTGAAAATAAATTGTTTTAACAAGAAATTCAAGTCATACATGTGTGATTCAAAATTTAACTTCAGGTGAAAATTCTACTATTTTGCTTCAAATTTCTGTTTTTTATTAAAAATTTTAATTTAATGGAAGAATATTTAATCTTCTTGGTGTATAATTTCTCTTCTCAGTTAATAATTTTACTATTTTGCTAAAAATTTACTTTAATTTAATTGAGAATTATTTTTTCACTGAAGATTTAACTATTCTATTTTTAGTTAAAAATTTATCTGTTTTAGGTGAAAATTCGACTGTTTGTTGAAAATCCGTCCTTCTTTGGTAGAGCAGTACTAGCGTTAGTTCAAAATTAATTGTATCGGTTTAAAATTAATCAATTTTATTTCTTGTTGACAATTTATCTTCTTAGTTAAAAATTCACTTTAACCATTCAATTTTTTGTTTGAAATTTACTTTTTTTGATAAAAGAATAATGTCGACGCGTGCAAGTTTAAAATTTTAAAAATTGCGGTTCGCTCACTTGACAAAGGTGTGACAAAAAGTCTAATTAATTCAAAAGTTTTTTTAATGTTATTAAAATTAAGTAAGGATTATTGATTTCTAGAACTCGTAAAATATGGTAACACTGGTAACAACTGAGTTTATTAAAATTTAAAGTAAATCTTTACAACACATTTAGACTCTACTTAAAAATAATGATCGCTAATCGGTTTGTCGTGAGAATTAGTAAGGCTCACTCCACTCGACTATCTCTACTTAAAATATCAATCTGCGCAATCATAACCGCAGAAGTCATAATCTTAATTCACTCAACGAAGGCTCAATTTGATTTCTAACGAAGCTTTCGCTTTTCGACAATTAATCTTTTTCGTTTAAAAATTATACGCTTTGTAAAAAATCAAACTATTTTATTTTTTGTTAAGAATTCATTTCTTTGGTTGGAAAAAAAACTAGTTAAAAATTCATTTTTTTGTTGATATAAAACTACTTCTATTGTTTCAAAATTCCACTGTTTATTCACAAATTTATATTTTTGGTTGAAAATCTATGTAAATTGTTTAAAATTCATCTAATTGGGCAGAAAATTCAAATTATCGGTTAAAAATTGATCTTTTTGGTTGAAAATTAGTTTTTTTTCGTTATTTAAAATTAATTTTTTAACGAAAAATGTAACTGTTTGATTTGCTGTCAAAAATTAATCTTTTTCTATAGAAATTTAATCTTCTTGGTTGAAAATGTTACTAATTCGTTGAAAATTTATTTTAATATGATTGATAGTTATTTTTTCACTGAAAATTTAACTATTTGCTGAAAATTAATGTTTCTTTGGTAGACCCGTGCAGAAAATGTATCTATATAATTGAAAATTTATGCATTTGGTTAAAAATTAAATTTTTAAATTAAAGATTCGTTTTAGTTGAAATTTTACATTAAATATTCCATTTTTTGTTAAAAATTTACCTTTTTTGATAGAATTTTTATCTTTTTCATGAAAAAAATATCTGGTTTGTAGAAAATTTAACTCATTTATTTATTGTTAAGAATTGATGTGTTTGGTTGGAGCAAAAACTAGTTAAACATTGGTTTTTTGTTTTTGTATATAAAAAATTCATTTTTGGTGTTGAAAATTCCACTAAGTGTTTATAAAATTCAACTTTGTTGTTGTTGAAAATTCGTGTGCATGGTTAAAAATTGTACCAATTGTGTAAAAAATTCATATCGTTGGTCAAAAATTGATCTTTTTGGTTCGAAATTAGTTTTTTCTCATTAAGAATTAATTTTTTTCACTGAAAATTTAACTGTTCGATTTTTTCTCGAAAATTAATCTTTTCTGTCAGAAATCTAATCATCTTGTTTGAACATTTAACTATTTCGCTGAAAATTTACTTTCCTTTTATTGAAACTTATTTTTTCTACTGAAAATTTAACTATTTTATTTTTAGTTGAAAATTTGTCTGCTTTAGGGGAAAATTTAACTATTTCTTGACAATCTGTCTTTTTGGTAGAACAGTACTCTCATTAATTGAAAATTCATCTTTTTGGTTCGAAATTAATTTCTTGAGTTAAAAATGTAACTATTTTATTTTTGTAGAAAATCCATGCATTTGGATGAAAATTAAAATTTTTTGGTTGGCGATTCGTCCCTTTTGTTGAAAATTAACTTTAACTAATCAATTTTTTAAAGAAAATTAAATTGTTTCATGGAAATTTAATCTTTTTCGTTTAGAAATGTTCTTTTTGTATAAAATTTAAATATTTCATTTTTTGTAAAAAATTTATTTCTTTGGCTGGAAAAAAACAGTTGAAATTCGTTTTTTTTATTGATAGAACATTTATTTTTTGGTTTGAAAATTCCACGGATTATTCAAAAAATCATATTTTTAGTTGAAAATTCATAATTAATTTAGAATTAATTTTTTTAAACAGAAAATCTGTCTGTTTAATTGTTTGTCAAAAATTTATCTTTTTTCGATAGAAATGTAATCTTCTTGGTCGAAATACTAAAATTTCAATAAAAATTTACTTTAATATGATTGATAATTATTTTTTCACTAAAAAAATTGAATTGGTCTATTTTTAGTTGAAAATTCAACTATTTGATAAAAATTCATCTTTCCTTTGCAGAAAAGTACTCTCATTAGTGGAGACTTCGTCTTTTTGGTTAATAATTAATTTATTTGGTTACAAATTTAAATATTTTATTTTTTATAGAAAATTAATCTTTATAGTTAAAAATTCACTTATTTGATCAAAAATGAAATTTTTTTAGTCGAAGATTCCTCATTTAAGTTAAAAAATTACTTTAACTATTCTCTTTCTTTGTTGAAAATTTACCTTTTTTGATATAAATGTAATCTTTTGCGTTGAAAATTTATCTGTTTTGTAGAAAATTTAACTATTCTATTTTTGGTTGCTAATTCATTTCTTTGGTTGGGAAAAAAATATTTAGTGGAAAACTCTTTTTTTCAATAGAAAAGTCATTTATTGTGTTGAAAATCTCGCTATTCATTAAAAAATCCATATTTTTGGTTGAAAAATCATGATTAGGATTAAAACCTAATTTCTTGGGTTGAAAATTTTTTTTCATTTCAGCTGAAAAATTATTTCTTTTTAGTTGAACGTTACGTTTTTTAACCGAAGATGTAACCTTTTTATTTTTCCTTGAAAATTTAAATTTTAGTTGAAATTTAATTAATTTTGCTTAAAACTCGTTTAATTCTTTGTTTAAAATTCACTTCTCTAACTGCAAACTAAACTACCCTTTCTTATTTTTTTGTAGTAAATTTATCTTTTTTTGTCTACATTTTATGTATTTTGTTAAAATTGTATCTTTTTGGTAGAAAATTGATATTTTAGATTTAGAATCAGATTATTGTATGGAAAGTTTTTTTATTTTTTGTTTGAAGTTTAATTGTTTCAACTGAAAATTTAATTCTTATATTTTTACTTGAAAAATATTTTTTTTGGATGAAAACAAAAATATTTGGTTGAAAATTGTTTTTTTTTGTTGAATATTTATTTTTCTCGAATTTTAACTATTCTAATTTTTGTTGAAAATTGATCTTATTTCGATAAAAATCAATGTGTTTTGTTGTAAATGAGTCTCTTTTTGTAGAAAATTCATCTTTTTACATTCTCATAGTTTATGATTGAGAAAGTAGGGTAAAGGGGGGCAGCGCCAACCAGTGGGGCAAAGGTGATTTTCCTTATAGCATGGCCATTATTTAACAATTTTAGTTCTACTTTGCATCAAATAAATCTATTTCATCAGAGAGATTTTGTTACTTCCTAAAATCTTGAAAATTGAAGTTGCAAGAGATAAATTATACAGAAAACAGTTTTTACCACGAAAGAATGGAAGTTTCGCTGACAGAAATATATAGTTTTCAACTCTATTGACAATACTTACCGTACAAAAATTTGATATTTTGTCAGATAAAATAATATCACACAATCTAATTATATTAATTAGACGTAATTCAAGTCCAAAATATAATATATCTCATAAATATGTGAGGCTTGGCCAGGGGGGCAAGCATGACGAAAATAATATTGACAAAGTGCTTAGGTGAAACGCGTGTCACACATGGACATAGGAAACACGGGACTAGGCATGCCATCCTGACTTGGGCGAGCGGGGTTGAATCCACGGGAGGGGGAAGAATTCCATGAGTGGGGAGAGCCGCCATCTTACGATATGTCATTTGATTATGCGCACGAGCATTTTTGCCGACAAACTGTGCATGAAAATATAAACATGTGGGCGCTGCCATATTTGTCCCGGTACATCAAAAGGTGGCGGACCTCAATGAATAAGAGGTTATATTACAGCTATCTTTAGTTTTATTCAAAATAACTTATTCTTCTTGTTGGACATCTTTAAAGTTAATTTTTCCAGTACAGAAAATACCACAGAAGCAAACCATCATATTTTCTTATCTTTAAATGTTTTGATTTTCATAAAAAGCTGCAGACGGCTTTGCCCTCAGGTGAGGGGCAAAGCCGACGAAATACAGCATGTTAGAAATAATTAAATTACTAAATCATTGTTTCTTTGATGTGATTAATACTTATAGAAATATAATATAATGTAGAACTCGAAGTGAGAACAAACTGGATCAATTCAACATTTTATTAACTTTAAAAAAAAACATTGACTGTTAACTTTTTGGCGCTGCGCCCCCCCTTGCCCTATTAGAATTGTCTGAAATTTGGCACCACAGTTTTTTAACAAATCTCCACGTTTCGATACCCCCTGAATCCGAAAATCAAGTTTTTGCGATGGCGTCTGTCTGTCCGTCCGTCTGTAAACACGATAACTCTCGAAAAATTGAACGGATAAAATCGATCTTTGACACACTTTTCGAGGTCCTAGAAGAAAGGACGAGTTCATTAACCAGCCATTCTTCATGAAAATTCAATAAGTAAGTGTATTTTAAAAATTGTTGAGACCACTTTTTTTTAATTTGAAAATTCTATGTACAGATATTTATGGTATTAAAAAGGAGAAACAATTTATCTCAATGACTTTTTTTGATAAAAAGAAAATTCTCAGAGCTGTAACATTTTCAAAATATTTTTAATCAATCCATAATCAAAATTTTTAGCCAAACAACGCACAGTATTAAAAAAGTCAAAAAAGAAAAATATTGATTTTCGAAAGCCCTATATGATTATCATAATAAATTTTTGCATTTTCTTGGAATATCGAAAATTCAAATTTTGATTGCGCAAAAAATAAAGAAAAATCAAAAATTCCATTTTGTAGTCAAAATATGTAGTATACGATAAAATATGAATAAACAAAAATTGTGTTTCCAAAAAAGATCTACAATTTCGTTGAAAGGATCTTTATTTTCGTTAAGAATCACTTTTTGATAGGATGCGTACTTTTCGTTTTTTTCGTGAAAAATAACATTCAAAATAATAAAAAAAATTGGTGTAAAAAAGAACAGGTACGCAAAAAAAAGATTCAACAAAACCTGTTTACAAACGTCTGTCGGAAATCCAGCAAATATATACAAATATAATTACTTACAAATATAATCGCACGCTTAATCTCTTTGAAAAATCCCACTCCACGCGGATTCGAACCCTACCTAAAACTACCTAAGCTAGTGTCCTAACCGCGCGCTCTACCGACTTCGCTATCGAAGCACTTGGATCTCGGTGACAAAATCACGAGTAAGAATTTCAAGGCATTGTCGTATGAAGTCGTATGGTGAGTCTCAACCATCTTCAAACTGAACGTGTGGAACTCAATATTTCTTTTAAGAAGACATCTTTCTGATGATACTTGAAAATTTTCGAGAGACTTTAATATACCATTTTTTATTTATAAAAATTTTAGAATTGAACTTTACTTATTTCAAAAAAGGCTCTATACTTTTGTTTTCTTAATATATTTAAAAATGTTATAAAATATCTAAAAGTAATAAACAATAAACAAAAATTCTCCATATAATGCGCAGTTTTAAATTTATCCAACTCTTTTATTGTATATAATACTCTCTTAGTCAATTTTTAATGAAAAATAAAATTGCTCAAACAATAATATAAAATATGTGAAAAGGCGAGGTAAGTTTCACTTATTTGACAAGGGACATAACACTTGTTGTTTATAAATATTTAAAACGCTTAAAAACGACCCAAAGATAATTAATAATAAAGAAAAGTTGCGTTTACAAAAATTCTTTAATAACATCAATGACTAAAAAGAATGTTCTGATATACGAAAATTTACATAAACCACAAAGCTTTTAATTTATCGAATGCTTTGATCATACATTGTTTACTAAGATTTGAATATGGAATTGCTTTCCTAAAACAACAATTTAAAATATGCAAAAAATAATTGAACTTCACTTATTTTACAAAGCGCTCAATACTTTTTTCTTTAAAAATATAAACCGCTTAAAAACGATCTAAAGCTTACAAAAAATTAATAACTTTTGAGTTGAAAAACGCTTTAATAATCTCAGTGACAAATAAATATTTTCTGATTTTTAAAAAACTCTCTAAAACGCACAGTTTACGATTTATTTAATTCTTTTATAGTACCTTTAATTCAGTTTTTAATTTAAATTAACATTTCTAAACAAAAATAATTTAGAATATGTAAGAAAGAATTGATCGCTAGTTTAAATATTACCCATTATAAAAAAGTGCTCTATCTTTTTTTTTCAAGTATAAAATACTTCGAAATCAGAAGAAAAAAAAATTCTGTAAAGAAACGTTTGATGCAAGAACTTGAACATTCTCAATCCTTTTATTTGAAAAAATTCTAATTGTCAATTTTTTAGTTATGTTTTCATAAAATAAAATGCATTCTTATTAAACTTTTTAAAAATGTTATTGAATTTTTTTCCTTAAATATTTTGCTTTATAAACGCAAAACATTTTTTTAAATTATCAAGAAAATGTAATAATTGTATTTTTAAACATTTTTTAAAGCTTATAACTTTGTTTTATGCTGTCATATATTCATTTATTATTATTTACAAAAATGTTTCACGGTTAAAAAAATTCGAAATAATTTAATTTTAAGTTGATTAATACATACAAATAATCAGCGAAAAAAATTATAGACGCAGTACATTTATAACCTTTTAATGATTTTAGGAATGAAATTACTTTTGACTCTTGCATAAATATTTCAAATTAATAACACTTTTTTAAAATCTATTTGAAAATTTTATAAGCAATTGTTAGTGGCAAAGAGAACCAACTTCATATCATGTCAATTTAATAAGATACTTTTGCAGTAAGAAGTAAATTAATTTAGACCAATATTTTAATTTTCATAATATGTGTGCGATGTCTATTATATCAAATCTACAGTTTTTATATTGAAAAGACTGATGTGATTCTATTTTGATGACATAGGTATCTTCAAAGTAAATCTGAAATTCGTTCCAAATAAATAATTACTTGAAGGAAAATATTCAAGCATTATTTTAAGAGAAATTATTTCTTCACTGAATACATTCATTTTCCCGTCTCAAGAACATGAGCATTATTTCAATTAAAATAGTAGTCAAAATAAGTATAAAAATTTACTTGGATCAAGAATTTTGTTAGAGTTTTAGTTACTTATCATGAGAATGTAATATTCTTAATTCAATATTTTATTAAACTTCACGCAAATAAGTATAATGAAACAAATTAACTCAATAGTCTTTTGCTTAGAGTAAATATATTCTTGATTCAAATAGTTGTCCTGATTCTATTATTTTCTTGATTCAAGAAAATCGGTCCCTTGTAAAAAGAAAATACCAAGTAAATTAGCCTACTTGATTCAATGCAAATTTTTTTTTCAGTGTATGTGTCAAAGTGGCTTCTTACACTGAACAATCTTCAGAATAGTTTTAACACTAATCACTTAGCTTTGTCATCAATTATCCGAATTAAAAATGCAACATTTTAATCCTTTTTTCTTTGAAAAGTTTTTGTTTTATTTTGAATGTATCGAAATAGCTTATTAGCCTCACTAAACTGCAGAATATAATCAACTTATTATTCAATGTATTATGTATGGACCTTTTATTCATTGTATTATGTATGGATCTTTTATTTAAAACGTGGAACTTGTTAAATTCTACATTATATGGAGGGTATTAAAAAACTTTCTTTGAAAGTATTTTCCTTTAGACCTTTTAAGTGTTGATGATGACTCCTTCATATCCTCAGAAAGCAATTTTTTTACTTTCACAAAAGCCTCTGTACTCTAAGAATGAATCCATCATTTATTATTCCTCGGAGAATAGAGAATTCTTTTTATTCGCAGCACTTAGTATACTTCACTGTCTACAACTTTAGCACGCTTTTGTCGCTAAAGATCCAATTTTTTCAACTAAAACGCTCTCAAATGACGTTCTGTACTACTTCTTCGTTTAATATGCCCAAGAGAAATTAATACCAGGAGCTAGTTTGAATGCTCATAAAATTTGTTCACAAACTGAAACCTCAACAAAAAGATTTAAAATGATTGGGAAACTTGAAGGATTCAGAATTTAACATTCTGAAATATGCAAGCCTTAAAAATTAGACAATTTCATTAGGGAACTCCAGGTCGGATTCATACAAAAAAACATTCATCTCAATAAATTCTTGTTTTTAACTCAAACAATTTGTTGCAAAAATTGCACAAAATTGATCAATTTAGACAATGGGATTTTCAAAAAAACATTTTTGAATGGCTGAAAATATTTTTGTTTGATCAAGGATTATCCTAGAGAGTAAGAAAATATGAAACTACAAATTAAAGAATTTTTTTAGTTGTGGTTATGCATTTTACAAGTTGATAAATGTTATGAATGACTTAAGGTAGTTGTATCAAAAAACAAATTATAGAAAAAAGTTTTTCTATGATTGTAAGAATTCAAATAATATTATTGATAATTTTATTTTAAATAAAAAACATTATTTTTCCTGAAAAAATGTTAAGACATTCGTTTTTTATCGGAAAGAGAGGATATAAGCAGAAATTTATCCACAAATTAATTAAATGCGGAGAATTTGACATGCCAAGAGCTTTAATTTGAGCCCTGAACGAAGAAAATTTGAAAATTTTCCCAAAGGTCAAAGCATTTTTTAAATCGCCGCAGCCTTCACTTTATAGGTTGAATGAAATACATGAATTTCCAACAAAACTGTTGAATTTCAAAGCTAAAAAGACGAATCATCTCAAAATTTTTCACAAAAAGTTCATTTCCAACGAAACAGTTTAATTTTCTATAAAATTGTTGAATTTTCATCTAAAGTGATGAATCTTGAATAAAAAACTTTAATTTTTCAAAGAGTAGTTTAACTTTATATTAAGTAGTTGATTTTTTAACCAAAATAGATCAATGTGAAACAAAACTCGCTGATATTTTATCAAAAAAGGATATAATTTTAAATGAAAAATAATTAGAATTACTCATAGAGGCGAATTTTCAACAAAATACTTTAATCAAGAAAGTTGATTTTCTATCAAAAAGACGATTTTTTGTCCAAACAACTGAATTTTTAACGAAAACAGATTTTTTTAAAACAGCTAAATTCAACCAATGAAAAACAAGTTTTCAACCAAATAGTTGAAACCTCTAACAAAAAAGTTAATTTTCAATAATAAACAGAATAATGTATCTAACCAAAAAGACGAATTTAAAAAAAATAGAAGATTCCTCATAAAGGATAAATTTTTTAAATAAAAATGGAATAGTAAAATTTAGAGATAATGAAAGTAATCTTTAACCAAATTAATCAATTTGCGAAAAATTATCAAACTTTTAGCCAAATAATTAAATTTTCATCCAAATTTGCATTTTTAATGCAAAAGTATGATTTCCTAACCATAAAGTTAATTTTCAATTCAAAATAAAAATTTTCAACAAAAAAAGTTACTTCTTAACCGAATATTAAAATTTTCTAACTAATTGATAAATTTTAAGTAATTTAAGTTTAAAGCAAGTAATTGATTTTTCAATCAAAATGATGAATTCACAAATAATATTAGAAATAGTTGATATTTTAATAAAAAATTTTAGGATTAACTCATAAAGGCAAATTAAAAAAAATTGAATCAAGAAAATAGATTTTATACGAAAAAGACGATTTTCGAACCTAACATGAATTGTCATCTAAAAAGAATTTTTATTGTAAATAAAAAAAACAGTGAAATTCAACTAAAAAAGACGAGTTTTCAACCAAATAATTCAATTCTCATTTTTAACCAAAAAAGATGAATGTTCAACTAAAAATGAACAATTTTCAATAAAAAATAGAATAGTTACATTTTTAGATAAAATCAATTCTAACCTAAGAAAACGAATTATCAACAAAATAATTAATTTTTCAACCTTCAACTAAAAAATTATTTTTTAACAAAAGATATAATAGTCAGTGCATTATAAATTAAAATTGAATTTTTTATTCTATTTCAGGCAGTATCTGTTTTAGTAAGCGCCTACACGCTGGTTGCGATAAGCATAGATCGCTTTATGGCGATTATGTGGCCCTTAAGACCACGATTATCCAAAACACAAGCAAAATTACTAATCCTTGCTGTGTGGTTGCTGGCTCTAATCGTGTCCTTCCCAATTGCCCTCGTATCTAAATTGAATCAACCACATCCACGATACAACGTCTGTGACCGCTACATGTGTGAGGAAATTTGGCCATCAACACAGCAAAAGTGAGTCTATATTCATCACTAATTATTAATTACTCAGTCATTTTCACCTCCTTTTTCTGTTTAAAAAATTATTCATCAAAAATCCCCCTGCATTTCATCCCACCCCTACTTCCCCTGCATTCCTCTCATCCCCTACTTCCCCTCCCACGCTTTAACCTTCGCTTCACCACTACTTTTCAGGAAACTTCTTTCTCTATCTACCTCATTTCTCATCACTTCCTCTCCTCTAATTTACTTTCACATTTCCCCCACTTCCTTGTCCCTTACTTTCACTATCCTCACTTTCCTTACGTTCTACTTCAGCTCCCTACCCCCACCCCTTCATCTTTCTTTCCTTTACTTTTCTTCACCTCATTTTCTTTACTCACCTTCACTCATTTTCTCAACTTCCTTTTCGTTATTTTCCCTACTTCTTCGACTTTCATTTGCTCTAACTTTCACACTTCCCTACACTTATATTTCGTCATTTTCCTTCACTTTCTACTTGCTTTACACTCATTTCCTCTCATTCATCTTTCTATCATTTCCCCTGATTTCCCTACACCCTCCCCTCATTTCCCAGCACTTTCCCTACTTTCCCCCGCCTCATTTTCCCTATATTCCGTACCATCATTTTCTCTAGATGCCGTACCATCATTTTCACTCACTTCCTCTACTGCTCTTCCCCTCTTTTCTTCATACTACTCCTACGCTCCGCCCCCACCTCTTCATTTCCCCTCACTTTCCATGACAATCTACCGGAACTATGATGATTTTTGTAAGGGCCTACGAAATCCTAAAAACTATACAAAAAGCCTAAAAGCATAGTGAAAATATATTGGACATATTGAGAAAGTTGAATAAAATGAAGAGAACATTCATTTTCACAGGTCCCCCGTGGCTCAAACTTAATTTCCGGTAAATATTTGAACGTTGAATAAACTCTCGAATTTCGATACAAATACATGAATCCCAAATTATGATAAACGAATATTGGAAATATTTCTATCCGTCTCTTCAATATCTAGAATTAACAAATTTTAAAAGAGGCGACTTCGAAAAAAGGACTTATTTTTTAGGATTTTATTTTTTTTATTTTTTCAAGGCAATGTAAATATAATTTTTATTAGATTCTCAAGAAAATTTAGATACATTTTTGAAGATTTCAGGTTTGTCCAATAAAAAATTTAGCAGCAAAGCTTATTTTCAACCACATAATTGAATTGAAGAAAAAAATTTGCCCGCTATCGCGCTTCGCGCTCTTTCTTGTAGGCGCACTGCGTCAATTTCAACTGCATTATTTCAAATATCATAAATATTATAACTTAAGTCGGAAACTAATGTTTTAAATCCCTGATGGACTACAATCATAAATTCAAATTTAAATTGTTTCTCAATTTCTTTTTAAATTGAATTTAAATTTAAAGATTACATTTTCTCATTGCGGCACTAGCGCTCTGCGTTCAATAAATGAGTCATACAAACGGTGTCTCAAACAAATAAAACGATATAGACAGAATTAAATAGGATATAATAAGAAGATATGCTTTTAAAATATATATATTTTTTAGTTTTAATAATTAGTAGTCAGTTTAAAAAATATATTAAAAATAATTTCACTATATTTTAAAAATATGCCGATATAGCTCATTTACCTGATTATTAAATATGAAGAACATTTTAAATTTTTTGGCCTTATTAAAAAATATTATTCAGATAATTTATCAATCTTTCAGAAATCTACTAAAAATCATTATTATAACTTCCATATCTCTCAAGAACAAAAATTACACACTAAAAGAAATAATTCGACGATACACACATAATTCTGGTTATTCCAACTATAATGTATTGTACGCTCAGCTACAGCAATACGGTTTACATAATTTACCCGTACCATAATTACTGAAGCAATATTACTGATTCAGTCATATGTTCCAATGGATATTTCTAAACATAAGATGGCTGTAATGGAACGAATTTGTACGGCTGCGTCAGACAGAATTTGTTTGGGGTAAATCAAACATACTCACGGCTCTCAGCTGCATTTCCCTTTGAGGAGATTTAAGCATACCGTTCGGATAGTCTGATCCTATGCATGCCTGATATAAAATGCGAATGAGGATGCATCCTCCCTATTAAAAGGCAGTGTATACGAAAAACGTAAAATAGTTCTATAAATTCTAATATTCTAGCTAAAATACAATCTATATCGAAGAAGTCTCGAAACCAATTTTTTCCCGAAAAAATTAACCCGTATAGAAATTTCCCCGTTTGGCCCTAATACAACAAGTTTCTGGCCAGATCCCGGCCGGGCTACCCCTGGCTGAGTTTCATGGACAGGAACCGGGCGGAAGCCGGTCGGGCAACATTTTTCTCGAATCACGTAGTCTGGGGCCGGCCGGTTACTGGCCGGGCCAACCCTGGTTATATCCTATGGTCGGGAGCCAGCTGGGCACTGGTCAGGTCAATGTTTTTGTAGAGCATTTTTTAACAACATTTTTTAAGAGCCGTGATATTATCGAAGACGTAATTATGGATGCTTGATGAATTATTATTTGAAAATTATAATGTAAAGATTTATTAGACCAGTGAAACAAAAATGAGCTTTTTTAAATTCTTAAAAAAAAACATTAAATTTTTTCGAATAATTTAACATTTTATATTAAACTGTTATCGATTCTGCTATGTGCAACAACATAAATGATACAATTTTTATAAACTTCTCTATATTCAGACAATGTTTAGCCTGTACAACTTCAAATTTACCGCCATATATAGCGCCTGCTGTGTCTGTCGTCTGCATAGACACTCAGTAATTTTCATTTTCGCTCCTGGAACGAGAATGCTCCTTGCATTCACGTCGCGTCGTCTCTTCGAAGTTCGCAAATAAAATCGAGACTCGTAGTTAAAATTAACCTTATTTCAGTAATTAGTTTGAATCCCCCACTTAGTGCGCGAATAATTATTATTTTAAATTAAAATATAGTCTTGTGTATACAGTTTTTACTTTCTTCCTTCCTAACCTGAAATCAACTCCGGCTTCCAAAAGGCTATGAGATTCTATCATCAGGGAATACAATTCTACTCCAATTTGCTTGCCGGAATTGGTTCACTTGATTTGACTTTTAAAGTTCACCGTAATCCTTACGATCAGCCTTAAGGGCATGCTTTTCGGTGGCCACGTGACCAAACTAGTCCCCGGTTATGAACATTTTTTTTGGTGTTCACTGCGTCCACACGAATTGAGATATCGTGTTTAAACTTTAACACATAAAATAAAGAGCACTAAAGAACGTTTGTATACATCAATATATTGGTAATTTTAAAGAAATTTTATTTATAAATTGATGGAATAAGGTATTACCATTCGAGTTATAGCACTTTGCAGATCATTTTTGGTTTGATGCATTTTAGATTTTTTTTTATTCGCTCATATTGAGCACTGACACCAATTTTATACTAAATCGTCTAAACCTTGAAAAAAATTAATATAAGCAATAAAATTTGCACCTTCGATGCAAATTAACAAATAAGTATCTGCACACACGTAACCTATAATTATTTTTTGGGCATTTTTAGCGATTTCTAGCGGAGAAAAAAAGAAACTTTGAACGTCGATAAAGTCGAGATCAAGTGACTAAGTTCATTCATGAAATTTCGGTGTAAAATGTTTTTCATTTTTTTGGTCCTAAAAATAAAAGATAAATTTCAAATTGGACACATAGCAACACCAGCAATGTGCTAAAATTTACTCGTCGGAGTTCTCCAACCAACTTCCATAATTCTTGACGTTGAATCGATCAGCTGATAACTATTGTTGACAGTGAACCAACCAGCGGGACTCAGCATCGGACTCGCCTTGTCTTTCGACCCCGGGCGAAATTTTATTTTTATTCTTGGAATTGTTTCATACCAGTACAAAAAATCTAAAAGAATATATAACCATTAGAACATTTTAATTATTTTCTGCAGATGCACATTTCTCAAGATGGGACTTGGACGAATTTTCGAGTATGACATTCTAAGATGTTCCTCGATTTTTTTTAATCGAGGCATCTACTTTATCGACGTTAAAAGTTTATTTCCTAATTGCTTTAGTATTTTACTAGAAAAATTTCTTCGTAATTATGAACATTTTGATATATACAAACGTTCCTTAGTGCTTTCGGTATAGCTTCCTAAATCCTGAACACGATATCTCAATCCGTTTGGACGTAGTGAGGACCGAAAATAACGAAAATCATTTCATTCTCCATACAAAATTTTTATAAATGAACTTAGTCACGTGATCTCGACTTTATCGACGGTCAAAGTTTCTTTTTCTCTTCGCTAGAAATCGCTAAAAATGCTTCAAAAATAATTATAGGTTACGTGTATGCAGATACTTATTTGTTGATTTGCAACGAATGTGCAAATTTTATTGCTTACA
>NC_046659.1:117818589-117830091 GCF_010883055.1 Belonocnema kinseyi | reverse complement strand
ACACATTGATGTATACAAACGTTCTTTAGTGCTTTTTATTTAATCTGTCAAATTTTAAACACGATATCTCAATCCGCGTGGACACAGTGAACACCAAAAAAATGCTCATATCCGGGGACTAGTTTGGTCACGTGGTCACGAAGAGCATGCCCGACAAAACAAGTTACCAATTTCTAGCTTGAAGCAATATTTCTTAACCGCTTTTTGGCCGGATTACTCGACCGGATCCCGGCCGGTATTGAAGCCGGGATCCGACCAGTTTACCGTGACGTTTTCAGCCGCATCCCGGCCGGATTCCCCGACCAGCGCCCGGCTTAAAGCGGGGCTATCCGGCTGAGACCCGGCCGGATCCCTGATTGGATTCCTACACGGGAATCTTTTGTATTATTATATATTATACGCCTAAAGTCTTGCGGCTAACCTAGCTTCTAGTATAAAAAAATCTAAAATATAACCTACAGCTGTGCAGGGCCCTCTACAAATTTTTGTGATGTATTCTATAAAAAATATTGCTAAACTTATAATATATATATTGGCTTTTCACTATTGAATTAGTGGTCTTCTACTGTAAAAATAGTAGTAATTTCAATATTTCCAATCAGTGGATTTTATTTCACTATTATTTAGTATTTTAATTCACTATTTAATTAGTGTATCGCGGCTAATGGTGGACTCGCGCCAACCCGGGCTCACGTCTCGTTTGCATTGTTTACATTTGCCAGCTTGCATCATTTTTCTTTCTAGGAGCATAAAAAAATGTTTAAACACAGGTTAGTAATATTTTCCAGATTATTATACATTCGTGTATTTTTGTTCTGTAGAATTTGCTACAGAAAATGAGCGCTGTGTTCGTTTTGAAGTTATGAAATTCAGCTTTCTATTCATTTTTATAGAAATACATGGAAAGCTGAATTGAGATTTTCCTTAGTAAGTACAGTATCAACATAAATTAATTTAATTTTTAAATATACATTTACCTCTCAAAACCACTATTTGCTCAGTACAATTTCACTAATTAAGGTTTAGAGAGTATATATATCGGTTTTAAAAGATTTCTACAAATTTCCGAAGATTTCAAGAGATTTAACAAACTTGATAGAATTCAAGAACAGTATTTATATTTTAAAATTACTTCAAAATCTTTAAACTAATTTAAATTCTATTGAAAGTCCTTAAAAATTCTTCGAAATTACTTAAAATCTCTTAAATTCATTAAAAATACCTGAAACTTTTAAAAATATTTTGAAATCTTTTGAAATTCAATTATACATTTAAAAAAAATTTTAATTAAATAACTTCCTTTAAATCTCTTGAAATTCCTGAAAATCTGCTTAAATACTTGAAAATATTTTTAAATTACATGAAGATCCTTAAACTTTTTTGAATTTTTTAAAAATTATCTAAAATGCTTTGTAATATTTTAAATTCCTATGCCGACTATTTAAACCATATCAAATTCATTTAAATGCTACAAAATCCCTTAAAATCACTTAAAGTCTCTTGAACGCATAAAAAGTATTTTAAAGTCTTTCAAATCTCTTGAAAATTCTTGTATTTTTTGTAATTCTTTAAAATTATTTCAACTATTTTAAAATTCATTAAAATTCTTTCAAAGTCTTGAAAATATTTTGTAATTACACAATATTACGAAAAATTCTTTGAAATTTCTTGAAATTTTTTAAAAATTATTTAAAATAATTTTGAATCTCTAAAAACTTTTAGAGCGCAAAGAAAATAGAGGAATATGCCAGAATATTTGTAAAGATTTAGGGGTATTTCGCTATATTTTGGAATATTAAAAATATTTAATATTATAAAGATTATCAAGAATACCAAGAATATTACATTTTGAAGAAACAATTTTTTATTTCAAGTACATGTTACATTTAACTCTTTGGTATATATTAATGACCATCGGTGATCTTATTAATAGTGGTTACAAGTAAATTGATCTCTGACCGAATTAATTTGAAATCAGACGTAAAATAACGAAATTACCAAAAAATCCTGACCTATTGTATACACAAAATTCAAATATTATTCTCCAGATATAAAAATGAAAGGCAAATAAATGTTAAATACATCATTTATTTAGAAATTGTTTATACAGAAAACACAAATATGAAGGCGAAAACTAGTATTTTTTATAAGTCTTTAAAAATACCCATTAGATGTACAGTGAAATAAATCTTAAGGTTATCGTTGGAAGAAGCGCATGAATTGTGCGATACAATTGTTTACAATTCCCTTCTAATAATACTCATTGGTAAGCGAGGATAAACGATGGATGGAGGCTAGTACAGTGAAACTCTTCTATAGCGCCGATTTTGGGACTGACGCAGGGTGGTAACTAACTCATTATAGCCCGCTCCGCTTTTGTTTGGTCACGCCTGACTGCTCGCCTGATTGAAAACCGCAGATCAAGCGCACTCCGCGCAGCTCCTGTTACACTTACATGCGGCGCACTGGTACAAAAACGTTTTTCTTTGTTCATAAACCTAATACCTCAAGATCGGCTAAACAGAAATAAATGAATATAGACTGAATACAGTTTACGTCATACCTAATAAGGGAAAAATACTCACATGATCCAAATATATTTTTCAAGGTCGGAAAATCCAAAGGAAAAATGGTACCTCCGATTTTTCATTTTCCTGGAAAATTCAAAAAAACAAAAAAAAATACAATAACTTTGCCAGCTAAAAAATCTGAAAATCCACGTTTTTCATGTTTTATAAAATTTCCTAGGAAAATGAAAAATCGGAGGTACCAATTTTCCTGGTGATTTTATGACCGATGTAAATAAACAAATTTAAGTGTTAACATAAAAAATTGATCATTGTTTCTAAAAGTTTAAGTCAGATGATTCATGAAATATGAAAAGTACCGTATTTCCCATGGATTTTCCGGCCTTGAAAAATATATTTGGATCTTGTGAAAGGCTATAGAAGGGAGGGCTATTGAAGATTTTCACTGTATTTGTTTAACTCTCTGAAAAATAATCATGAAATATACTTAAACTTTAAAACTAACGTTGTAATATACTTGGGAATTATAAAATGCAATTATTCAACATTTTCTTCCAATCTGACTTAATAAAAAGTGAACCACTAATTTAAACTTCAATAGAAATTTTATTGAAACAAGAGTAGATCACATTGGACTTTTTCAGATTTCGAGCGATTATAGTATTCTTTTACCATCAACTTACAAACATTGCTGAAAGACAAGATGACGATTTTAAATTTGTAGTCTATTGCTACTTGAATAGGATTTAAAAATTAAAAATAAACTCTAATTTTAAAGTCCTACAGTTTCAGAAAAGTTTTCTTGATTTTTGAAAGTCCTGCAAAATCAAAGTTTAATTAGTTTGATTATATTAAATTAAATATTCTTTAACCTTATTCTTCTCTCCCCATAACTCCCCAATTATTTTGGCCTGATGTAGAGAACTTTTTAATCGCCGTGGAAAAGGCCAGGAATTTTGAAACCAAAATTTTGTAGTGGTTGGTATAAGAAATTAATAAAAAAAGGTCCATTAGCCTCAAACTATTTCTTTCAGTGCATAATTTAAAATTTATATAATTTTCTAAATTTATATAAAGTTATATGCTTTGCAACATTTTGAAAATGATGGAAAATAACAGTAGGAGGCTGATTATGCTGGCACATTGTCATTTGCAATTAAATCCTAATTGCGCGGGCAGCGCTTCAAGCCTAGTTTTAGCGCACATAGGGCGCGCGGACACGCTCTCGCACTTCGCACTCATTTTCGCAGAATTACAGCCATATATTATAACGGAAATTTTTTCCATTTATTTTTAAAGAAGGTTTTCAAAGCACCTACGGCTTTGACGATTACATTCTCATTACGGAACTCGCGCTTCGCGCTGCATAATTTCTGTCCAATTGTCATAAAAACAAAAATTGCATATTATTGCTAATGCAACAACTTTTTGAATTTTTGTCTAATTAAGAAATTTCATGAGAATAGTTTCTAAATATATATTTTTTATATGTAGTAGAAATTTTGATTAATATTTTTTAAACCATAAATGGAAAATTTTTCCTTTGGTTGAAAATTTTCAAAAATTTGAAAAGCATGTAACTTTTTAAATTTGTGTTGCATTTTAAAAATGTCACTAGGATCATTTTCAAGTATTTATGTCGTATACCAGAAGATTTGACACAAAATTTTTTTTCCGAATTTTGAAAAAGGTCTAACTTTTTGAATGTTCGTCTTATCGAAAAATTCAACTAAGATAGTTTCTAAATATATTTGATATCTAGTGAAAAATTCTACACACCTACAAAGCTGTAAGAAATTTTTCAGAAAAGTTTCTAAAATTTGAAGAAAAAACATTCAAATTTTGAAAATGCTCTAAATTTTTTATTTTTGGCTGGAAGTATCTGCTTAACGAACTTATCCTTCATTTTGAGATCTTCTAAGAAGTGTATCAAAGGCTGACTATATTAGCAGATATTAGACATATTCTATAAAAGTTAGCGTCGCTAAAAAATTTAGGTAGCCACACATAAAGTCATATACTCAGCCAGACACCGACACGTAAAAATAAATTCTCAACGAAAAATGTAATAATAATTATTATTTCGACCAAGAAATATTTTATTTTAAAATTAAAAACAGTTGTATTCCTCTAGAAAAGATTAATCTTCGACAAACTAGTTGAATCCTTAATCTGGAACATTTAATTTAATCTCAAATAGTTTTTTTTCTCAGGGTTTCGAGCGATATTTCGGAAAAGACTATTTTAGTATCATCAAAAGTAGAAGGAACTAGGTACCAGGTAGGAGTCTTGTTTTCAAGGAGTGTGGACATTGTTGTAAAAAGCGGTAAAATTTCTGCAGGTGAAATTCTTCAGGAGAAATGGTTATCAAGGGCCAAATGTTTAGAAACAATAAGTCCAAGTTTTCTTAAGAGAAGCCAGATATTTTCATTTTTATTCCTGTTTTTGATAGAATTATTGTAATTATATTGTTTGTACGAATCCCTGATTTTGGTGCGTACCAAGTTTCTTATTTTACGAAATTTGGCTTGAATAATACCATTTTATGTTCTTCTAGCCAATCTATGTTTTTTCTTCATTTTTAAAATTAAATCTTTGATACAAGAAGTAATCCAAGAAGTAGACTCATTTGTTGCTTTAAGGGCATGTGATAATTCGTCGTGTGGTCAATCGGGTACAGTTCCCCCGGCTTTTTTTCTACAAAAATGAAGATTTTTAAAAACTGAATTCGGAGATGCTATAAAATATCATAACGGACGTCCCCGGACTCTTTTTTGAGGTATAATAACAAAAAAATTTATTGTGCTAAATAAAAATTGTATGCATTATTTTGAGGTTACGTCGTTTTCATCTCTGCCTTTCTGATAATTTGAAAATTATTGATGAAATCAACTTTCTTAATTGCCTGCAAACAAGGTTAGTTCCGGGAGATTAGTTACTATGTTTATTTGTAAGTCGAAAGTTTTCGGCCAAAAATATCGTGTAGTTTGGAAGTGACGCTCGGGAGAATTATAACACACATAACCTCGAAATATACACACGTTGTTAGCAAAATCAAATTTTTTAAAAAATAAACACAAAAAAAGTGTGCGGGGACGTCCGTTAGCATGTACGCTATCATTTCCCAAATTTTTTAGACAAAATATTTATTATTCTAGAAAAAAAGTTGGCGGAACCTATAACTGGTAAAATCGACAATTTTTCTAAGTATCACATTCCCTCTAGGGGTATGAAACGACGCAAATTTGTTAAAGGCAAAAAAAGAACAATCCAGACAAAGGTGTGAAGAAAATCCTGCGATTTCGCGCTATTTGTTAATAAAAAACAATTATCTATCGAAACAATTTAGACCTGAATCTCCGATTCTCTAATTTATTGCAGCAGAAATCATAATTTGATTGAACTATATATTTTGGGTTTACATTTTTTTAATTGCATTAATGGTGTAAGGAAATGTCATTTGCAGATACTTTTTAGAAAATCTTTGAGATTGGATAATGGGTGCTTCAAATATTCTACAACCAAATTTCTTCTTACTCTCCAATATTTCGAAGACGTCACCGTTGAATGTTGATAAAACTATTGATAATAATATTTGTTCACAAAGTAAGGTATTTACAAAAGATCTTTGAGATTGGATGACGGCTACTTAATGGAGTTTCATCTATTTCTGCTTGACGTTTTTCATATTTTCCTCTTAAATAGATAGATTTATTGGAAGGAAAAATGTATTCTTTCAGTTCGAATAGCCGGTTCGAATTTTTTTTGGGAATAAGCCGAAAAAATCAATGTTGTTTAAATATCACTCCATGTATGCGCAAGTTATATGGCCTGGCAGGAGGAGACCTGGATCTGTCACGAAGAGAAGCCTCGGCAGCAGAAGGAGGCCTGACCGGAGAAATCGCAAAATGAGGTGTGGTAGGATGAAGAGAGCTTTTAAGAGAATGATGTGTATCAGGAAAATAAGAAGTTGCGCAATGAGAAACACCACGAATAGAATCCTCGTCAGGTTTACATTCGGTCTGTGTACTGAACTCTCCAATAAGAAATAGAAGGTTAAATTTTCCTTGTGTATTCTATTTAAGGCCATGTAATGAATGGGTCACGTGATCAGATTCCTACCTTATCGACACTTTTTGTATTTCCCAACTTATTTTCACACAACGCGCTAGATCGAGTGAAAAATTTGAGATAATAAATTTAAAGGACTGAGAAAGGTGATTCTGGTCTTAAGTTTGTAAAATATTTAAAAAAATTTTTTTCGTGAATAATTTTTTTATACTTTTTTTTTATAATTATTAGAATTCATGACCAGAACCAACTTCCTTAGTGCTTCTTATTTATTATCCAAAAATTTCAGCTCGATGGGGCGCTTCGTGTGAAAATAAGTTGGGAAATGAGAAAATTGTCGATATGGTAGGAATCGAGTCACGTGACCCACTTGTCACATGGCCTTAAGCAATTTTGTCGGGATATCAATTTTCTCTTTTCGAACGTTTTTCTATTACGGAGGCATATTAAAATAAAATAAAAAAATAAAAATTTCTATTACGGAGGCGTATTAAAATACGGCATATTTCCGGATATATAAAAATTTACATGGACAATTTTGTAAGAAAGGAGTTGAAATTGTACAATTTCTAATTTGCAGCGTTTAAAATTCAATAATTTTATTCTGATCTTAAGATTCTCGAACCTGAATATTTTAAGATTAAAATTTCGAAAATAGGACAAGTTAAAAACGTTAACAAAGAAATACTTACAGCTTAGAATTTTGAAAATTCGCAACTACTTTCTTTTGAAGATTATTCTTTTAATTATAAATTTTATTACTTGCTTCCAAATTTAATAATTTTCTTTAGAAGAGATACATTTTGATTGCGCATTTCTTTAAATGAAAATTTAACTTTTTTCCAAGGTTTTTTTGTTTAATTCGTATGTTTTAGAAGTTTTATATTTCATGAATCAAAATGTAACTTTTTGGTTGAAAATTCAACCCTTTTTTTGAGCATTTGCCTTTTTTGATTTTAAAATTCGCCTGCTTGTCAAAAATTACACCTTCTTGGATAAAATAAACTGTTTGTTTGAAAATACAACAATTAAACTTATTTTTGTTTTTATTTATTTAAAAAGCCATCTATTAAAAAAAATCTCATCTTTTTTGATAAAAATGCAACTATTTGGTTGGAAACTAAACTAAGATACTATTTTCTTTAAAAATTAATTATTTCGTAGAAAATGTACTTTTTGTTTAAAATTTATATTTTGGTGTTGAAAAATAAACTGAAAACTTTTCTGAATAAAAATTGCACTTAAAAAAAGAAGTTTCGTTTCTAATTGCAAACTCTTTTTTTTTTAGTACAAAATTTAATGTTTTTTGCATAGAAATGCAATTATTTGATAGAGAATTCAACTATTCTGTTTAAATGTTTGGCTGAACAAATTTTTCTTTTTAGATTGAACATCCAATTTTTTGCGTAGAAATTTATATTTTCGTTAAAAAAATCAATTTTTGATCTTGCAGAGTCGACTGGAATCTTTTTTCGATGAAAAAAGCAACTTTTTTGTGATACAACATTCGGCTGCTTGAAGAGAAATTTAATCATTTTTTGATAAAAATGCAACTATTTGGTAGAGAATGTAACAATTTTGTTAAAAAGTCACCTTTTTTGTTTAAAAATTCATCTTTGGATTAAAAATCCAATTTTTTTCGTAGAAAATTATTTTTTGTTTAAAAATTTATATTTTAATCGTGAAAACTCGAATGAAATCTTTTTCAACAGAAAATTAAACTATTATTTTGGAAAATTCTTCTTTCTTATTCAAAAATTTATCTGTTCTAATAGAAATTTCTTTTTTTAATTAAAATGCACATTTTTCGTTAAAAATCATTCTTCTTTGCTTGAGTACTTGAATAATTTATTTAAAAGATTTGATTAAAAAACTTTGTTATAAAATTTTTTTCCTGTTAAAGATTTATATTTTTAGTTGAAAATTCGTATATTTAGTTCAAACTCTAATTATCTTGTTAAAAATTAATCTTGTTTATTTAAAAATTTAACTACTGGGGTAAAAGTTAAAGTACATTGTTAAAAAGTTTTTATGATTGCAAGCTTATGTCTTTCGTTGAAAATGTATCTGTTTGGTGGAAAATACGTTTTTTTGTTTAAAATATTTATTTTAAATATTTATTTATTTTTTGTTGATAATTCAATTTTTGTTGAGGAATTTGTCTTTTAGGTTGAATATTCCACTATTATGATAAAAATTCAATTATTTTCTTCAAATTTCAAGTATTCTGTTCAAAGTCATCTTTTATAGTAGAAAATACATTTTTTTTATTGAAATAAATTAATGAATTTGAACATTTTACTTTTGTATTTTAAATACTTTTTTATTTCGATTATAAAATATGCTATGTTAAAAGGATTACACGATTAAAATTTTGGTATTTGAATATTAATGATTTGAAATGAAAAATTAGATGAGGAAAAATCAGGCAATTTTTAAAATGTTCTCGGTTTCGCATTTTTCTGAAAGAGGCGCAACAAATCGGCTGATAGAATTTTAGAACATAAATTTCCATTTACGTCGTGTAATCTGATTATTGAAATCATCCTGTATCATCCTGTATAGTTGAAAGTTCAACCATTTTGTTAGAAAATCATCTCTTTTGGTAAAAATATAATCTTCTTCAGTTAAAGTCCAAATGGAAAATAATCCATTCAGTTATGATTACAAGAAAAATCATCTTTTTTGTTTGCGGGATTCAATTATTTTGTTTCAAATTATTGATTTTGATTGAACTCAATTGTTTTCTATTTCAAATTGAAATCTTTTTTGCTGAAAAAATTAACTATTACATTTTTATTAGTTGAAACTTCAATTACTTTTTTAATAAATTGTGTAATTTATAGAAAATTCATCTTTTTGAGAGGGAACTTCAACTATTATGTTGAAAATTCGTCTTTTTTGTATTTAAATTAATTTTTCTAGTGCAAAATTAATATTTTTTGTTAACAAAAATTATGTTTCGATTGAAAATTTAACTACTTAGTTAAAAGTGTAACTGCTTTACTAAAAATATATTTTTTGTGAGAAGATTTATAATTGTAGTTGTGAATATTTTTGTTGAAAATGTAACTATAAATTATTGTTGATTAAAAATTAAAGTATTTTTGAAAACCTAATTATCATTTCTTTGGAAATAACATTTGGGATAGAATGGACATTAAATCGCACAAATTCTTATTCCTTTAAAGCTTAAAAATTGTACTTAGAAATATAAATGTATTATTTTATTATTTTTACCAATAGAATTCAGGATAACTGCTAAACATAAAACGAGAGTAGAAGCAATCCTCATTTTGTCGAATTAGAAGAAACACTGATGAATGTATTGATAAAGAATGTTATTGAAAATGTAACTGATGAATGTTCTAGTATTTCTGAACATTATATTCTAATAACAAAGACAGCCTGAAGGGCTTATCTTGCACGTTATGTGCGTCTTGTTTCTCTTATTAGATATTTTGACATTTCATCAGTCGGTTTCAAACAAAAATGTGACCACATAATTCTCTAGAACTGATATTACAATTTATACAATCTTTTATCTTTCAGTGAAAAACTGATATAAATTCTACAAAAATACAAAGTGCTTACTAACGGTTGATTGTGAATTAGCGATCTTTTTCTGGTCAATTATTAATTTTTCTTACTCAATTTAAAAGAGCTCAAAATATTTGAATTATTTCAAAAGATTTGTAAAGATTTTAAGAGATTTCTGCAAATATTTTATGCGATTTAAAAAAATTCTGATTTGGAAATGTACATGAATTTATTAAATCAAATTTGGCTAAGAAATCTGGAGCTTAGGTCATTGCAATAACTACCTAGCAATAATTTTCAGTAGGTTGGAATGAGAACAAAATTGTTTACGATATTTTAAACAAATAAATGAGCAAAATCTATTTTCTTGTGATTTAAAGTGATTTGATATTTCAAAAATATGTATTTCATATAAAATATATGAGAAATTATTGCCTAATTAATTAGTGAAATCGAGTAAGAAGGTCTTATCAATGACTCCTTCTCACCATATTTCTCCAACTAACAAATACTGTTCATTTTTTAAACAAGATTTTTGAACGATTTCACAGTTTGACTATTTATCCACGGCAAAAATTAATTTATTGTGTGGAATCAGCGAGATATGTCTTGCTAAAAATTCTTTCTTGTATTGTTCAATTAATAAATAATTTTTTATGATTACAAAAATATGGCTAGAAAGAATAACACAGGCGCACAAAAATTTGTTTCTGGGTCTTGGATGCCAATATGATATTCCTATGTATTTTTTACCGCTGAAACCAAATATGCAACCCGTTTAATCCGTGCACGTCGGGATTATGACATAACCTCAAAAACACCCAATAAACCACTGAAACCGCAAAACTTATTTACACTGGACCATTTTCACCCTCCTCCCATAATTTGGTAACCCTATAACCTCATGGATTCATAATCCCATCAGCTCGTCATTAAAAAAAACCACATAACCTCAAAATCCCGTAACATCATTCAGAAGAAAAATCTTGTTTGGGAAAACAGAACAATTTCGTGGGGTTTTCTCGTGCAACATAGCCATGGCTCTATAACCCCGAAATCCCATAACACCATAACCTCAAAACCCCGAAATCATAAGAGTTACGTGAGTGAAGTCATAAATCAAGGTCTATTTCATTACTATTTTTTAAACCCCTCGCAGATGTCTCTGATGCCTCAGTATGCTCACAGTCCAAAATCTTTTTTGCAATATTTATGGAATTGAATTTTTTCATGGTAATTTAACAATTGTTCAATAAAAAACCACTAATACTACTACTACTACTACTACTACTACTACTACTACTACTACTACTACTACTACTACTACTACTACTACTACTACTACTACTACTACTACTACTAC
>NC_046659.1:117807381-117818489 GCF_010883055.1 Belonocnema kinseyi | reverse complement strand
CTACTACTATCACTCCACTACTACTACTACTACTACTACTATCACGATTGCAATCGTGAAAAGATCTGCAATTTTTTTGGAATTTGAAATCCTGCAACCTTGAAGAACACTGAAGATGGCGACACTGCTTCTAAGAAAGATGTGTGGAATGATCCACTCTCCAATTCTCTCAAGTATCTAAATCAGAGAAGGCGCGCTGCCCTACAAATGGACTGTAGGGTGTGAGGATGAAGCCAGAGTGTCTGACGACATTTGACGCTGTCCTTGTCAATGTCATAAATACTCCATGCTTAGTCCCAGGGAGGTATGGGGGTTATCACCCCTAGGCCGGCGGGCTCACCCGCGATTGGAACAAGCGCCCTACGGTGTGGGTTTTTGATACATCTATGGCTAATAAGAGAAATTGTAAAACACGATCGCGTTCGGAACAAATTTTTATATGAATATACTTGAAACGGTGATATGTACTGCTACGTGTGCGGTGATTTTAAGATGAAGAAAAATCTAAAAAACTTCACTCAAAACCTGCTTCAAAGATATCATCACTGGTTTGGGTGTGAGGTGATCCAAGGAAAATATTTTTGGTGGCCGAAATGATCTGATGTGCTTGCAGATCAATTTTGAACCGACATAATGAGCATGCTGCGAAAATAAAGTTTCTTACACCAACAGTTCGGCGGGAGCCTAAGAGCAAAGACGATTGTTATTTTTGTTTTACTGACACAATAGGATTCAACTCCAGTAATTTGCAAAAAATTTAGTATTCAATCATGTCCAGCGTAACCAAAGCTTCCATGTCTAAGATAAGTAATAAGAAAGATCATGAAGTAGCTCTTTATGTATCTGCGACTGATGTGGAGATCGATGAAGCAACTAATGAAGACATCAATGAAAAGGGCAGCGAGAGAAATGGTGACACTGATCAGGAAGAATAGCCTATTATAAAAAGAATATGAATGAGTCGAACTCGAAATATATCGAAAGTCGTAACCTGATTCCTGGTTGGCTTCTCATTTTGGTTTGAATGTGGACACAGTAAGCGGCAATTTTGAAAATCGACATTGTACAAAATTATCAATTATCCAAGTAATTATTCAATAAAAACATAATAATTTTATCGTTGTACATCCTGTTTCGAAGTCGAAAATCGAACGGACCTCTCTTTCTATCTCCAAACTTTAGAAAAAAAGGTCCGTTTGAATTTAGACTTCGTACAAGGAATCCAGCTAACTATACGGCCGTCAGAATTGAAGTAGGGCATAGAAAGGGAGGGTTAATCTAGAAAGTCTACCTGTTTATTTATTTTTACAAAATTGTCAATATGCCAAGTAATTATCTAATAAAAAAAATAATAATTTGATCGCGGCTGCCAGCCCAAGCCGGGATTGGATTACGAATGTTGGACATACTACCGCCGCGCGCAGTTTCAGATCATCCACACATGAAGCTTGATCCATGTGCATCTTAGTCGATACTCTTTTTTTTCTTTTTTTCATTTCACCACACGTGTCATAATTAATTAACATCGCAGTTTCTTAATATATTTTCTATTATTAAAAGTGATATGAGATGTGCTTAAATACTTTATCGTCCTTAATACTACTTATCTTGATACCAAATGATATTACAATTGTTTTATATTAAAGAAATTTATGTTTTATTCAAATTGAAATTTTCTAATGTTGTTATAACCATTGTAATTATGATCAATTTTTTTTACAAACTGAGCATTTAGACGAGAACGTGGAGACTAATGACCTTAAGGACGACGAAATATGTAAGCATGCTTCATTTAAGACTTAATTTTAATAGGGCTCAACAAGCACGAATATTGAGGCCATGTGACCGTAAGCTACAAAAATTTCTTTTACATTTGTTTGAAACACAAATTACGTTCAGAGGAAACGCAATATCGAATTTCAAGTTCTTGAAATTGCATGTGAAGAAAGTTCAAACGTTTGTCTGGTCCTAAATTTTTGCAATTTAAAGAGAAAAAAAATTTTCTATTTATTTTTTCCTTCAATTTGTCAGCTCTATGGATCTGAACGTTGAACCTTGGGTTTATCCTTTATTTCATCCTTATGGCACACAAGGTTGGAATGACAGCATACCATGTATTTTTTGTGGGTGGACGATTATTTCAACAGTGGGTTGTGGGTTGTCGATAATTAAAGGAAAATCGAAAAGGATAGGATGGATTACTGCAGGTTGAATCAAAAAATACTTCGCGCTGATACTTATCAGGGATTAGTTGATCATTTACAACAAAGATCAAATGATTTATATACTACTGTTGGAAAAATGATCATCCTCCCATCATCATTCTCAGGATCTCCCCGTAATATGCTACAGCATTGTCAATATGCAATGGCAATTGCAAGAAAACTCGGTAAGCTAGAATTGTTTATAACTATCACATGTAATTCAAACTGCGCTGAAGTAAAAGATGATTTATTACATGGTCAGACAGCATCTGATCGACCTGCGGAGATTAGTGTAAAGATGATAAAGGTCCCGAGTTCGATCTTAGCATTCACTAAAAATTTTCCTAGCAGAACAGCGGCAAAATAATAATATAAATAATTATGTGTATACAGAAATATTCAAATAATTTTGTATTTTTAAATTATTAAAAATAATATTGAAAACAAATTAAGTTTCATTATAAATCGGATATTGCAAAATCAACAAAAACAAATTCGTATATTCTTGGACAAAAATATAGGATAAACTTAAACTAATTACATCTGATAGTAAAGAAATACATAAAATATAATAAATTGTAATACTTTAAAAGAAAGGAAACGCGCGTGCGATAGCACGCGTTTGGTCTCGTGTTATAAAGAAGTAAAAAACAGTACGCCGCGCCTATTCAATCAAGAAGAACTGAACAGTTCGTAAAAGCTTTGAATAAAGAATAAAAATGTTTTGATTACTTATTCAAACGATTCCCAGCTTAATCGAGCACAAAATTTAAAGAAGAAGTCTCTGATGAACCTCATATTTGTAAGATGTTTAGAGATGAAACGTTCATTGACAAAATTAATATCAAGAAGCGAGATGATTGGCTGAGCTTCAAGAATATGGTGGAGAACTTTTTAGGCATTCACAAGAGTGACAACTACAGAAAATTTATGTCTGACTGGCTCAAAAACTACGAAAAATGGGTTGCTTGATGAGTTATAAGCTACACTTTCTTGATTCCCATCTATAAAACTTCCCAAAAGATATTGGAGATTACAGTGAGGAACGAGGAAAACGCTTCTATAAAGATATCAAGGAAATGGAAAGACGTTACCAAGAAAGATAGAATGCGAATATGATGGCAGACTTCTGTTGGATGCGAAAAAGGAGGAATGTTCACAGTGGCAAGAAGCCGAGAGAAAATCCATTACACAGATCTTTTGAAGGCAAGAGAGTTCGAAAGAATAAATAAAATCGTCATCATGGCTTTACTGACACATTTATAATTTATTTCACACCAAAAATAAACTTATTTATTTAAGAGTAACCAAAAAGTGCATTTGTATATAAACATTTTTAGAAGAATTATTTTTTATTCATTTGAAAAAATTACAGCAAGAAATACATTTTTAATTAATCCTATAAAAATTTGGCCTTTTTATTGAATAACCTTGAGAATGAAAATTTGTTTTCAAATATTAGTTTAATAATTAACAGCTGTTGTTACTTTGGAAAAATGACAGCAGTGAGTAATTGGCAAAACATTTTTGATTGATTCTGTTCTTTTAGTAATTAAATTTGTTCCTGTTTAGAAGGAATGTCTTTTATATGTACTAATTCAAAAATCTTTGAGATTGGATGACGGTTACTTAATGGAGTTTCATCTATTTCTGCTTGATTCATATCTCTAATCGCGCCGCTGTGCATGTTAATTTTCACCCGTTTTTCAGTCTGATATAGAGCGTGATCGATATATCTTTTCGTATATATTCCTTGAAGAACTTTCTTCTTTATCTCCACTAATGCAAAGATGTCACCACTGGATGTTGACAATACGATTTGTTCTTCGTTTGGCACGGGTAGACGTTTTTCATATTTTCCTCTTAAATAGATTGATTTATTGGGAGGGAAAGTGTATCCTTGCAGTTGGAACAGTTGGTTTGGATTTTTTTTGGGAATGAGCCGAAAAAATCGATGTTGTTCAAATGTCACTCCATGTATGCGCAAGTTAGAAGGCCTGGCAACAGGAGGCCTGGCAGGAGGAGAACTGGCAGGAGAAGAACTGGCAGGAGGAGACCTGGACCTGGCACGAACAGAAACCTCGACAGCAGAAGAAGGCCTGACCGGAGAAATCGGAAAATGTTTTTTGTCGAGAGAATAAGAAGGTTCGCAACGAGGGACACCAGAAATAAGGTCCCCATTAGATTCACATTCGACCTGTGAACTTAAATCTGCAATAAGAAACAGGGAATTCGTTACATTTTGTACATTTCGTCGAGAGGAATTGCAGCATTTTCTGCAGAATGAAAAAAAGGGATTGCCACATTCTTCCCCCGGTCAGGTGAAGATTCTAAATACTCAATAGGCACGTACTTTCATTTCATATCTCGGCATATTTTTCCAAAGTCGTAATTTTTAAACTTCTTGCAATTAACCTAGAATTCTTTGGAATAAGGACGTTGCATGAAATGAGATAAATATATTTTTAGAAACTTGAAGCAGTGAATAACGTTATCGAGCAAATAAAAAATTGTTTAGGTTTCTAATACTTAAAAAAAGTTCTAGGTCACATCTATTTGGTCATAATCGAACCATTTGACGTAAGTAAGTTATACAGCTAAGCACCAATGATATCACTTTGGCCACCATGTTACTTTTCATAATTTTTACCGATCGGATTTCGCAGCCGTCGCCACTTATTAATTGACAGCTGATTATCTAAGCCAACCTATCAATACCTAAAAAGGAGATACATTTAAATGCATGTTTAGAAACCATTTAAAATTTTTTCTTAATATGCATAATTTAGTTAGTTTGAATTTCCGTGAAGAATGCCGTCACACAGATATAGCCAATCCATTCGTTTTGCGAAATATGCCGCGAGTGGAAACAATATTTAAACTTTATTAAGAAAAAAAAACTTGTTTCTAATTCATTAAAAATTATTTTTTCTTGGAATATAATAATGAGCTACTAAAAAATCAAAATATATTTTTATCTCATTTCATGCAATATCCCCATTGGTTATGAATTTTTTAGAATTCTTTGGAATCCCGTCGACAAAAAATGTACAATGGCGATCAAAAAGGCCGGAGTAAAATATTAAAATACGGCATATAAACGTATACATTAAATACGACTTTTGGTATATAAATTATAAGCATTCCTCTTTATTTATCTCAAGCTTCAAATTATTTCCGCTTTTTTCCGCGGTTCCTCTTTTTCTCATTTTTCCACTACAATGCGAACTGAATGAACAGAACTCAATCAGAAAAATGCAACTAATTTCGGTTGGAAGTTAGTTTTTCTTAAAGTTTACTATAATACTTTTCATTGAGGATTAATCTTTTTAGTCGAAATTTTTATTATTTTGTTGAAAAGTCAACACTTTTGTTAAGAAGTCATATCTTTTAGTAGACATTTTTTTTCGGGTAAAAAATGCAACTGAAAATGATGTCATTCATAAATGCAATAAAATGTTTTTTATTTAAAATTAAAACCTTTTTAGGTAGAAAAGTGAAATATTAAATTTCTTTTTATGAATGTATACTTATTCATTTTTTATTAAAGTTTATCTATCTTAGTTAAAAATTCAATAACTTCATTGAAACATAAAATACTATTTCAAAGCCTATTTACTATGGTTGGGAATTCATAGTTTTAGTTAATGATTGAACTATTATGTTGAAACTAATTTTTTTAACTGATCATAATTTAACTACTTCTTTTTTGGTAGAAAATTGATATTTTTAGTTGAAAATTAATTTTTAGTAAATATTTAACTGTTCCTTTTTTATTCGAAAGTTTATCTCCTTGAATGTATTTTTGTGGTAAATAGTAAATAATGTTTGTTAAAACCTAAAGCGCTTTTTCTGTGTAAAAAATTTTTATCAAAAAAAATTTGCCGACATGTTCCAACCTGTATTTCAAGTCCTTTCCCAGGCTTATTCTAGAAGGAAAATACATATGTTAAAGAATATAATGCAAATGATTTCCTTTGTATGTGCTTATTAGTCGTTGATGATTACGTACTGTTGAGATAAAAGAAAAATCGCTGAAGACTACGTTAAAATTTCAATTAATTTTTTGTTATCATTCTTATTGTTTTGGTATAATTTTTGTTTTATTTAAAAATGTTAAATGACGAGAATATAAATTGTAAATTTGAAATTAAAAAAAAAACTGAAAACGTATCTTTTACGATATAACCTAAAAAATCTCATCTGAAACAGAAATTATTAATGAAAGAGTTAGCTTATTAATTTTAAAATGTTGTATTTAGTATTTGGATAAAAGTTATTGTAAACTTACAGAAAAATATAATTAAGATTATGCTGTTTTTTTATCATATTTTGTTTTGTACTGTTGACGAATTTTTCATCAAGTTAATTGATTAAAACAATGACAACGATAATAATAGCGAATTTAGAGGTTAGGTTATGCATGGTTATATATACGTAACTACAGAAAGACCGCGTAAAATATAAATGAAGTTGAAATTTTACTTCAAAATATTTTGGAATGCGAATATTGGAAATCAGTTTATTGTAAATATTACTGAGACCTTGAATGTCGGTTCTAAAATTAATTTTATTATTATCAAGTTGAATATGTATCATTTCTAGAAGAAGCCGTTTGACTAAATTTGGTTCACATTCAAGAATAATAATTTGTTTATATCAAAATCGAAATTATGTACGTGTTCATAAGCGTTTTTCTTCTAAAATAAGCCTTGTAAAAGACCTGAAATACAGCTTGAAACATGTCAGCAAATTTTTCATAATAAACATTTTCTAACAACATTAAAACGCAGTATAGGCCTTGAAAACATTATTGAATATTTGCCGCAAAAATACATTCATACATATATTAGCCTTAAAATTAAACATCGATTATGGACAATGAAAGACTTTACAGACGAATAAAAGACGAGCATGGAGATTATGCAGTCTAGATTATTGAAAGCAATATTTACAATAAATTTATTTCCAATATTCGCTTTTCAAAATAGAAATCACTTTTCTACTCATTTTTATCAACTCAATTTTCTAATAAAAATTTATTTGTAAAAATTTTCTGAACACTTATATTCTTGTTCACATATTACGTAACGTTATTTTAAATACGTTTACCTTCCCACATCCTAACTGCAGTTACGTAACTTTTTTGTGTATTAGTTTGAAAAACTTAATAGACGCTTTGTAAATAAAAACAGATTTTTAGGATGAAGTGCAGTATAGAAGTAAATTACAAAATATTTTAACGTAAGACAACAATGCTTTTTTAATATTGTTTTAGTTACACACATTTTCAAATTATTTACAAGGAAAGAAATATCAGCAGTTTTTTTAGAATCATATAAATTTTAAAATTTTC
This sequence comes from Belonocnema kinseyi, assembly GCF_010883055.1. Classification (NCBI taxonomy): domain Eukaryota; kingdom Metazoa; phylum Arthropoda; class Insecta; order Hymenoptera; family Cynipidae; genus Belonocnema; species Belonocnema kinseyi. The sequence goes on along the minus strand of NC_046659.1, from coordinate 117,810,929 downwards.
ATGGGACAATTAGGAAAGATTTTTAAATATTTCAGATATGTCAAAAAAAAGAAGGTAGAAGATTTAAAAAATATATTTTTTATTTAACAGGATTTCACAAATTATTAGAAAAATTTTAGCCTTTTCAAAAGATATTTATGGCTTTTATAATTTCAGAAAGAATGATAAATATTCCATAAATTTTCGGAAATTCATCCAAGGTTTAAAATATTGTGAATCTATGCAGAGACTCTTGAATTCCTAAAAATATTTTTGAATGAATCCAATTTTTCTTGGAATTTTGAAAAATCATTTTAAATGTAAACAATTAAGCTTAAAATCTTCAAGAATTTATCACGAATTTCAAGAAAATTATAAAAGATTTTTGAATATTTGAGATTCGTCAACAAAAAATCTAGATTAAAAACAAATATTTTACGGGATTTTACGAAATAATAGGAAAAGTTCCAGCCCTTTTAAAATTAAATACCTATACAATCCCACTTAAATTCTTAAAAATATTTTTATATGACTGGAATTTTTCTAATGTCTGGCTTTCTCTTTGTTTAAAAACTTTCACATAAATCTGCATTTTTTTAAATCTCCTGCAGTTCAAAAATCTTCTTTCTTCTCCTTAAATCTTCTCAATATTTATAGAATTTTATGGTTTAATTTATTTTTTAATTTTTAATTTTAACAAATTGAAACATTTTGCTTTAAAATCTTCTACTCTTTTCGAAATTTAAGGAAATATTTGATGTTTTAAAATGTTTTTGAATTTTCTCCTAAAGCTCATTTTTCAAATTCAAAAATCGAAAGAAATTATCTTGGGAACCTAAAGAATTTATGTCAGCATTCTGAATTTTTTTAAAGTCCTAAAATATCTTATAAATTTTCATTGTTTTTTAATCGTTTCAAAACTTCTACATATCTCTTGGATTTACTCAAATTTGTACTAAAATTATATGTCATGGCACGATATTGCTTTAAAAACTTTTTAACCCTTTTTTCACGTTTTATGAAATAATTTGAAACTGTTTGTAATGTTTTGCAATGAGCTCTTAGAACTCATCAGTAAAAAATTGTTTGAAATTTTCCCATTAATCTAAACTATATATTTTACCTTCTCTTGACGCCCTAAAAAATTAAGTTCACCTAAATTTAAATTAGATCCTGCAAAATGGAAATAATTGTCTTAAAATCTTTCATATATATTTTTAAAACAATTTTTAAATCTTTAAAATTACAAATTATTATTTCAAAATGAAATATTAACTGCTTACAATTTCCCAAAAATGTTATTATTTTACTCATCTCTTTGAAAATAAAAAAAAAAAAGATTACCCAGATGTAAAATTAGAAAACATTTTTTTTTCTTAAAAACTTTGGAAATATAATGTGGTAGCAAAATGTTAAGAAAAAACTATTTCACAACATAAAATACTTAATTTTAAACAAAAGTTATAATTGAATCTTTATCTAGTTCGATGTTGTCAAAAAATTAGTCATCTAACAATTAATTGATTTTTTCATAAATGATAACATAAAAAGCATTAAACAATCATTTTTATTCAAACATAGAAATAATTCGTACTCTAAATTTTCTTTTAATATCACATTCATTTTTGCAAATTTTTTTATTGGTAACTTCTGATACTAATTTTAGAAAAAAAATCAAACGTATTTCCATATGATTTGAAAATTCGAATGCAAATACACATTTCAGTGCATTAGAATAATTTGAAAAATTATCTAATTGACATAATATAATTACAAATATAAATTAACTTTTAATATTCAAATTATATTCAATATTCCAGTATAGAACCTTTACGTCAATAATTAAATTATGTTACTTCAATTTCCGGAACTAAGTTTTAATCTTTCTTTACTTTAATAATCAGAAAACGTTGATTAGCTAATAATCAATTGACTATTTTACAAAAGAAAAACCATTTAAATATAATTCTGTTATAAAACATTCAAATAACTTTAACTTTATATTTTTTTTTAATTAGAACTTTTATTAATAGAATTTTTATTTAATTTTAAACTTTTTAACTAATTCCAGAAAATGTAACTTTTAGTAGAATCAGTTGATAATGAATTAATCAGTTCACAAAATAAAAAACATGAAACAATTATTTTCATCGATATATTCAAATATTGTTTACATTATGTGTATATTCTTCTTTAAGATTTGAAACAGCATTTCTATACGTCTAATTTATTAATAACCTTTATCACTAATTAAAACCAATATGAAGAAAGTGTGAAGAACATTATTAGCTAATAATGAATTAAATGGTTCACGACATAAAAAGCCTCAAATAATTTGTTTCACTGATTTCAAATTTTATTTATAAAATTTTTATTTTTTAGTGACTTAATATTAGTTTAAGTGAAAAAATCAAAACATTTTTACATATACTTTTAAAAATTGAATGAAAATATCAATCTCAGAACATCAGCATTATTCCGAAAAATTACTTAATTGAAATAGAGGTATTTTAAAAATAAATTGATTTATATTATGCAAATCATACTCAATGTTCCATTATATAACCTACAAGTAAATAATCAATTTATTTGTTACTAATGTTACTTAAGCTTAAGGTAATAAATTGTAATCAGTTCAATTAATAATTAATTAATCATTTCAAAACATCAATATCATTACACAATTATTTCATGAAAACATTCAAATAATGTTTACATTATATTCTCATTCAAATTTGAAACTATATTACTCTACATTTAATTTATTAATAATCTTTCTAACTAAGTTAAAAAAAAATTAAAATATGTGTACATAGAATCTAGAAAATTTAATTTAAGCACTCATTTCACAATATCGAAAGCACCATAAAAAATTATATAATTGTAATACAAGTATTTAAAAGAAAAAAAGAAACTTTTATTACGAAAGTAATAGACAATATTTAATTACATAATCTGAGAGGAAATAACATATTTATATTACTGAATATTAAACAATTTTAATCCAGTCTTTATGTACTTTGATATTTTATTTTTTATAAATAAATTTTAATTTATATTATAATATTATTAAACTTACTGATTTCGCAATATATCTATTAATTTAATAATCTTTTATATTATTTAACAAAATTAGATTTTAATGTCAAATTTAAAAAATCATTCCTGTAACTTCGAATAAACCAATTTAAAATTTATTTTAATTATATTTAATTTTAAATTTGTAAATAATTTTAAAATACGAAATATAAATATAATATTATTATAAAAATTATAAGCATGCCCAACATAATATTATTAAGCTTTATAATTTGCAAATATATAAATCATAAAAATATTATTATTATAACTAAAACGTGAAAAAAAAAATTATGTTAATGACTCAATTATGTATTATTTAGAATTAATATAGCTTCAATATTAAATGGTTAGTAAATTTTGATTAGATAACGTTGATACATTAAATGATTAACATAATTAAAACGTTAATATAATAAATTCATTTAATTGTAATTTATCTTATAATAACTTTATGTTTTAATACAAAATTTAATTATAATTTAATGACG
>NC_046659.1:117801539-117807281 GCF_010883055.1 Belonocnema kinseyi | reverse complement strand
TATTTGTAGGGGGGGGTGGGGGTGGCTGGGAGGTGGAGGGTAGTCCGTTTAGCGTGCAATCGACTCGGGATACTTATAAGATACTACCATGATTTTTTCAGATTTTTTTGGTCCAAAAATAAATTAGGTCAAAAACCGGCCTTACCGACCTTCCCCCTTTATTTAATTCTAATTTAGTTTATGATAACTTTATTTTCAAATAACATTTTTCATTATAATTTATATCATAATATTATTAAACTTAATGGTTTCACAATATATCTATTAATTTAATATTGTTTTATATTATTCAAAAAAAAATTAGATTTAAAATAAACTTTAAATTATTATTCCTGTAACACTGAATAAGCTACATTCTGGTGAAAAGTATCTTCAGTAATTTAATCTAACGATTGAATAATTATGAGAAACAAATTTAAATATTATACATAATAATAATTCATTCAAAGTAATAGCTGTTATTGAAAGTTAAAAGTGAAAATAAAAAGACACAGGACGCAAATAATTATCGGCGATCGATAAAAGTAGAAATCTAGTTTTTTATTTCGATTAATTTTATACGTTGAAGAAAGATGTCGCCATAGAATAAACCACCTCATTAACTTGACCATATAAGATTTCGCCTCCATGCGCTACTAATGGAGGTTACGAGTTTTTATACATTGGTTTTCGGAAAAGATACGTTTTCGATTTTTAAAACAATTTTTTATTTACCATTCATATTCTGCTCATTTAACGTTTTTTAATAACAAAAATTATACCCAAGCAATAAGAATCTTAACGAAAAAATTAATTGAAATTTGTACGTTGTCTTCAGCGATTTTTCTTTTATCTAAATAGTAAGTAAACATCAACGACTAATAAGCACATACAAATTAAATAATTTCCATTTTATTCTTGAACATATGTATTTTCCTTCTAGAAAAAACTTTGAAAAGGTCCTGAAATACAGGTTGTAACATGCCGGCAAATTTTGTATAATAGAACATTTTTTAACAGCAAAAAAAGCGGTGGAGGCCTTAAAAAACATTATTTATTAATTTTTTGGTTGAAAATTAAACTCATTGGCTGAAAGTTCAGCCTTCGCTGTCAAAAAATAATTTCGTTGGTTGAAAATTCATCATTTTAGTTGGAAAGTCATCCCTCTGGTTTAAAATAAAACTATTTAGTTTACAAGTCGATTTTTTTGTGAAAAAATATTCTTTTTAGTACAAAATTAATCTTCTGGATTGAAATTAATCTCATTTGGATACAAATTCAACTACTTGGTTGAAAGTTAAACTGCTTTCTTCAAAATTCTTTTTTTTTTGCTGTTCAATGTTCAGCATTGAACTACTTTGATAATTTGCGGGGGGGGGGGGGTAGATTCATCACGATTCCTTATCAATATCCATATTGACAAAAATAAAAATAGGAAAGTGTTTCTGGACACTTTTCCAATTCAATTTTTTTATACCTCGTATTCTCTATTTTTCCGGAATAAACTCCGATTAATTTTGTAAGTATTTCAAAGAAACTTGAATGAAGTTTGAATGAAAATAAACTGCAATAGAATGTGGATTAAATGGAACAAGTTCGGATTTCCGTATAGTCAAAAAATGTACTTAAAATTATAGATACATTATTTTATAATATTCACCAATAGAATAAAGGAAACCTGTCGAGAATAAAACGAGAGCACAAACCATCATCATCTTGTTAAACTAGAATAAAAACTGATTAATCAATTAATAAAGAATTTCACTGACAATGTAACTAATAAATATCCAAGGATTGTATTATTTCTGCGTTCGTTATCTCAAAAATTTCAGGCATCTAACTTTCCTTATTAGATGTTTACATTTCATAAGAAACGGGTTTAATGATAACAAATATACTTGCTAAATTCTTACAAACTGACGTCACATTTTATGTAGTAATTCATCTTAAAACGAAAAGCTAATATAAATTCTATAAAAATACAGTTAAATACATGTTGGATGTTTGTAAATTACCGATCATTTCCCAATCAATAGTTAATTTTTTCCGGTCAATTTAAAAGAGTTCGAAAGTTTTAAATGATTTTAAGCAATTTCTAAGATTTCGAATGAGTTCTAAACATTTGAAAATATTCTTAGTTTGGAATAGAGAATTTTTAAAATTAATTATAATTCTGGCTGGGTGATCACATAATTTTTTATCATAAAAATTACAATTCTAATTCAGTTTTCAATTGTTTAGTTTTAAATATATGATTTAATCGTAATTGTTCATTTCAAGAGAAGAATCCAATATTGCTTAAAATTACAATACTGTTCTTTTTTTATTTCACAAATTTAAAATTGAACGGGTTCAATTTTAATGTTTTATATTGATAGACTGTTTAATTTTTAATACTCGAAATACAAATCAAACTAAAGATCTTAATCTTTTTATAAATAAAAATTTTTTAATCCCACCAAAATCATATGCACTGCGAAAAATCTAACTGACGCAGCTATATGAATCTGTGCATTTAAAATGAGCTAAGAAATTCAAAAAAAAAAAATATTGATAATTGAATGTATCATGTAGTCGTACTTTGTAAATTTTTTCAAACTTATTATCTAAAAAAGAATTTTAGTTTTAAGTTTTCGACGAACGTGATTTGCTAAGGCAGACTTTGAAACTGTCTTAAATAACTGCAATAAATATATAGAAACAATTTATAATATTCTAATGTAAAAAAAATATTTTCAATTTCATAAATAAACTATTTGTAATAAAAATGGTCATTTCTAATTTTAAAAATATATGGTATATTGTCATTTGTTTAATTGATTCTCGGACTCTGTAAGAAAACAAGTATTTTTATTCTTTACGGACTATTTTAAAGTTATCATGAAGTAAAATATACTTAGATAATAGCAAACGTATATCGCTAAAAATAGCAAAAATAATTTTCCGAAACACTAACAACTAACTCTTATTAAAAATATGAATATTTTAAAAAATTGTATGTAAAAAAACCACCCCTGACGCATTTAAAAAAATTCATCTAGCTTGCCTTCTACTAAAATTAAAAAAAAAAATTAATTCAAAATTATCGGTCCTCAAACCCTCCCAAGACTATTTTATATCCTCATCTTTATGATAATATTTAACAATCCCAAAAATAACCTTAAGGATATATGACGTATACTGTCTCAGCTGCCCTTAATCAAAAAGCTAATCAAATTCCGGATTTATAACCAAAACAATTTATTGAAAATTAATCTATTATACTTTGGCACTAATTTTAATAATAATTAAACTGTTAAATTTATTATCTTATTCACAGATAATAAAACAAATAAACTGCGGACGCCAGATCCTATACGGATCAGTCATAAATAAGACAAAATAAATTTTAAAGATAATTAAATAATTAAATCAAAATTTATTTGGCATTGTAAGATAAAATTAGTGAACCGGTAATTAAATATTTGGCTGACTCTGTAGAATGGCAGAGACTATTTATTATAAATCGGAAATTTTTTATCATTTTTCATAAGTAAACGTTATCTCAAGCCAGGTGTTACGCTTGTGATAGATCAATTTAAAGGAATCTTTATTATCATCAGAGGTAGTTACTATCAATGAGTCTAGATGTCATTAATTCACTTCTGAAAAAGAATTTTTTTTCCATCCCTCTAATAGCTTCATTAGAAAAGCACCCGACCAGCAATAAGCAAATCTGTGGTTCGATTCCCAGTAGAGCAAAATGAGAAGATATTTTTCAGGAAAATATAATTAAAAAATGTTTTAAATTTATTTTACATCTAGTCAAAAATAACGTAAATTATTTTCTGTTATTTAAAGAGTTGACTTGATCGATAGTTTTGATTTCTATTTTCACAGATTGTAGAATGACATCTACACTCATCGATAGTGACTACCTCTGATGATAATACAGATTCCTTTAAATTACTAATATTATGAATCTTTAACTATCACAGTTAAATTTTCTGTTAAAAGAAATTAATTTTCAACAACAACAAAATTTTTAAATAAAAGTATTAACGATTTATCGACTTAAGAATAATATTATAAATAAACATTTAAGTTCATTGTTAATCTTTTTAAAATACTAGGTCAGAAAATCGAAACTGTATCATAAAAATAAAAGTTAATTCTCCAGGAAACTTTTCGATTTCGGAATAAACACTTTCAAATGCGGACTGCACAACATTTCTTCGCCTGACTATGTAACCACACTGGTGCGGGTTCGATTCCCAAAGTAGGAAGCGAGGCTGGATTTTTGTTGCAGAACGCTCAGCTTCTGTCCTTTGTTATACAACCCCAGATATACCCTACAGTTTATAATTAATCCTATAATACATTCGCTGTTGATCCTGAATGCTGATGCGACTACAAATTTTCAATTCATAAGAATTTGGTCCTGAATTGAAGCTAGTTCAAATAAAAAATTGTAAATGATGGAAAGTTTAAGCGGCTGAACTGTTTTCAGGTTAACCATCAAACCAGTTAAATGTTTCAAAGTTTATAGTTGAACGAATCATAAATTTCGGGCATCGTATAATCTGTCGGTATAAAATAGGAGACGGAAAAACAACAGAACATGTCCTTCTTATCTCTGATGATACAGGTATTATTGCAGGTATTATTACTCTATCGCCTTGTTGGTCCTGCAATATCTGGTACCACTTCTGGTTCTGATGTTTACGTACACCAGAATTGCCATCATGGTGTGGGGCAAGCGACCACCCGGGGAGGCAGAAAATACGAGAGACCAAAGGATGGTCAGATCGAAGAGAAAGGTAAGAAAATTAATTTAATTTCTTAGTAGCTTATCTATAATGGTTTAATACCCTTCAAATTCAATGAAATGGTACTTTAGCATACTATTATCACCGAAGTGATAATTAACGACTAATGGCTCGAATATACCACGCGGGTCCCCCACGCAGCCGAACTGCTGCAACCCACCTTGGCTCGAGGGTGTCCTTTGTACCTAACGAGGATTGAAATACGGAATATGAAACATTTTCAATTTAACAATTAGTATTTTATAAATTAAAAAGTTGAAAAAAAAATGTTTAATTTCATTTGTTATAAACATCTATAACATTTTTCTGTATATTTTACTGAAATCAGCTGCAGTAGCTTTAATTTATTGGTGCAACATTTTTCTTGAAGGACTAATTTAGACGGAAAGGTCGATGTTCATTTAATCGCTGTTTACCGGCTTGCTCTAACCCCACTACCCACATTTCCCTCACGCAACTGAGGGACCTCCGAGTGCTGCTGTCAACCCGGTGCCAGTGGGGGTCCTTTGTAGTTGATGGAAAATAAAATAAGAGATAATATTGTTTCATTTTGGAATCAGTTGCAATTACGAAATTTTTTATAATACCTTGTATTTGTAAATTTCGAAAACTGTAATTTGCTGGGCTCGGACACTCGCCACAATTGACTATGTTTAACTTTTTTTTATTGACGCTACTATTTTTCCTTTGTGCAAAATATTTCGTAGCCCTTCGCTTCAGGGCTGGCCATTTAATTAAAAAGAAAATTCGGCAAATGCGCATTTGAAAAAATTTCTAAGAGTGCCACCCATCGATACCATGCTGGGGCAGCCAATCAACGTCGCTTGACGAAAATAACCTGAAGCTTGCGGCGGAGCACAGTGGGGTGAAATCGGAAAACGAGGTTCAAAATGACATTTAGAACGCAATTATGCACCGATTTTAGAATTTTTTTTTTTGAAAAATTCAGAACTAA
>NC_046659.1:117799410-117801439 GCF_010883055.1 Belonocnema kinseyi | reverse complement strand
TAGTTCTGAATTTTTCAAAAAAAAAAATTCTAAAATCGGTGCATAATTGCGTTCTAAATGTCATTTTGAACCTCGTTTTCCGATTTCACCCCACTGTGCGGAGGTGGGGACCCCTGCAGCCTTCAAATTATCGACCTTGTACGTTTAAAGGCTGTTTAAATAAGCAAGCTTTTACTATATTTGTCAATTATGGTAACTGTTGCGTAATTTTATCATGGAAGTTAATTAAAAATATTATTTTATTTTTCGCACTTCATGGCTTATTCTATACAAAGAACGCCCGATGGCCAAGGTGGGTAGCAGCAATTCGGCTGCGTAACGCTAAAAAAGTGCTGTAAATTAAAATTTAAAATTCTGTTTAAAAGACTTAGATTATAAAAATATTAATTGATGATATACTGCTATTGATATTATTACTGCACTAGTAATGAGGGACCGTGCATGAACTAATTTTCCAATTTGAGGAGGAAGGAAGTTGCGCCAAAAAGTACGATTAGTAATAGGAATTGGAAGAAGGCGAGGTCAGCGGAAGTAACGTTAAGAAGTTTGATAACTTTTAGTTTGTTTCCTGATGATAAATTTGAACAGAGTTTGCAAATTTTGCTTAAACGCTAAATAAATTAATTGATCTCAATGAAGAAATCCAACTGCTTTGGGTAAAAGTTAGTTTTTGTCACTTAAAAACTATACTATTATATTCCTAAAATGGTAAACTAAGCTGGCTCATCCTCTAATGGTAAACCAGGGTTCCGCTACACCCCAAACTTGTACCGTGGCACAATGCTTTCTATGTGCAGTGAAACAACTTTAATATAGCGAATTTTATTCGCTTTTTAGTGTAGAAAACAATGGTAATAGCAATATTCTCCTAATTTTTTTTAAATATTGAATAATTTGGTAAATATGATAAAAAAAACCTGGAAATTTCGCAAAATTGACTTTTTTTATGAAAAGTAACGTAGTTTTTCAAGAAATTGACCAATTTCACAAAATAAGACGTGATTTTAAAGAAAAATAATCGCGCTTGAAGGCCATATAAGCCACTTTTGCTAATTCTTAAAAAAACCGAATTATTTTAATACTCGAAATAGAGGGAATTTGAGAAATCTGACTAGGGGTAAAAATGTTAAAAGTACTAGTAAAATTGATTATTAAAAATTCAGATTTATTATAAATAATGAAAAATTTTCATTAATATTTAACAATAAGGAAATAATGATAAAAACATGTAGGTTTAATCTACAGAGGAGCAATTAGAGCACAGGACGGTCCTGTGCTCCTCACAAACTCCACGATGACACCCTTCACAAAAAGTTTTTGTTTTTCTATCCGCAACTCGAGGACACAGAACACATCGCCCCTGTTTTTTGTCAGTTTGAACACTTATTAGTGCAGGTGCCTGTTCTTTGAGGATGGCATCGATTGATATACGCAAATCCCGACGAATGCTTGGAATAACGAGTCGTACTCGTGAGTGTGGTTCAACAAGTCCTTTTATAAGCTGTTTTAAAAAGTCTCATCGAACCAAATTTTCATTTGCACCGCAGAAATTGTGCAAGATCATTGAGTTTAGTCCTCCTTGACCGAGCATTTTGGACCAGAAACGCAATGGCCTTCGAAGGGTCTTTCTTGTTGTGCTTAAAACGTCCAAATGAAATCATTATACTATCCGACTGAAATTTACTATACCTCATTTTTTGCTATTTTTATATTTTTAAAAATTTTCACACTTAGAACTTTTAAATTCATGCTTAAAACATCTATTGAAACTGATTTAACAAAAAAACTGAAATTCACTTACTCACTCAATTCTAGAACGTGAATGGTAAACCGGAGTGCAGCGCAACCCCACACTATATTCACTGTTGCACAGAACTCACACTGAACATTAACGCGTTCGCTATTTGACCGAGGTCGACTACGAAATATTATTATTATTATTACACCATTAAGCCATTTCCCTTTCGGGGTAGGCGTGACTCACTTGGCAGGGGAAAGGAGTAGTGTGTGGATGGGATAGAGATTTTTC
>NC_046659.1:117786519-117799310 GCF_010883055.1 Belonocnema kinseyi | reverse complement strand
CCATTTTAGCTTTATTTGATATATTTTTACTTCTGATAAGGGGACCTGCTCTACCAATAACCTTCTTACCTTCATTTATTCGTCTATCTAATTCCTCATTTTACTTCCCGTCCCTAGTAAATAAGCTACCAAGGTATACGAACTTATCAACTTGTTTAATTCTCTCATCATTTAATAAGATATTGCATAGCGTTTTCTCACTATTTCCTTCGAACACCATAGTTTTTGTTTTATTTGCGTTAATTTTTAAGTGAATTATTGTTAGAGTCCTAGGCCAACCTGCACCTGCCGTTAGTCAGGAGCACACTTTAAACTTTTACTGGCGTGTCGTGGAACCCCGGTTTACCAGTCTAGGGATATTTATAATTTGGAACGCATCTCGTTTGGTTACAAATTCTACCACTTTGTTGAAAACTTAATGATTTTGTTGAAAATTTCACTACTTTTTAAATTAATTTTTTATTTAAAGATGCATCTCTTCGGTTAAAAAACTTAACTTTTTTAAAAAATTCGACGCATTCAAACGTAGCGTGTCCGTGAGTCGGTTCAGCTACATGTTGCGTAGGCCAGCCTCCTGTAGAGCTGAAAATGCACGATTCCAAGCCCCCCCCCCCCCCCCCCGATTTCACGGTTCGTTTTCGGTGGCTAACTGGCTATTTGTAGGAGATTTCATGTGAACTGAATTTCGCAGGGTATCAAGAGAATGAAACTTCAGGCAATTTTGCTATGTTCTATAATTTTAGAAAAAGAGAAGGAAATTAATTCTAATCAAGCCTTCTTGTGCAATTTTGTTGCACATTTTTTCTTAAATTTATTTTATTTTAAAAAATGTGCTTTCAAATTTGCGTAAGTTTAAGAGATATTCAGGAATTTTGAAACGATCAGAAAATAATTAAAATTTGTAAAGATTTTTTAAAGAATTTTTTAAGGTTTCATAAAGATGAATAATATTCTTTTAGGTTTCTACGAATAATTATATAATTTTTTATTTTGAAAAATTGATTTTTAAAAATTCCAATAAATTTTAAACTATGTTTAAAATGATATAAAGAATCTGAAGATCTTAAGTAATCTTTTTCATTTTTTTGAATTTCAAAGAAAATCAGGACAAATTAAAATAGTTTTTAATGAATAGAAGGCTTAGAAGGCCTGACAAGATTAGAAACAGAACTTTTTCAAGATTGGTAGGAAAATTTGTAATGATTTTTTATTTTAAAAAACGTACTTTATGAAAATAATAAAATAGGATTTTAAACATGTGAAAGGATTTCCTAAAATTTAAAAGAATACTGTAGAAGAATTTAAAGCAAAATTTTTCAATTTGGTAAGATTATAATAAATAGACCAAATGGAGTAAATGCAAGAAATATTAAGAAGAACTGAAGAGATTCAAATCGAATTTTAAACTTAAATTCTGCTACAAAATTAGATTTTTAAGAAATTCAAACATAAACTTTAGAAGCTTTACAGGAATTCCGAAAGAGTTCAAGGAGGTAAAACTATTTTCCTTGTAATTGCTGGGAAAAATTTAAAAGATCATGAGTCAATTTTTTCACATCTTGAATTAAGCAACATAATTCTTATTAGGCCTTCTTGTGCAATTTTGTTACACAATTTTTTAAATTATATGTTGCTTTAAAAATCTACTTTTAAATTTAAGAAAGTTTAAGAGATATTCAGAAATTTTGAAAGGATTCAAATAAAATTAAAACTTGCAAAGATTTTTAAAGAATTTTGTAAGTTTTCACAAAAAGAAACAAAATTATTTTAGGTTCCTAGAAATAATTAAAATAATTTTTTATTTCGAAAAATTAATTTTAGGAGATTATTTTAAAGAATTTTAAAACATTCGAAAATACGTCAAAAATGGTCAAAGTAGCTGCAAAATTTTAAAGGCAATGTTTTTTTAATTTTGCAAAATAAATTTTAAAATCAGGAAAAATTTAAATAATTTTTAAAGATTGGAAGACCAGACAAGATTAGAAAAAAAAGAATTATTTTCCTAAGTAACGTGTGAAAATTTTAAATAATTTTTTATTTTGTAAAATGTGCTTTAAAAGAAAATTAAAGAAGATTTTTAAACACATCAAACAATTTCCTAAACTTTCGAAAAAGAATGTAAAAGGTTTTAAAATCAACATTTTTTAATTCGATAACATTACAATTTTTTTAAAAGTTCAAATAATCGAAGAAATCCAATAAATATTGAGTAGAATTGATAAGATTAAAAAAGAATTTAAAGTTCAGAGGAGTTTTAGAAACGTAGGATAAACTGATTTAAAAAACTGAAAAACCTAAAAATTCTTGTAGAAGAATAAGAAAGATGCGCCTGGTAATTGTTTACAATTATCAGTCTTTAAAATTAAAATTCGAATGATTTTTTTTTTTTAATTACTTTCAGCACATTTCTTCTCAAGCAGAATCCCCGATTTTAATGGGAAGAGGTTCAATTATTTCCAATAATGAAAGATAATAAAAGAAACTCCTTGGGAAAAAATGTAAATAATTTCTTTGGAATGAATTCTAACAGAAAATTGAAAAAAGATTACAAAAAATTTTTTATTATTTCTTAAAACGTTTAAGAAATACGTAACATATTTGGAAGCAATATGTTGTAATTTTTCCATATTACTTAACTTTAGAAAAATTAAGGAACATAATTCTTGTAAATTTAAGTAAGTTTTAGAGATATTCAAAAATTTTGAAACGATTCGAAAATAATGAAAACTTGTAAAGATTTTTAAAGGAATAATTAACATAATTTTTTATTTCCAACAATTAATTTGAAAAGATTATTTGTAAACATTTCAAAACATTGCAAAAGATTTCAAGTAAGCGCCAACCAACTTTCAACTATAGGATTCCTTTCCACACCACATTCAAAGGAAAATATTACAACATTTTTGTTAAATGATGATTCTTTTGAATGAGGTCAAGTTAATAACTTTTTTACTTTTTCTCCTAAAATCCTCAAAATTGTGATTATAGCCTAAAATAGCATGAGAAGAGATGTATTAAAAAAGAACCTAAAGGACTTTAAATTTTTTTATTTTATTGGATTTACAAAAATATTCGAACAATTCGAGTCTTTTTAAAAGATGTTTAGGACACTAGAATTTTGGAAGATATCAACGAATAAATGATAAAGTTTGAAACATTATTTCAAGTTTTAAAATATTTCTGATACGTTTAAAACAAAATAATTTCCAAACAAATATTTTTAACTTACTGCATTTTTCTGAAAATTTTAAAAAAGCATTCAAGATGTCAAAAACTTGACTTATATAATCTTCTACACTCTTCTTTTAAATTGTAGGAAATCGGTTGATGTGTTTCAAAATATTTTTGAATTTTTTTAAAAGTACATTTTTGTAAATAAAAATTATTAAAAACTTTCAAACGATTGTTAGAAAAATAATTCTTTTTTTCTAATATTTTCAGACCTTCTAATGTTTTAATTTTTAAGAATTATTCAAATTTTTCCTGATTTTTTTGCAAGTTTTAATTATTTTCTAATCATTTTAAAATTTCTGAATATCTCGTAAAATTACTGAAATTTTAAAGCAAATTTTACAAACCAACATAAACATAACAAAAAATGGCGCGAAAAAATTACCCAAGAAGGCTTAATGAGAATTAAATTCCTTATTTTTTCTAAAATCATATAATATGGGAAAATCACGAAATATTATAAAGGAATTGTGATATTTTTTAAAATTTTCTCTCAGAATTCATTCAATTCCATTTTTGGTTGAAAAATAATTTTAACCTTGAAAATTTATCTATTTTTGTTTACAAAGAATTTTGTTGTTTTAAAATTGATTTTGAAAATGTTGAAATTCTGTTTTCAGTAGAAAGTATATTGGTTTGAAAATTAAAATATTTGTTTGCAAAAATAATTTTTTGCTTCCGAATTTAAATATTTTGTTGAAAATTTCATTTTTTGGGATTGACAATTATTTTTCAACTGAAAGTTTATCTATTCAATTTTTCGTTGAAGCATTATAATTTTAGTTAAAAATTAATTTCTTTCGTTGAAAATTCCATTTTTTGTCTGTAAAATTAACTAATCCATTTTTGATTTAATACTTTTTTTTTAGTTTAAAATTCGTTTCTATAGATGAAAATTGAACAATTTTGTTGACAATTTTTCTTCTTGAAAAATTTCCTTTTTAGTTATAAATTTATCTTCTTTGTTGGAGAATTATTCTTCTTTAAAATTAATTTGTGTCAGATAAAAATTAAGTTCTTTTGATGATAAAATCGATTTTATTTGGGTTTAAAAATTAAATTTTTCAACTGCAAACTTCAGTATCAACTACAATGTTTAAGTTAAAAAATATATTTTTAAAAGTAATTTCTTAGGTTGAAAATTGAACTATTTTGTCGAAAATTTGATTTTATTTGTTAAAAATTCATTGTTTACTAAAAATATGACTAAGGCATGCAGCACTAAATTTGAAACATTTTAGACCCGGAAGTCTTGTCTCCTATATCTATTTATATAAAGTCAATTATATTTGCCTTTTTGCAATAAGCTTAATGGTTCTAAGGTAACTCGGGATTTCAAAACCTGAATAAATTTGAGGAGCAGCTAGATCGTCATTCGTGAGGTCGGGAGATCTCGGGTTCCTGATCGTGCATTTTCGGCTTTACACGAGGCTGGGCTTCGCAGCATTTAACAGAGCCGACACACCGACACGCTACGTTTGAATGTGTCACTCCCAGATGGGAGAGTGGTGGGGGCCGAAAAATCCCACGTTCTGGAGACACTGTAATGGACTCTGAAGATTCCTATCAAATGTTGCTATCAGTAACACTACTTTAGCCCCCTACCGCCATTAAAACTTTATTTTTTTCTGAATTTGGAGATATTTAGGCATATTATTCCTATGGCGGAGTGTATACAAAACTAAAATTCTAGCTCATTACCGTCCTGACTTTCATGTAAATCCTTGCGTTAAAAATTGCTGTTCGTCTCAAAGTCATATTTAAAAAAACTCAAGTCTTCCAAACGTTACAAATATGTCTCTGTGGGCGGTAGAGGGTTAGGTTCACTCCGGTCGGTCACGACCTTCGTCCTAACAAATTTAGTTTGCACCAGGTGAAAAAAAAACAGATCTGCGTCCAGGAAGTTGAGTTCAAAATTAACCTTGGAGGAAACCGAACAGTTTTTCCTGACTCGTCATTATACAATAACCTCCAAGTGCACCAGGTGTAAAAAATACATCTTCCTCGGGAACGTTGAATTCTAAATTAACCTTGGAGGCAACCAAACAATTTTTTCATGATTCGTCATTGTACAATGACCTCCAAGTGCACCAGGTGTAAAAAATACATCTCCCTCGAGGAAATTGAGTTCTAAATGAACCTTGGAGACCACCAATCAAATTTTTTGACTGCACGTCACTTTACAATAAACTCTAAGTGCATCAGGTGTGAACAATGCATCTCCCTAGAGAAAGTTGTGTTTAAATTGAACTTGGAGTCAACCAACCAATTGTCATTATACAATGACGAGTTTGCATCAAATGTTCATTTACAACTGAACTTCCTGGTGGGAGATTTATTTTTTACACCTGGTGCACTTGGAGGTTATGGTCCAATTAAATTTCATGAAAAAATTAGTTTGTTGCGCCCAAGGTTCATTCAGAACTCAACTTCCTCGAGGGAGATGTATTTGCACAAGAAAAACTTACCAAATTGTTCTGTTTTCGCAAACAAGATTTTTCTTCTGAATGTGGTGACGGAATTTTGAGGTTACGGGGTTTATTATTACGAGGTAAGGGGTTATAAAGTCATTAAGTTATACGGTTACCAGATTAAGGGGAGGAGGATGAAAATGGTACAGAGTAAGTAATTTTTGTGATTTCAGTGGGTTTTTAGGTATTTTTAAGGTTATGTCAAAATCCTGAAGCCATTCGTACTGAAAAACAAACCACAAAATAAAAATTTTGAGGGAGGACTCAATACCCCTAATAGTGATTGACACGATTCTGTCCATAATTTACAAAAAAAAAACAATTTTTTAGGGAAAATACCTGTTGAGACTTATGGGGTTGACGAAACCCGTAAATATAAATTTATTTCCACAAAGACAACGCGTTGATTTATTTTGGATTGCGAAAAATGGGGGGGGGGGGTAAGAATATGAAAATTTAAAAGAAAAATACAATGACTTTCCGGATAATAGAACAACAATTTTCTAGAAAAGTGATATTGATTCCGATACTAGATTCGATGTCAATAAAGAAATAAACGAGGCCAATATATTTAAATTTAATAGTAACAATCTGGAATATTTGTAGTAAAAAAGTAGAAGTCGAATTTTCAAAAAAATAAATTCATTTTTGACTAAATATTAGAAATCTTAACTAAAAACGTTAAATTTTCAAAAAAGTACGGGGAAGTAAACTTTTTAGTTAAAAAATTAAATATATGATTTTTGAAGCAAAAAGTGAATTTTTTACCAAAAAAACATTAATTCTCTATGAGGAATGTAATACTTGATATTTCAATGTAAAAAGAATTGAATTTTGAACCAAAAATAGTTTAATTTATATGAAAATATTAATTTTCAACTAAGAAGATTAAATTTTTATAAAGAAAGACAAATTTCACGTAAAATGCATGCATATTACACCAAATAGTTGAATTTTCAACTAGAAACATTAATTTTGTACCATGAAAGCTAACTTTTTCATCAAATACATACATTTTAAATCAGAGTAAAAATTATAACCCAAAAAAGAATTATAAATTTTTCAGTTGCAAATTAAATATCAACAAAAAAAATTTCCAACGGACGAAATGAATTTTTAGTAAACAAAAATTAACGCAAGAAGATTAATTATCAAAAAAAGAAGAACTTTTAACCAAAAAGCTGAATTTATTACCAAGAACATGAATCTTCAGCTGAAAATATAATACTTGATACAGAAATTTGTAAAAGAATTTTTAGTTAAAAAATTTAATTTGAATATAAAAAAAAATTTTTAATGGCAGAAATTAAATTTCACTAAAAAAATGTAACCAGGAAGATTATTTTCAACCAAATAGTTGAATTTGCAATTAAATATATGAATTTTTAACTAAAAATATGACACTCGATATTGAACTTTATAAAGGAATATTCAAATTTTCAGTTAAGAAATTATATTTCAATACAAAAAAGAATCTACAACAGAAGAAATGAATTTTCATTCCAAAAAAATTTATTTTTAACCAAGAAGACTAATTTCTTACCAAAAAAAGAAAAATTTTCAACCAAAAAGTTGACCTTAACAACCAAAAACATGAATTCTCAACTAAAAATGTAATACTTGATATTAACATTTATAATAGAATATTAATATTTTCAGTTGAGGAATTAAATTTCAATAAGTAGATACAATTTTCAATAAAAGAAATGAATTTTTGTTCACAAAAAAGATGCATTTTTAACCAAGAAGCTTAATTTTTAACCAGAAAAGAACAATTTTTAACAAAATATACGAATTTCCAATCAAAAAATTGAATTTTTAACCAGAAACATGAAATCTCAATGAAAAAAGGAATACTTGATGTATACATTTATAATAGAATTTTTAAATTTTCAGTCCAGAAAATTAATTTTCAATAAAGTGAAATAAACTTTTATAAATAATTAAATTTTCAACACAAATATTAAATTTATATATAAAGACGAATTTTTTACAACATAGATAAATTTTCAACTAAATAGTTGAGTTTTTAACTAAAACATAAACATTCAACTTATAATAAAGTATTTAAATTTGTATTCAGCAAAATTAGTTTTAAAAGAAATAAATTGAATTTTCAACAAAATAGAACGATGATATTTCCACAAAAAAAGAGATAAATTTTTAAGCCAAAAAGACGAATTCTTTTTCAACTGGTTCAGAGGTAATTGACAGAAAATGGTAATGCTTCTTATCGTGGAGATCTCAGCATAATTTTCCGTACGTGAGTATTGTCCTCAAACCACAACAGCTTTATGCGGAACGCGTGATAAATATTTGAAGTGGATCCTTCGCTGTCAAGAAAGGACCCTCTTTCTTTTTTTTATGCTCAGAGAGCAAGATTCTTCTGGTACAATAGAAAAAATGAATTAAAAATGAGAAATAAAATGAATAAAAACGGTCATGTGGGAAAAAGATTAATAAAAAGGGTCATGTGGGAAATAAAAAGAGGAAAGAAAGCAATTAAAGTTAGGGGAAAAAGAGACTACGTGTTTCCTGATACCGCAGGGGAAAATTGTAAAATTATGTTAATTTGAAATTATCTTACATTCCAGAGATATTCGAACCCTCCTTGCTTCAAATTGTAAATTTTTATAATAAGCGATCTTTAAAATTTTTAACTAAAAAAATATCCATTTTCCATCTCAAATAAAAAACTTTAATTTTGATTTAAAAAAAAAAAATTTTCAACTCAAAACAAAAAAGAATTTTTAATAAAATAATACAAATTTTAATCAAGGAGATGAATCTTGAACCAAAAAGGGTGAATTCACAAAAATAAAGGTAATATTTGATATTTGTATTGACACTTTTTTTTTAATTTTTAAGAAAAAACAGTTGAATTACAAAAAAAATAAGCGAATTTCACAAAGTTAGTTGAATTCTCAACCAAAACCGAGACTTATTTCTAAACCAAAGAGAAAAATTTTTAATAAATGAGTTAAATTTTCAACCAGAAAATATAAATTTTTAACAAAAAAGTTAATTTCCAACAAAATAGCTTTATTTTAAAGCCATACAAATTTTTTACGGAAAATTTGTATTTTTAACCCGAAAGAGATGATATTTCTACAAAATAAATGATTTTCAACTAAAAAAGCTAAATTTGAAGGCAACAAAATATAAAAACTTTTTGTTTAAAAAAATAGTAATTTGTAACTAAAATAATCAATAGTTGCATTTTTAAGTAAAAAATATGAATTTTGAAAAACATGAGGGAATAGTTAAATTTTCCTTTAGAAAATGAAATTAGAAAAAATAACGAATTTATAACAAAAGTAATGAATTTTTTACGAAAAACACAAATTTTTAACCAACAAGATTAATTTTCAATTAAAAGATATAAATTTTGAACCAAATATATGAATTCTCCACGAAAAATATTTGAATTTTGAACCAAGAAGGTGAAATTTCCCCAAAATAACACAAAATCTTTTTAAACATGGTAAATCTTTAAAAACGATTAAAATTCATTTTTAACCATGTATTTTTATTTATAAACAAAGATATTAATCTTGAAGCAAAGCAGATGGACTTTGTCTGATTCTTTCTCATTCTTTTTTATATAAAAATATAGGATTGTTTAAAGAAATAGATACATTTATAACTGAAAAAGTTCAATTTTTAACATAAAATAGAAAAACCTTAATTTCCATTTTTTTAAACTAACTTTAAACCGATAAAAAAGAGTTTTTAACAAAATAGTTGAATCCTTAAACAAAGCAGATTAATTTGCAAACCAGAAAAAGGAATTTTCAATAAAAGAATTGAATTTTTAACCCAAAAATATAAATTTCTTAAAAAACAGTTCATTTTCAACAAAATCATAGAATTTTAAAACAAAAAACGAATTTTTTTATTAAAATTTGAATTTTTAAACAAAGAATATTAATTCCATATAAGCTGATGAGAATAATTTTCTGCAAAAAAATATGAGTTATCAACATAACACACGAATTTTCAAGCAAGTAGTTGAATTTTTAACTAAAGAGATGGAGTTTCAGCTTCTAATAGAATATTTAATTTTTCAACAAAATAAAATTAATTTTCAACAAAGCAAATAAATTTCTAATCATGAATATTACATTCCTATAAAAAAAACGAATTTTCAACAAAATACATACGTTTTGAATCAACTAGTGGAATTTCCAAATAAAAAAGATCAGTTTTAAACAAAAATCGGAATAGATAAATTTTCAAGTGAAAAATTAAATGTGAATGAAAAAGGAATTTCCTGAAAAAGAAATGAATTTTCAACTACAAAGATCAATTTTTAACCAAAATGATTAATTTTCAACCAAAAAAGAGGATTCTCCAATTCTAAAATATAAATCATCTACAAAAACTGTAATAGTTGATATTCCAGTCTTTAATTAAAAGTTCGTCTTTTTAATTAAAAATGCAGAATTCTTAGTAAAAATGGTTGAGTTGTTAACTAAAAAAAAAATTGTCGCCTAAAATAAAAAACTCAATTTTCATTTTTAAAAATAAATTTAAAAAAAAAGAGTTTTCAAATGAATAGTTAAATTTTCAACCAACGAGAAGAAAATTTAACTAAAAATAATAAGTTCTCAGTAAAAAGTCTAATATTTGATATTTTTATTACAAAAAATGTTGAATTCATAATCAACAACAGATCAATTAAACTAAAATATACGGATTTTTAACGAACTATTTGAATCCTCAACCGAAACAGATTTATTTTCAAATCAGAAAGAGCAATTTTCAATAAGAGAGATAAGGTTTTAACTCGAAAATTTGAATTTTTAACAAAAAACTTAATTTCCACTAAAATTATTAAATTTTAAAGCCAAGAAAACAAATTTTTCACAGATAATTGTTTTATATTATCTTAAATGAATGTTTAGGGACTCATAGAATACAAATAATTTTTAATCATTCTAGTCACTTGTGATAAACAAATATTTTAATTTAATTATAAAAGTGCTTCATTCAAATGTAGAAATGACATTTAATTACAAAACTAATTTAATAGTTTGTAATGACCAGCGTAGAAAATTTTCTTGCCCTAGAAATATTTTGATATTATAGAAGTTAACAATAACCACTGTTATTAAAAATTCTTGTGGCTAAATATTTAAACTTAAAGTTTTATCAAATTCAAATTTTCTTTGTTAGCTAGAATGGGTATGGATATTCCTGAAAGTAATATACCTTCGATAATATTTGGTAAAATATAACAATCTGAATATTTATAAATAAATAAGATGAAAAGTTTCAAATTTCGGCAGTTTCACGTAGCAAAAAATCTGGTTCCTTTAAATGAAAAATTGAGCAATAGAATTATTTTCTTTTCATTCTCAACGTATTACAATTGAAAACCCGACACGTGTAGAAAAATTTCATTGCAGGCTGGTGTCAGGTCTGGCCCAGGACAGGCTTTATCTAGACTGTTTAGTCTGGAAACCCTGATCTGGCCCAGGCCTGACGCTAGTCCTTCCGAGGTCTAACTTTATGTAGATCGTATTGTCTGGAGGTCTGGTCTGGAGAGGCTGGTTGAAAACGGTGAAATAGGTGACTATTGGGAGATGAGGCTAACCGATATTTCAACTCACAAGTTTCTAATCGAGAGAAAGCCACTAAACCAAGAAATTTATTTCCGAAGAATTTCCATCAGATTTTACTTTGGTCGGAAGAAGTTGGCGATCGAGTTTTGAACGCCTGAGTCAGATCGAGTAAGGCTAAAATGGTGACCCATTATTGCTTATGTATTAAGAGAGCTGTTGAAGGCAAATTTTTATAGGATCTTTGACAAGTAAGGGAGAATAGTAACCGAGCGCATATGTTTGTAGGAAGTTGGCCGGTCACATTTAGGAAGAGGATGAACAATTCACAATTTTGAGTAAATCAGGCAATCAAAAGGGAACACAGAAGAGGATCGTGGGACTATTTATACCATCGGAGCCGGTAACCTTCGCCGGTAGTACTTCGACTGCCCTAGTAGATCCTGGATTACTTTAACAAATGCCGTTGCTGCAGAGAGGGTATAAAGAAGAAAATGTTTGATAAAAAGAGATATTTGGGGTTTCACTCGTGTAAAAAACTACGAATTGTTTGCCGACGTTTCGTGAACATTGCAGTTCACATCTTCAGGGCTGACCTGAAACTGAGGTATCAGGTCATGATGTTCTTAGGTATACTTTCGACGATGCCTGTGATTGGTCAGGGCGCCCCACCGTGGGGACTGGTCGAACTTGATTGGCCAATCAATCTTTTTTTAAAAATTGGGGAGAACGGAAAGCCAAATCGGATTGGTATTATATCCATTGTCCCTATTGATGTTATTAGGGTTTTTTAAGATTTCGATTGCTTCTCTATGTTTTCTTGGAAATTCGTTGTGTGTTTTTGCAATGCCAATCAAGTCCGACCAGTCCCCACAGTGGGGCGCTCTGACCAATCACAGGCATCGTAGAAAGTATACCTAAGAACATCATGAACTGATACCTCAGTTTCAGGTCAGCCCTGAAGATGTGAACTGCGATGTTCACGAAACGTCGGCAAACAATTCGTATTTTTTTACAGGATTGAAACCCGAAAAATCTCTTTTTATCAAAACAAATCATCGTGAAAGCAGAAAATCTAAGAAAATGTTTGGTTTCCGATAGATCAAGGGTTTAGATGAGGGCCCTTCAGAAAAACTAGATAGAAATCCGACCTTTTTGCGATGCATGACCGCCCTCTAGAGGCTGCGGAGCAAATTCTATCTCTGGCTCGCGATATCTTTTGGACATCTGAAAACCACGGAGATTTGGGTTTGGCAATTCTACATTTTCAAAGTGGGCAAAAGGAGTCTATCAAATATAGGACAGTTTGAGAGAAGCAGTTCACTTTATCGTCCACCTTTTCAGCTATTGTCTAAATTCGCCACTCTTGACGTCCTATTGAACATATCTATATTTATACTCTCTTGAAATTTCTCCCAAAGCAAAATACCAGGTGTATACATATGAAACCGATATTTTTTCAAGAAAAAAACACATTTATTTCAAGAGAATGATAACAAATATTTTATTCAAAGTATGCGCCCTC
>NC_046659.1:117774778-117786419 GCF_010883055.1 Belonocnema kinseyi | reverse complement strand
ACAATACGCCAATTAGCACAAATGGTAAGTTCCGACAGTGCCTACAAGTGTGCCTACTGGCCGCGAGATGGCAATACCGGTTTCATATGTATACACCTGGTACACCCGGCCTACAGACTGACGCCTCATCTAACATGCAATGTGCATGCTAAAAAACCAAATCACGATTAAACGGTTTCTACAATTTAATTACTCCAGAATCCTCCGATTGTAATTTCTCACTTATCAATATTAAATCCATTGTTGAAGAGGAATTATCAGTAGAAAGCGTAGGGTCGTCGATAACCTGACTTAGAACAGAAGAGCAAAACAGTTAGTTAAGCTTCACCCAACTTGGCTGGTCCGTGCGAGAGACATCTATATTGAAATCTCCTGCACATAACATTTGTTCCGCTTCATCACATGCACGAATAAGCACGTCCTCCAAATTGACGTCCCAAGCAGCATTCGACTTATAAGATTCCTAAAGGGTAATGTACCCAATTGTTGGCCGGTTAGGGCGAACTTCAGGCTTTAAGAAAGAAATTAATGTGAAAAATGGTATATGTGATAAATGTAATAGTAATCTATATAGTGCTAATATAATAGGTTATCAAATGCTAACCAGGATTGACGTAATTCTTGACAGGGGTGGACCCGATTCTAGGCACCCCAGTCATACGAATTGGAAATGGTGATCGAATCGGGTCAAATAGAACTGTAATAGTATTACTAGGAAGAAAATAGTGAAGAGAATAATTTTTTATAAATTATTTTTCATTTATAAACAAATAGTTTGGCTTGAATTACATAATTATCAGCTTCTTTCTATTCCAAATCCCTAGGTGGTGGTCTTCGACTTCTTTTGACTTGTTCAGTAGAATCGATACTTTTCGAAAATTAATTTTCTTTGTTATTAGTGTCTTTGGCTTTTGCCTTCCCTTTTCTAGTAACTCCTTTAGTAGAATCAGTAAGATCGTCATTATTTGAAAACTGATTTTTTTTTAGTTCTTAGTCCCTTTGGCTTCTAACTTTTTCTATTTCTATCTCCTTTGGCTTTGCTGAAATTTCTTTTCACCGTTTTCGTTGTTGCTTTTTTGTTTCCTTAATCTTAGCTTCATCTTCTTTCAATTGAATTTTGCTCATTCCTAATCTCTCTATGTCTGAGATGAATGTTTCCTTCATTTTCCTTCCTTTTCCATTTTGGGTTAGATGATAACACAAATAATCT
This sequence comes from Belonocnema kinseyi, assembly GCF_010883055.1. NCBI lineage: Eukaryota > Metazoa > Arthropoda > Insecta > Hymenoptera > Cynipidae > Belonocnema > Belonocnema kinseyi. The sequence goes on along the minus strand of NC_046659.1, from coordinate 117,785,209 downwards.
TGTATATTTCCGTTTTCTATACATTTTAATTCAATTTCTTGTACGTAGGGTGAAATTGCTTTGCAACGTAAATCTGTAGGTTCGTGTAATGTTTCATTTATTGCATACTGACCTGAAAACTAATGGCAAAACACTTATTCTCTCTCTGTACTATTCAAATCAGCCCTACTTTTATTTAACACATTTTCAGAAGTGTTAAAAGATACTTCCGAAGATTCTTCTTTTAAACACGAATCACACAATCACTTTTGTTGGACGGACTAGTTGATTATGCATTAGACTGATTTGTTTTTAAGTCTACATCGCTAAGTTGCGAATTTACTCTTATTTTTAACAAAACAACAAACAACCATACTTTTTCCGATTACCAAGAATATAAAACATTATAAAAATATGCAAACCAATTCTTGGATGGGGGTGACAAGAACTGCATAAGATGCTTTAGATTAAAAATTCATTTTCACTCCCTATTATTTATTAAATAAATTATAGTTAAATCTTAGTTGTTTTGTTATTAAAAATTTTAACATTTTCTCAAAATGTTCTGAAAAGAAAATAGCCACTTCTGCTAATTATAACGTTGCTATGGGTAAATTGAAAACTGAAATTTATCTAAAGATTTTCGTTGGTAAACCTGAAAACTCTTGGTACCCTGGAAACAAGGCTCAATTTTTTAATTTCAGTACAAAAAATTTATTGTTTATCACATAATAAATGCATATTATCACGCGAAAAACGTCTGCACAATTTGTAATATCAAAAACAAATTGCTATGTATCTCTATTCTCTTATTATTTCATAAAATGTGGAGAATGATGCCAACATTTGGTGGGAGGGGGGGGGGGTGCCAATAATTGGTTCTATTACCCTAGACCCCCAATTGCATGCAAACTTTCGAGTTTAAGGGCATATTCTACGATGACCACGTGACCAAACTAGTCCTCGGTTATGAACTTTATTTGCTATTCACCATGTCTAAAGGCAATGATATATTACTCTCAAAGTTTGGAATATAGGAAATGATACAATAAATTGCGTTTCTATATTTAGTTTGAGTAATCATTTTTAAGAAAATTTTCCGAGTAAAAAATAAATGCGTAAAATTATTTTCATTTTTTTCGTGCTCACTACGTCCACACGGATTGAGATATCCCCAGTGGGCACAAAATTTGGTGACGTCTTTACGACATCTTTACGACATATTTACGACAACTTTACGACATCCTATGTCAATGTCGTTAAGGTGTCTTTACGTTAACGAAAAGACAACAAAACGACACGGACATAGGATGTCGTAAACTTGTCGTAACGATGTCGTAACGATGTCGTAAAGACGTCGGAAAATTTTGTGCCCACTGGGTCGTGTTTACAATTTGAAAGATTAAATAAGAAGCACTAAAGAACTTTTGTATACAGAAATATTTTTATAATTTCAAAGAAAGTTGATTTATAAATTGATAAAATAGGATATTACCACTCGAGTTATAACACTTTGCAGGTTATGTTTAGTTTTATGCATTTCCGATTTTTTGATTCCGTATGTTGAGCACTAGCACAAATTTCGGACTAAATCGTCTAAAAATTCTAAAAAATCAATATGAACAAGAACAATTGCACATTCGTTGCAACTCAAGAAATAAGTATCTGCACACACGTAACCTGTCATTATTTTAATTTTTGGAGCATTTTCATTAATTTCTAGCGTAGAAAAAAATAAACTATCAACGTCCATAAAGATAAGATCATGTGACCTATATATCCTATATTCGAAAGTGCTACAACTCGAGTAGTAATATCCTTTTTTATGAATTTATAAATCAAATTTCTTTGGAATTATAAACATATTGATGTATACAAACGTTCTTTAGTGTCAAAATTAATATTTATTTGAAACACATGTAATACTTCCAAAAATGTATAAACAAAAGCATTAATAACAAATAACACTTTTCAAACTTTTCGCGCCCCATGAAAATATCACAGTTCCGCTTCAGCGTCGAATATTAGAAGGGGGAACGTGTACCAACTTTCCCTAAAGGATCTCTAACCGAACGGAACAGCTGCCGAACATTTCTTTCCGTGCCCCCTGAGAGGCATCAAATCATCGACCAACTAGTTGAACGGCAGGTCATCTCTTTTATGGATAAGTTTGCCTCCCCTCTACGAGCAACAAGATTCTTACGGTCCGTTGATATCACATTAAAGGCATTAATCGACACCACCGAATTAGGAATTTTTCTTTTGAGCCACGATTTGAAGACAGCTATAATATCTAGACTATTTAGGTTAATTAGGTCTATGATATAATTTACCCTTGGTAAAAGAGATCTAGCATTAATAGATGCTACATGTCATTATCTTAAATTAGAATTATCAGCTAACGTTTGGTTAAGACCCTGCGATGAGACATCAAAAATAGTGGCCGAAGAGCTAAGAGGATTAACAGAGAAAGACGTCGGTACTAAAGGGGACACCTAACTGCTGCTACTTGAGTTGCGCGAGTTGCTGAAATATAATCTTAAATATGAGTTACCTACCAAAAAAGATTTTTTGTCTAAATAAATAAATAATTAACTGAAAAACTTTATTTTTAATCGAAAGTAGAATATTTAAATTTTCAGATTGAAAAATGAATTTTCAACAAAAAACAAATAAAGTTTCAACTAAAAAACACAAATTTTCAACAAAAAACGAAATAATTAAATTTACAGATAAAACATTGAATTTCTATTTAAAAAATTGAATTTTGAATGAAGGAAATGAATTTTAAATTCTAGTTTTCAAAATGAAGATTAATTTTCGTCCAAAATAAATAGAAATTCTTTTAAAAATACATGAATTTTCAACCCAATAGTTGAGTTTTCGACTAAAAGATAACAAAATATCAAAAAAATAGTTTAATTTTCAACCAATAGAATGAGTTTTCAAGGAATACAATTACTTTCCCACCAAAAAATACGAATTTTTAACTAAATATGTGAATTTTTCACAAAATAGTTGAATTTTCAAGTAAAAAGATCAAGTTTCAATTTATTATCGAACCTTTTCATTTTCAGCTGAGAACATTAATTTTTAACAAAATAAATTAATTTTTAACAAAAGAGTTCATTTTTAACTAACCAAATGAATTTTTAACTAACAAGATTAAATTCGTATTAAAAGGAAGAATTTAGTTTTAGGTTTGTTAAAAACATTAAATTTCAATAAAAAAATGAATTTTCATGGGGAAAAATTGATTTTCAAGTATAAATATAAATATTAACAAGAAATTTTGTTTAACAAAATACATGAATTTTTAACTAAAAAATTTTCAAACAAAAAATATAAAAGTAAAATTTACAGTTCCAAAAAATTAATTTTCGGACAAAAAGCGAATTTATAAGAAAATAGTTAACTTTGAAATGAAGCAAATCGATTTTTAACTTAAATCGATGATTTTGTAACAAACAAAAAATGGAAAATTAAAAAGAAAAGTTAAATTTTCAGCTTAAAAAATTAAAATTTTAATATTAAAAGGAATTTTCAACCAAGAAGAATAATTTTCAATTAAAAAATAATAACACAGGCCCACAAAAAAAAGTTGTCTGCACGAGACATGTGACTAAGCTACCCTAATTGATCCTCGATCAAAACAAATTTAATTTTCTTCCAAAAAGACAAAGGTTCAAGAAATGACATACATTTTGAATAAAATAGTTGAATTTCTAAACTAAAAAAGATAAATTTTTAACTAAAAAAGGAATACTTGAATTTGTGTACAAAAAAATTATTCATGACCAAAAAAAAAATTAATTTTCATTTAAACCATTATTTTTTTAACCGAGAAAATTAAATTTTACAAGTAAAATTTGAGGTTTCAATAGGGTACAATAATTACCAACCAAAAAATCGGAAATTTTCAATCAAAAAAGAAGTCTTTTGAACCAAACAGTTAAATCCTCAACCACATAAGATTCATTTTTCACTAAAAAGCTTAATTTACTCATATACGATGAATTTTCATTAAATTTAATAAATTTTCAACCAAATACTTAATTTTTTAACTAAATTTGATAACTTTCTAACCGCAAAATAAATAGTTAAATTTTAATAAAAAATTGATTTTGAATTTTTAAAAACGTACAAAATTGTTACATTTGCAACAAATATGTTGAAATATCGGTTTAAACAAAATTACCATTAAAAAAATCACTTTCAGAAAGTAAATAAGTATTCAACCAAATATTTAAAAATAGATCAATTATATGCCAAAAATAGAATATTTAAACTTTCAGGTAAAAAAGTTAATTTTAAAACAAACAAATAATATTGCATCTAAAATTCAACTAATGAGATCATTTTTCAACCAATAAATACGAGTCTTAAACAATATAAATGAATTTTTAATCAAAAACTTAAATTCTCAACGAAAAATGTAATATTAAATATTTGAAGCAAAAAATATTTTAATTTCAAATAAGAAAAGAGTTCTTCAACCAATAATGACCAATAATAAAAATTTTTTACTACAAAATGACTCTTGGAAATCTTAGGAATTTAAAGCGTTTCATATTGAATTCTATACGGTCTTATTATAGCTGATATGGTCTCGACACGAATTTCATTGAAAAGAATTTATTTACCTGTTGTCCTGGAAAATCACCCTATTTCCCCTATTATTACTTTTTCGATGACCCATACAATAAGTGTATTTCATTTCATTATAGTTCAGTAAAAATAATAAAGTTCAAAGTTATCAGAAATTAGATTTAAAAGTTTTTAAAATAACTTTAGCTTTTGTGATCAAGTAAAGATTTTGCAGAAAAACAGTATTTTTGAACGAAAAATTGAACAGTTTGTTAGAAAATTAAAATATTTGGTAGAAAATTTGTTTTTCTGAAATCGAAAATAAATTTGAACTTCGTTGTTGAAAAAAAAGCGTTTTTATATTGGAAATTTTAACTCTTTTGGTAGAAATTTCATTAGTTTATGCTTAAAGTGTATTTTTTATTTGAAAATTCAACTATTTTGTTAAAAATGTAAATTGACTTTTTTAACAGAAAATTTAACTATTCCAGTTTTGTTAAAAAATTAATCTTTTTCAATTGAAAATTCGTTTCTGTGGATTGAAAATTTAACTCTTTTGGTCGAAATCTTATGTTTTGGATTCAAAATGGAACTGTTTGATTACAACTATTTTGTTTTGATTCAAGATTTTATTTTATATTGAAAATTTCACTTTTTTGGTAGAAAATTAAAGTTTTTAGTTAAAAATTCATCTTCTTAGTTGGAAATTGAACTTTTTGGTTAAACGTGCTTCTAATATTTTGAAAATGTGTTTTTTAGTTAAGAATACAACTCTTGTTAAAAATTGGTCTTTAGATTTAAAAATTTAACTAAATATTCCATTCCAATAGAAAATTTTATCTTTTTTAGTTAAATATTCAAATATTTGATTGAAAATTCATGTCTTTTGTTTAAAATTCATTTTCTTGGTACAATTTCCATGGTTTTGGTTAAAAATACTTTCGTTAAGAACTAATCTATTTTATTTTCGCATTCAACAGTTTTTTTGAAAATTCGTTTTTTTTATTGATTTAAAATATTTTAGATTTCAAATTGAAATCTTTTTTTTTCGTGTAAATATCAAATAATTTTTTTTTCGTTGAAAAGTCATCTCTTTTGGTAGAAAATCTATTTTGTTGAAACTTCGTCTTTTTTAATCAGAATTTATTTCACTTCAGTCAAAATTCAAGTGTTTAATAAAAAACTTAGTTACTATTTATTGAAATTTTGTTTTTTAGTAAAAATTCAATCGTTTCGGTTAAAAATAGTTTGATTAAAAAGTAATATATTTTAGTTGACGATTCAACTGTTTTGTTGCAAATTCTTTTTTTTTATTGATTTCAAGCGTTTTGGAATTCAAATTAATTTTTTGTTGTATAAATTAATCATCCTTCGTTCAAAATCAATTATTTGTTTGATCATTTATGTATATTATTGAAAATTCGCATTTTTGAGAAAATTTAATCCTTCATGTTTTAAATTATAAATGTTTGGTAGGCAACTTATTTATTTTGGTTGAGAATTTAAATGTTTTGCATAAATAACAACTAATTGATTTTTTGTTAAAAATGCATGGCTTTTTTCGAAAATTCGTCTTTTTTGGTAAAAAAAATAATTTCCCTGCGTTCAGAATTCAACTCTTTGGTTGAAAATTGATGTACTTTGTTCAAAATTCGTTATTTTTTTTATAAGAATTTAATCGTTTCAGTTCAAAACAGTTTAGTTATAAACTTATCAATTTTGGTTGAGAATTTAACTGTTTTCTTGGAAATTCGTCTTTTTTATTGATTTCAAATTCATTTTTTTTTATGAATAGCAACTAATGTATTTTTTAGTGAAAATTTCTCTTTTTTGGTAGAAAATATTTCTGGTCGAAAATTCAACTATTTTGTTGAATATGCATATATTTCTACAAAAAGTCTCAAAATTTAAAAGAGTTTCTATTGAATTAAATATGTTATATACATTAATTTTATTTTTTTTAAATGTATTATTCTATTTTCATTATAAATCACCTCGTTCCCCGATTATGAATTTGTGTATCAGGCTCTAGGGAGGACTGAAAAAATAAAATGTGATTAAAAAATGTGTACTCCGGGAGTGCTTTAGTATGTCAATAAGTATATTTTTCTTTCTTTTTTAACGTTATTTTTCGATAAAAGGTAATCAAGTTTAAATCTATAAGAAATGAGATTGAAAAGTTCTTGAAGAACCTTTGGCCACTGTGATAGAGAAAGGAAACGATTTCGTTTGAAATAGATTCTCGTGGGGAATGAAGTGAGAAAACATAACTGTTGATTATAGTTTACTGGTTGCTTATACAGTAAACTCTTTCAATGTTTTCCTTATTTCCGCTACTCATTTATAAAGTTAAGAACTTCCCCGATATTTCCCTCAGTAACTAAGAAATAATTCAAACTGATTTCATCCATCACACTTAAAATTAAATCAGCAGATTTTATGAAAGTAAAATTGAAAAATTTGTCCATACAGAATTGGAATTCTTTTATGAACAAATAAATAAAGCAACCAGTTTGGTGTAAAATTTAACTATTTTAAAGAAAATTTATTTTTTAAGTTTTGGTTGCAAATAGTTATTTTTTCCTAAAAATTCCACTATTACAGTCGAAGATTTATCATTCTAGTTAAAAATGCATCTTTTCTGTGAAAAGTTCCACTACTCATGTAAGTTGAAAGTTACACTCTTTTATTACAAATCCATTTTTTTGGTTGAAGATTCTGGATCTTTTTTTAAAAATCCATTTTTTCTGGGAAGAAATTAATCCTTTTGGATAAAAATTCAACTGTTAGGTTAAAAATTAGTTTTTTTTTTAATAATTTTTTTTTTAATCCAAATTTTAAAAGTTTAGTCATAAATCAACCTGTTTTCTAGAAAACTCGTATTTTTAGTTGAAAAATTCAACGATTTGGTACACATTTTTTCATTAAAAATCAATTCATTCAAATAATAATGTAACTATTTTTTTTCTTTAAAATAATTATCTTTTATAGTTTAAAAATTCAAATATATTTTTGAAAATTCTTCTACTTTTTTTTAATTAGTCTTTTTTGTTCGAAAATTAATCTTCTTGGTAGTAAATTTCTCTTTTCTCTAGAAAACTTCACAATTTCAGTTGACGATTCATCAGTCTAGAAAAGATTTATCTTCTTGGTTGAAAGTTCAACTACTTAAGTAAAATTGAAATTCTTTTCTCAAAAACCCTTTTTTGTTTAATATTCAAGATAATTTATCAAACATTCATTTCTCGTGGTAAAAAATTAATCCTTTTGAATAAAAATTAGTTTTTTTATAATGTTTATAAACTGAAATTTCAACAGTTTGGTTATAAATCAACCTGTTTTCAAAAAACTCGTATTTTTAGATGAAAAATTCAAGAAATTGGTAAAAAAAATTTCCCTTGAAAATTAATTTATTCATATGAAAATTGAACTATTCCTTTTTAAGATAAAAAGTGATCTTTTTTAGTTTAAAAATTCAACTATTTGTTTCAAAAATCATCTGATATACTTTGTTAAAAAATTCGTTTTTTTCTAGAAAATTAGTCTTCTGTGTAGTAAATTTCTCTTTTCTCTTAGAAATTCCACGATTCCAGTCGACAATTCATCATTCTAGTTAAAAATTCCTCTTTTTGGTGCAACGTTTAACTACTTGGGTAAAAGTTAAACTCATATCTGAAAAATTATTTTGTTGTTGAAGATTCAAGATCTGTTATTAAAAATTAATCTTTTCTGGCAAAAAATTAATCCTCTTGGTTAGAAATTCAACTTTTTAATGAAAAACTTATATTTAAAACGAAAATTTTAACAATTTGCCAAAAAATTGAACTATTTTGTGTCCGTCTGTTCGTAGTTACTTTTTTTCCTTACGGGAAAAGAGGGAAGAGATGAGGAAATGCACTCACTCCCCCACCCATTACTATCCCAACCCTCACTTCTCCATCCTCATTTCCTCTCCCTCACTATCCCTCCCCGAAAACAGAAATAACATCAAGAATAAATCATCAAGAAAAAATATAATAAAATAAAATTAGAAAAGTAAATATGGATTGATTACTTTAAAAGCATTATCTGTAAGATTAAACCCTTTTACAGATTTTTTAATACAATTTTTTAAGATTATACTTCTGAAAAAAATGAAATTTTCTTTTAAAAAGAGAATAAAAAAAAAAGAAATCTTTAAAAACTGCAGAAGTTCAAAATTTTAAAGAACAAAATCTTTGCCAACAAATAAAAAAATAGAATCAAATAAAATTAGAAATTTAAATACGGACAAAATAAAAGAAACAACAAGAAAAAAAATAAATCAAGAAAAATTGTTAAATAAAAGCAAAACTATAACTAGAAAAAGATAATTATACGAATATGAACATAATAAATAATATTCTACGAAACACTTCCTTGGAGGCACTTGGCGCATACTTTTTATATTTTTTTATTGAAAATCACTTCTTCAAAGAAAATTTAAAAATTCCTTTCCGTATAAAAAGTGATAAAAGTTGATTTTCCTTGACTACACTGTAAAAAAAGGTTTGTGTAAAACAATAAAGTTTCGGAAAATTAAATATTGTATCATTGTAAATATCACACACTCCACTGAGTGATTTTATATGTAAAATTACATCCTCTAGCGATGTAAATAAAAGGACCCTCGAACGGCAGTGTAATATTAAACACTCAATAAAAATAAAATTACACATTCCCTCGTACGAACTTTACATTCAGAAGGGAAAATTCAGTCACAGCGTGTAAAAATACCATGCGTCGGTAAAAACACTTTCCCGTGATTGAAAATTACATCGAGATTTTTAATTTTATCAAAGATCTTTAATTTTACCCTGGCGGAAACTGCAGAAAATTGTATTCATAATTAATTTGAAATTTAGAATAATTAATCAAATAATATGTGAAGACGAAGCGTCTCTCGTGTTCGTTGTTTAGCGATTCCTTCATCCTTCAATTTTGGAGCATTTTTTTTTAATGCGAAGAAATTGGCAGCTATGTTCAATTTTTTTGACAGCTTTCACTCAAAGTAGACCGCATCCGAGCTATTCCTATTTTACCTTTTACATTTTCTGCTATTGGAACGGAAAAAAATGCAGTTATTCAAAATGTATATTTTTTTTACGGAATATTTAAGCATAAAAAAATACCCATAGTTCGAGTTGGAATATCACAACAGATTCGTAAAGTTACTCCGATACACGAGGGTCCTTTTATTTACATCCACCAGAGATATAAAATTCAATAGATTTTTTTCAGTGTAAGTGTAAACAAGAATAAATCCGGGGAAAGTAAAGAATTCTGATTTAACTTTAATTATACTTCAGTCACATAAAGGAAAAGAGCTTTTTATACGTTTGAGGAAGGAGCAAAGCGATTCTCTTTAATCAAAAAGTTCACGTTTGATAAATTTAAATCCAAAACCAGTTGAAATTGAACAACATCAAATTTCTTATTGTTAAAAAAAATTAGTTTATTTATTAGTTTTTTAAATTGAAATTTGAAGCATTACACGTTTAACTTTTTGGATTTTTTATTCATAACGGAATAATGTAAGCCAGTTTAACATTTAACTTTATGTGAAAAGTTATAGCTTAATAATAAATGAGAAAAATAATTCAATAAATCAACTATAATAATCAAGAACTCCTGGTTATTGATTTTGTACTTCAGACTAATATTCGCGAGTTTAAAAAATTCTTCAACTTCAATTTTAAAAGAAGTCTGGAATTCTTTAATTTTCCGACTTTCGTCGCTCTGGGCAGCAACCAGGAGAAATCGAGGGTGGGATGGGAGGGGAAGTGAGGAGATTAAGGAGGGTAGTGAGTTTGGGTAATGCTGGCATCTGAGAGGAAATGAGGGGAG
>NC_046659.1:117773098-117774678 GCF_010883055.1 Belonocnema kinseyi | reverse complement strand
TACATCCTGGCTGAAGAAAGAATGCGGCATATGATAGGGAGTATGAAGGTAGGGAATGGGATAGGGTCCGAGCACTTCCCGGTCATAGTTACACTAAGAAGAAGCACCAGTAAGCGCGGCAGAGGGAGAAAGGAAAAAGGGTGCGAACGAAACACGAAAATGGGAATCTGGGGGGTAGATAAATTAAACGAGTTTAAACAAAAGATGGAAAAGGAGAAGGTTGGGTATGAAAAAGAGGAGGGAATAGACTCGTTATTTGAAAGGTTGAAGGGGTCCATTGAAAAGGTAAAGGATGAGCTGGGTACTAATGAAGAAAGAGTAGGGGGAAAGAGAGGCTAGTGGGACGAGGAATGCTGGGAGAGTAAAGAGAGAATAAAAGAGTATGTGAGCAAATGGAGAAGAGGCGAAATGGAGAAGGAGGAGTATAACAGGAGGAAAAAAGAACATGAGAAGATGCTGGAAATAAAAAGACAGAGGGGCAAGGAAGAATATAAAGCAGAGGTAGAAAAAGCCATCAAAGAAGGTAGGGTGTGGGATGTGATAAATAGGGATAGAGGGGAAAGGAAGGGCGTTAACGAAGAAATAGAAATGGACGAATGGACGCATTATTTTAAGGGTCTATTAGGGGGAGAGCAAAATAAGATCAAAAGGGAAAAGTGTAGGATAGTCCGAGGAGAAATGGAGGAAGGGAACGAGATAACAAGAAAAGAAGTGGATGAAGCAATAAACAGGTTAAAAAGAAACAAGGCGACGGGAGAAGATGGGATGGAGAACGAAGCGATGAAGTTCAAAGGAGAAGGGATTAGGGATGGGATGTGGAAGATTTGCAAGAAGGTATGGAAAGGGGAAGGTTGGCCGGAAGAGTGGACGACGGGACTGGTGGTACCGCTTGTCAAGAAAGGGGAAGGAAAGAAGATAGAGGAATACAGAGAAATCACTCTCATGTCAGTCGGCTATAAAATATATGCAGAAATCTTAAGAAATAGGTTGGAGAGTCAGGTAGAATAAAAAGAAAGTATCCCACATAATCAGACGGGCTTTAGAAAAGGAATGGGAACTATAGACAACATCTACGTACTTAACTATTTAGTTAACAGAAATTTGGGGAGAAAGCAAGGGAGACTAGTCGCTTTGTTCGTACGAGGGTGAATCAAATATTAACCGGAATTCTTTTGTAATATTTATTTATTTATAAAACAATACAAAAATACTATTGATTATTTTTCTACATAGTCTCCTTCACGCTCTACACATTTTTTCCAGCGGTTTGGAAGCTTGTTAATTCCTTGCTCGTAGAAACTTTGAGGTCGAGTCATCAACCATTTGCGCACGAATTTCTTAACATCTTGATCGTTGTCAAATCGCAATCCTCCAAGTGCATCTTTCATGTGCGCAAACAAATGATAGTCACAGGGTGACAAATCTGGACTGTATGGAGGATGCTCAAGGGTTTCCCAATGCATATCCTCCAGTTTTTTTTTCGTTTCACCCGCCGTATGTGGCCTGGCATTGTCATGAAGAAGGATGACGTTTCTAATGGGGTTACCGCGTCTTTTGCTTCTGTAAGCGGCTTTTGCTGC
>NC_046659.1:117770407-117772998 GCF_010883055.1 Belonocnema kinseyi | reverse complement strand
TTTTTCTTATCATTGTTCCATCCTTTTCCTCCATGTTCCCATCTTTTCTCCCTTTTGCTGCTAATTCTTTTTTCACCCCTGACACCATGCCGCCCATCCCTCCCCCTTTAACGTGTTCCTTTCTTGCTTCTTGCATTGTCCACACATAACCTTTCCGTAACATCTTTTTTATTCCCTTCCAGTCCTTCTCATCTGCCCAAGTTTCACTCATCATAATCACATCCCACTTTTCTAACTCCTCCCAGAATCCTTTGTTCTTGTTCTTCAAACCTGACACATTCCAGAAAGCTATTTTCACGTTTCTCTCTTCCCACTTTTAATCTCTTGACTACTATGTTACTTTTTCTCTTTGCCCTTTCTTCCCCTTCTAATCTTCTTTCGATCTCACTGAGTCTTTTCTTCAATCTTTCATTCTCACTTCGGACGTTCTTTTCATTACCTTGAACTATTTCCTCATTTTCTGTTTTCCCCCATATGCTCATTCCTAATTTCTAGACTGGATACCCGCTCTTCCAACTGCTTTATTTCTCTAGATCTCTGTTCGCCAACCTCTCTCTGTCTATTCTCAATGCTCTCTAGCTTACCCCAAACCTTGTCTTTCTCCTCCTTGCAACGTTTATCCCATTCTTCCAATTTTTCTCTGACCTTTTTCACTTCCCCCTTACATCGATTCCCTGCCTATTCATATCCCTATTCATTTCATCCAATCTCTTTCTTGTTTCCTCTCTAAAGCCTTTAATGAGAGCTTCCAATTTTTCAAACATTCCCCCATCCCCCCTCTCTCTCTCTGGTGTTTTCCTTTTAATTCTCACTCTCTTGTTCTCCTAGTCCCTTTCTACCTCATCTTCCCCAGCCACTCTTTTCCTTTTTTCCTCCCCTTCACTGCTAGTCGCGCTTGCCTTTTTTTGCCATTCGTCCAGACTTCTGTTCGAACCCGCGTTGTCTAGATTGTTAAGGCGCTGTAAATTTGAGGTCCTTCCCCGTTGCTTGCCCGTACCTGAATCCGCTACCCTCCCCACCCGAGTCGACTTCTCGGCACTTTCATCACCGCTGCGGTTACTGCGATCAACGTCACACATCCCCCCACTTTCAATGCTTTCAGCAACGTCAGCTGTTGCAGCCACTACGGTTTTCTGCTCTGTGCGATCGTCCAGTAACTGTTGCCCTCTGGCGCCAGTTTGTGGACTTCACGTCGTCGGCATCCTACCCAAAGATATTATAAACATAGATGCGGTACGGTGCGTCGGAGTGGGGAATTCTATATATATATATAGGTCAACACATTTTCTGCCCTATCGAGGTGCTGCCCTCATCGTACTACGAAGTCGAATTCTTGTTTTCCCATTCTTCGTAAAATATGACGGTAAGGCAGTAGAAAGATTTTTTGAGGTTAGAAAAGTTTGACATGTATGTATCGCTGAATTTTTTCAGATCTGAAGCTTGATCCAGGTTTTCGGTACAGTCTTTTTTTTAATTATAAAAAAAATGTTCTCGTAAAATCATATTTTTAATTTTTAAAAAATTATTATAAAAAGACATTTCGAGATAAACAAGTGTGGAAAACATTGTTCTTTGACAAATTATTTTTTTAAATTGAAATAATCAAATATTTATACCAAAGAAACAACTTTTTAAATGTTTGAAGTGTTTAAACATTAATGTTTAAATTTAAAATAACAATAATTAAAACAAAATATATTTCTGAATAAGATATTTTGGTTGAAAATGTATATAGTTTTTTTTAAATCACAAAAGTTCTTCCGAAAAATCGAAATTTTAATTAAAAAACACGTGTTTTTGTATATGAATTTGTCTGTAAAATTTTTTAAATAATTTTAATTTTAAATTCAAACAATTTTTAACACTTTAAATATTAAACAAAAATTTATTTGATAACAATATTTTATTATCGTATTTTTAATAAATTATTAATACTCATTAAGAAACAATTTTATTTGGGGAGTTTTATCATTTGGGAATTTTCAAATTCGTTAATATTATAAACTGTTCAGGAATTTTATTAGTTTTGGAATTGTGTTTTTCAGGACAGAGAGTTTTACTGAGTCGGGAATTTTATTTTTCGGGATATTTCAGCCGTCCTCATAGAATTACAGAAAATTTGCTCTAATTATAATCTCGGCGCTCGATCTCGTTAATTTTTTTCTACAGTATTAATAAAGAAAAATTGTATCGAAATTTTTGATACCACAAAGTTAAAGATAATCACAATTAAAAATTTAAAAATTCGCTGTACATTCAATTTGTATTCTTGGATCTTGGTGATTTTTTTCTAATCCATTTCAGTCACTGGTAGGCTTTTTTGACATCTAGGTATGTAAAAAAGGTAAACTTCAGAAAATTTAAAAACTAATTTAAGAACTATTTATACTCTTTTAAGATACCAATACAATTTACACAACACTAATTCAAAATTTTAAAATTTTTAGGCCTTCAGTTTAAGAACTTGAATTTTAACGTTAAAATTGCTCCATTTTCAGAATATAGCCTTACTGTTTGAATTTTCAGAATTTTCGTTATAAGTTATAGGTTAGGTCAAAAATAACATTCTGGGATTCGAAATTGTTACAACG
>NC_046659.1:117768739-117770307 GCF_010883055.1 Belonocnema kinseyi | reverse complement strand
AATTTAAATTTTAAATTGGATAAGCACGAAATTACAATTTCTCTTTAAGATTCAAAGCTAAACTTCAAATGCAAACGCATTTTCTGGTAAAGTTTAGCTTTTGAATTTTCACAACACTCATCCTTGGGAAGGTAAATATAAAAAATAAATACGTTTCCGGTTGAAAGCAAGGTCCAGTAGTACAGCTTAAACTATTTGTAAATTATCTTTTTTGGGCAAAAATTATAAGCCCTTTTAATAAATTATTTTATAAATAGCTGTTTCCTTTATCACGAAATCACAAACAAAAAATCAGTTTTTATAATTGTGTTTCTTTTCACTTCTTTCTACTCCAAAATAGTTATTAGATGGAAGAAAATTGTTTCTTATACACAAAAAGTATTTAAAAAACAGTTTTTAAACAACTTGAAAAAAAGTTCAGAGGTTTAAATTGTTCAACATATAATAAAAACGCTATAAACAGAAAATTTTCTTCTACTTTTTTATGTTTGACCTAAAACTATTCAATTTTAAAGGCTATAAATTACTAATGTAAAATAAAAGTAAAATATTCTTATAAATTTTTATTTGAAATCAGGTTGGAGCTAGAACGGGAATTGACGGGGAATTTCTGAGGCTGGGAAAAATAGGCAAATGGCAGTGAATTAATTTTTTGACCGGGAAATTTATGAATTTTTAGAAAAGAAATTTGTCCAAGTTTGGTTTGGTCAGTTTTTTTTGTAAATTCCTTAAATTGCTTTTTTCCTATTATATCATTCAGTTTACAGTACGTAATTCGAAAATCTTTCACTTTAGAATTTTCCGTTTAAGTTATAAAATATAAGCGTACATTTTTCAATTTCGAATTTTAGAATGCAGTTTTGAAGACCTGGAAAATTAAAAATTAGAAGCGTTTTAAATTTATAATTTTAGATAGAAATCGTTTTTAGTTTATCAACTGCGAATATAAAGTATGATTCTTTTTTTAATTGAAGTGGACACGAAGGATTCACAAGTGAATCATAACTGATTTCACAACACGATTCGGAATTTGTTTAAAATTGAAGAATATTCCAATTTTAACGTTAAAAATTAAACTGTTTCAATTGGAAAGTCTTAGAAGTTGAACAAAGGGAAATTCGCGATTAAAACTTTATCACCCGTTTTCAATTAAAAATAAATTCAAAATAAATAAGCTGTATCAATTATAATGATTTAAAGTTTATTTTAAAATATACTTTATGGAACATGATATTTTTTACGAATGTGTCAGTGAAAATCTGTTCTTATAATATTGTTTGCCAATGCAAAACGTAATCTGGCTTGGAACTGTCGTCTTAATATATAAAAACCGAAAGAACAATTTCCCTATCCCTTGG
The DNA here is from genome assembly GCF_010883055.1 of Belonocnema kinseyi. Lineage (NCBI taxonomy): Eukaryota > Metazoa > Arthropoda > Insecta > Hymenoptera > Cynipidae > Belonocnema > Belonocnema kinseyi. Next base: position 117,768,949 of record NC_046659.1, on the reverse strand, counting down.
AATTATAATTATATTTTTATAAAAACGTTATTCTGGACAGTTTACAATATTATCGAATTTAAAAAACCCCGAATAATAAAACTCCAGGCCGAATGCTGTCTAATGATCAAATATGCAAACTAGAAAATTCCCGAATTGCAGAAATTGAGAAAACAGTTTTGTGATCAATATTATTTATTTATTAAAAATACAATAATCAAATATTTTTAT
>NC_046659.1:117766525-117768639 GCF_010883055.1 Belonocnema kinseyi | reverse complement strand
TAACTTCTAAAATGGAATAATTGTAGCTCAAACATGAAAAAGTATAGACTAATTTCAAATTTAAAGAGGTTCTATCACATATATTGAACTATTAAAACCCCTTAATTTTTTTAAGGTTTTTAAAACTCTTTCAAAAACTTTTTTTAAGAATTTTGGTTCTGATTTCATAATAAAAGAATAAGTGCTATTTAGTCTTCAGAACAGCAATTTAAAAATTTTTTAAAGCCTTAATATTTGAGACATTTTAAATTTGTAGTCTTGAGTATATTGAACAATTTAAAATTTAAAGCTATTTAAATATGTCATATGAATTTTTGAATGGAAAGTGTTCGATCATTTTAGATTGAAACCTTTCAAATTATTTAGTTACAAATTAAAATCGTACAACTTCAAGTTTTATTTATTTTTTTGATCGTTGGTCACCCCCCACAAATGATTTTTTTTTTGTAAGAAAATAAGGCCTAATTTTTGTAAAAATTAACAAATATATATTAAAGGTTCCCTCAAGGTCATTTTTATTCAAAAAGCTTGTTCTTGAGTAAATTGACCCTTATTGTTTCCGATTTCGTTCTCTCACTCAGGGATTGTGTTTTTCATAGAAAACATTGAAATGTAGTTTTTTCAAGTTTATAAAATTATAGTTTAAGGTCACTCGGAGTCATTTTCTGTGAAAAATATTGATTTACAAAGAATATTTGTCAAACAATAGAATGGATTTCTTCGCCCGAGGTACAAACGTAAATTGTACTATAGTAAAAACAACTGGAAAAATTTAGACGAAATTTAAATTTGGTAAAGAAAACAAAATTTTGTCGACCTAAAAATACTAATTTTATTCTCCGAAAGATTTTTAAAAAATCTCTTCAAAACACTTTTATTGCAACAATTTAATTGAAGAAAAATATTTGTTGTAAAAATAAAAATAGTACAATTTTTACATACAATTCTTAAAATAAAAAATCTGTGTGTCAAAGCACAATCCAATCCGACTATTCTTTCGAAACTTATACGATATACAGACAACCATAACATCAATAACAACGACGACGTAGACGCCAGAGAGACAGACAGATGCCGATGTAAAAGCTTGTTTTTCTGGAACAAGGAGCCTCAAAACGTCGAAATTTCATGAAATTCGCAGAAGTCATTTTTCGCATAAAACTCTTCTCATTATGGATGAGAATTTGATCAAATAATCATGGAGCCTTGAAAAAGTAGCGTTTTTCGCCTCTTGACTTTTTTCCATATCAAGCTTTTTTTGCTTCAAATGTCCATTTTCGTTTGGTTTTTTGGATTTTTAAAATCCTTTAACTTTGGTAAGTTTGATTTTATCAAAAAAAGTTGTCAGGATAAATTGTTCATATTTTTTTGTACCATAAATAACTCTGGATAGAATTTTCAAATTTTTAAACAAATTGGTCTTAAAAATTTTTAAAAAGCATAAACTTTTTGAATTATTATCAAAAATGGTTGTTTAACGAACTGATCTTTCTTTTTGATCTTTCGAACAAAGTGTCAAAGCCCAATCCAATCGGAACAGTTATCCGGTATACAGACAATTACAACAACGACGACACCGGACAGACAAACAGGCTCCGACGTAAAAACTTGTTCTTCTGACTCAAGGGGCCTCAAAATGTCGACATTTGATAAAATCCGAAAAAGTTATTTTTCATTAAAAACTAATACCTTCTCATTTTGGATAAGAATATAAACATTTTTAATAAGATTTGTAGAAAATCTTTCAAAGAATAAAATGATTGCCCGGTAAGTTACAACCGAAAAATTACATTATCAAAAAAATGAAGGTTGTTCTGAATATTGAGCTGGACTTGAGACCGAGACAAATCGTCACACACACAATTCAGAGTGACAAATTTAAACTTGGAATGTTACGATTATAATTGTTTTATTTGTTTTTATTTGTATTTCGAAGGTAAAAATATTTTATTTTTATTCTTAAAGAAAAGTTAAATAAGCATTAATGTAGAAAAAAATCAAATCATCTGGAGGTTTCTGAATGTTTCAAAGAAAAGAACAAAATTTGGAACTTCTCAAGAATTTGAAATATTAGGATAACAATAAAAATTTCTGGGTAGATTTAAAATGATTTT
>NC_046659.1:117754730-117766425 GCF_010883055.1 Belonocnema kinseyi | reverse complement strand
AAGTTTTCTGATTCAAATTAGAGAAATCCTAACACCAAATACAGGTTTGACCCAGAGATAGGTTATAGATTTATGAACTTTTTATTACTCTGCCATTCACTCATTGTCAGTGCTCGGAACGTAATAATTAAGAAATTTTAAAATACATGCGGGAAATCCATTAGTCGAATAGACTAAAATATCTCTAGAAATTGCAAACTGTACAAATATAAAAAGAAACACTTAATAATATTAAATAACAATGTATAGATATTTTACTAAAAGTTTTATCTGTTAGAATGAAAATATAATATGGTGAAGTAAATAAATTGTTACTTATAAAAGAATATCAAAAGATGAGAAATAACAAAGATATATTTGGAAATAATCAAATAACTTTAGGAATATTACAAAATATATGAAACAGAAATATAAATTTAATTTTCTCTCTGGTATCTATTAAAATAACCATGTCTTACAAAGCGTGGATATTTTACGTTTGTTATGAAATGTTGGCTATTTAATTTTAATTTAAATGGTTCTTGTCCATGCTAAGTTTACCATCAGTGCGCCTCGAAGGTGTACCGAGAGTTGCTTACAGCGTTCCAAGTGGCTCTTGGCAAACTATATGGGTCGGTGCTATTTACGTGGAGCGGTGGGTAGAGGGGAAGTGACCTTTTTCGCCGGACGCGCCGTCTATATTTATGGCGGGTAACTAAGCTCGCACCGCATCTACGTTTATAATATCTTTGTCCTACCTTACCCAAAGCTCTGTGACGTTTCCCGCCCTTATTTCCTACCTCTTGCCCCCCTGCCCAAGCAACTATTTTTTCACTCCTAACCTCAAAAACTTCACACACTCCAAATTTTCACTTCAAACCACTCACTTTCACCCTTCACACCTTTGCCTTCACTCACCCTTCTTCCTTTACACTCGATCTCCGCACTTTCTGCCTTTTCTGCATCCACTCACGCTTATTTCCTCCACCAAAGCCAAAAATACACCACTTGACAAAAAGAGTTCTTTCGCGATCGGTACCGGAAACGGAAGCCAATTTATCCGTATGCCTTTTTCATCAAATTAAAAATTCTTAGAGTTATAGCATGTACAAAATTCCGAAAAACACACAAAAATGAACCTTTTAAGCCAAATAACAGACCATATGCAAAAATGGCAAGAGAACAAAAAGTTTGATTTCTAAATGCCCTACAAGATTATTAAAACAATTTTTTGGATTTTCTTGAAAAATCGAAAATTCAAATTTGAATAGCATAAAAAATAATGGAAAATCCAAAAATTCAATTGACAAAGTCTGGGTCACTGAGGTTTAGGGACATGATTTAGAACTTAAAATTAGGTAAGGCTGCTCAGCAGGACGTATGCGTAAACTTTAAATGATAAAAATAACATTGGAGATAATCAAATTCAGTTCATAGAAAAACGACAGAAAATAAAAATAAAATGTTTACTAACAAAATTTCTTTTAAAGGATGTACATTGTTTTAACGAGACAATAAAACTACGTCTGGTTTAATGCAAATGCATGTTATGAATTGTAATAATATACATTTATGGAAATGATATAAAATGTCAGGGATAAGCTCAAGATCAAAGCAAGAGATACGTCATGAGAATATGTTCTTTAAGACCAAAGGAGCTTTAACAAAAAAGAATTCACAATCGCCAAAAATACTGTTGTCGATGATTTGACTATTAGTTTTAACAAGTCTGTGCACAAGGACCGAGCGCGTAGCGCGAAAACAAATATTCGCACACCCTGAGCGCGCTCAAACTTGCAAGCGAAGCGAGCTGAGCGCGCAGCGTGCGATGAAAATGTACCCGCTAAGCGGGAAGATTTTTCATTAAAGAGTTATCATTTTGGATGAAACTTCATATTTTTCGTTGACGACGTATTTTGTGGCGAATTCTTTTTTTTTCTGGAAATTAAAGTATTAGGCTGAAAATTAACTTTTTTGTTGCAAATTGATATTTTTTGGTTAAAATAAATAAATAATTTTGTAGGACATTCGTTTTTTTCTGTAAGGAATTCCATAGTTTTTGGCTAGAAATTCTACTGGTAGTAAATTAATCACGATTAGCTCCTAGCAGATTTAATTGTGCCCAACGTGCCACAAAAAACTGTCTCGGCTCATTTTTAAAAAATCATTACAGTAATAAAAAAACGTGAAATCAAAATACTAGCTGATTGTCTTAAGAATTGGAACTAAATTTAAAAATTCAATTAATATTTTTGTTCATTTAAAATACTTTTTTTGAAAAATATACATAAGTATTATTATAAATTATTTAAAAATTATAAATTTACGCTTTTTTAGATAAATACTCTTAGCTTTGAACCGAATAACAATAAAGCTCTCAAATTTTTGTTCATTAATTTTTTATCTTCTATGTATGAGAATAAAAAATATGCATGCCCATAGGAATAAATATAAATATATAATAATATATTGCAATAATAATATATAATATAAATATAAATAAATATGAATCATAAAATTTCTCTCCAAAGAGACAAGTCTATTTCTTATTCTTATATATAGAAGATAGGTACTTAATCAACAAAAATTTAAGAAGTTTATTTTTATTCGGTTCAAAGCTAAGAATATTCATCTAAAGAAGTATAAATTCATAATTTTTGAATAATTTATAATAATGCTTATGTATATTTTTCCAAGAAAATTATTTTAAATAAACAAAAATGTTAATTGAATTTTTTAATTTAGTGCTATTTTTTAGGACAATCAGCTAGGATTTTCATTTCACGTTTTTTTGATTGCTGAAATGATTTGAAACAAATGTTGAATATACATCTAATTTTTTAAGAAATTCAACGATTTTCTTATGAAAAAAAAAATCCGTTATGTTTGAAAATTCGATTGAGTCTAATTTATGTATAGATAAGATAGTCTAAATAGTTTGAAGCTGAACCCGCCAGCGTAATTGGTTAACGCTCCACTCGTGAATAGCGGTGCTCCCGGTTCAAATCCTGTTCGAAGCAGATTTTTTCTCGTTTCTGCACAAAATAATTTGGCTATTTATCGGCAATATATAACATCAGAAATTAATTAATCACTCTGGTCTACGAAATAAAATCAATTCCTAAATCCAGAATAATTATGTGTAGAGGTAGTCCAGGGTAATCCGGTATCATCCAGAGTTGTCATTTCCCCTTCGAATTTCAGTGAAAATTAAAAAAAGAACATTTCTCTAGTGAATAAAATATTTGTTAAAAATTATATAAACTGGTAGAATTTAAAGGATAAATAAATTTCTGTTCAGATGGTGAAGATGATGGTGACTGTGGTGATAGTCTTCACAACTTGTTGGCTGCCCTTCAACGTTTTGATAGTAAGTCGATATTTCCTTGTATTTCGAAATTACTGACGTTTTCCATACAATTCGCGTTTCTCATCTAATCGGAAATTTCCAAACAAGTTTAATTGCAATAGTGCATTGAAAGTAATTAGTTCGCTATCACGTATGCCAGAAGTGGGTTTAAATTGTGGACTAAGTTTGTAACTTTCCAACTGACAGCTACATATGCCTGAAGAAAGATTTTAGCAAATATGTTTTATATTTTTCAGAAATTTAATTGTTTATTTAAATAATGAACATAATTTATTGCGCAATTAATCTGACAGAAAAATAAATTCGACTATTTGAATAATTGAATAATTAAAAACAAAAAATCTTGTTCTTTGTTAAACATTTCCACTTTTATTAAATCGTAGATGGTAGTATTTAAGGCTAATATTATAACCAAATATTTTATAATGTAAAAAATTACTATGCATTCTGGTAATATTCTTTTAGGACGACTGAAAAACCCCGAAAAATAAAATTCAGGACTCTGTAAAATTCTCGATTTGGAAAATTGCCGAATAATAAAATTCCTGAATAACAAAATTTTCGAATAATAAAATTCCCAAATTAAAAAACTACCGAATATCAGAATTTTCGAATTATAAAATTCCAGAACAATAAAATTCATTAATTGGGAAATTCCCGAATAATAAAATGCCCAAATTTTATTATTTCCGAATAATACGATTCACGAATTATAAAATTCCCGAATAATTGAAATGACGGATTTCACATTCCCCGAATAATGAAAATCCCGATTTGGAAAATTCCCGACAGTTTATAAATTTCCGAAAAATGAAAATCCTAATTCGGAAATAAATTTATAAATTTCCCGAATAATAACATTCATTAATTGGAGAATTCCCTCGAAAATTGCAGAATAATAAAATTCAAAAATTTTAACATTACCGAATAATAAAATTCTTAAATTGGAAAATTACCTTAAAAATTCCCGAATTGAAAAATTTCCAAATGATAAAATTTCCGCATTATAAAATTTAAAAACTATAAAATTCCCAAATAATTAAATTCATACTATGGAACATTTCCTCGAAAATTCTTGAATGATAAAATACAAGAATTATAAATGTAATTAATTGGAAAACTCCCTCAAATATTCAAGAATTATTTAATTCCCGAATAATAAAAATTCATAAATTTGAAAATTCCTCGGAAATTCTCGAAGAATAAAATTCCGGACTGTTTATAATATTTTCGAATTTTAAAATTCCCAATTAATAAATTTCCTAGCAAAAAATTGCTGAAATAAAAAATTCCCGAATTTAAACAACTGAAATTTTTTATTAATATTATTTAATATACTAGTTAAAATAATATATTTTTATGCTCAATTTTTTTCAAATATTGTTATTTTTAATTTAAACCATTATTTTGGAAACCTTGAAAATCTTTTTTTTATGAAAATATTTGATAATTGTATTTTTAATTAATAAATAATATGTACTGAAAAGTTATTTTTTTAATTGTTTGAATTCGGTCAAATTATAAACTATTTGAAAGTATTGTGATTTAGGAATTTTATTAGCCGCAAATTTTATCATTTAAGAATTTTGTTATTCAGGAATTCTCTTAATCGAGAATTTTATTATTCAGGAATTTTAGTGTCTGGAATTTCATTTTTCGAGATATTTCAATCGTGCCATTCTTTTAATCACATTACGGTAATTGTAATTCATGTTAACCACTAAAAAAATATTAATTTTCTGAACTTTTGTAAATCACAATTTTTAATCGAGGAATTTTAATCAAAGCAATTAATTTCTAAAAGAAAAAATTCAATATAGAAAAACTATTGTTCAGAGACATGATTTTTGGCACAAATACCTTAAAAATTGTTCTCACCATGCAGACTACTAGAACAACTTTTCCACTCGAGAAAATGTAAAATGATCAAGATTTTATTTTTAAAGATAAATTTCAAGTTTTGAAGATTTAAAAACTTTGAGGAAAACTTGGAAATAAATCAAAAGATATTTCAAAAGTTAAGCTTTTTCGGAATTTTAAAAGACAATAAAATTTTTTTTAAGATTCCTGGGAAAATTACAAGTTACGGAACGAACATAAAATTTTATTATTTTCTTCAAAATTTTGCATTTTCATTATTGAAAATTCATCATTGTAGTTGAAAGTTTAATTTTTTGCTCAAAATTTTTACTTCGTGTCAAAACTTCTTTTTCTTTTTAATTCCTTTTCTTAACTGAAAAAGCAACTTTTGCATGTTTCGCTGAAAATTAGTTTCATTAATTAGAAATTTAACTATTCCATTTTCTTATTACAAATTGATTGCTTTTAGTTTTAAAAAATGTAGCTTTTAGGACAAATGCAAATTCTTTCAGAAGATATTTCAATTTTTTTTTTCAATTTTAGAAGTCTGAAAAAGATTGACAAATAATTGAAATCTTGAAAAGCTTTCGAAAGTTTATTTTGAACATAATTTTCTTCAATATTTTGAAAAAATACGTTTTTTAAAGTATTTTGTACAGATGAAAGAACATACAAAAATCTACCTAATATTCCCGGGAAAATGGCAAATCATTTATTATCTTTAAAAATAATTTTAAGAGAAAATCGAGATAGATTTCAAAAGATTTCAAATGATTATCTAAAATTTCAAAAGCAATGTAGAGAATTTTAGAGCACATTTTTTTATTCTAAAAGATGTTTCATGCAGTTTAGAGAAGATTCGAATCCCTTTTAAACATATGTCAAATATTTTGAAAACTTTGAAATTATATTTTATTATTTTTAAACTAATTTTTAGAGAATATTTAGAAAGATCTCTAAGTTTTTCCAAAAAATGCCAAAAAGAATCTAGAAGATTATAAGGCAACTTTTTTATTTTGTAGAATTTTTAAAAAAATTACGAAAATTTTGGATAATTTAAAAATATATTTAAAGTTAAGGTTAATGAGATTTAGGAAGATTTAAAACTAATTTAAACTTATAGAAATAAAAAGCGTTTCTTAACATTCCTGGGATAATTTAAAGATTTTTTATTTTGAACGATTAACTTTGAAAGAAAAATGAAAAAGATATACAAAAATTTCAAATGATTACTGAAAACGTCAAGAATATCCGGAAGATTTTAATGCATTTTTTTGGTTTTTAAAGATTTTTCACAATTTTCGGAGTAATTCGAATTAGATTAAAAGAAATTTAGGAATTGTGGAAATTTGGAAAAAGTTAAAAATATTTCAAATCTATAAAAGATTTCCGAAATCTTTTTTCTAATTTCAATTTTTCGTAAATTCTGTGAAACAAGAAAGGTTTCTTACCAATTTTCTAAATGCCATTTCGAAATTTCTGAAATCCTAAAAAAAATGTTTTATTTTCTCAAATGCCTCAGAAGAATGATATTTATATAACCTAAAAAACATAAAATATTTAAAAATAAATAGTTATTTTAAATTTTTATTTTGTATTCAAACTTAATTTGATTTTTTTTAAGGTTTATAATTTTAGTTAAAAATTTATCTCTTTGATTGACAATGTAACTATTTCGTTCAAAAATCGTCTTTTTGTGGTTAAATATTCAACTATTTGCCTAAAAATTCATTTTTTTTTAAATTTATATTTTCGAATTCAAAAATTAGACTGTTTTGTAGACAATGTGGTTTTTTAAATTTAAATTTCATATTTTTTGTTGGAAATGCATTTGGTGAAAATTATTCTTTTTTAGTTAAAAATTCAACCTTGGTTGACAATGTAACTATTTCATTGAAAATTCGTCTTTTTGGTTTAAAATTCAACTTTTTAATTAAAAATGAACTTTTTTGTTAATAAGGAATATTTTCGTATTAAACAATTTCACGTTTTTGTATAAAATTCGTTTTTTGATAGCAGTTTCTTCTTTTTTTTTGAAAATACAACTGGTTAAAAATTAATATTTTTTGGTTGAAGATTCATCACTTTAGTTAAAAATTATTCTATTTAGTTCACAATGTAACTATTTCGTTGAAAATTTCCTCCATTTGTTTGACAAATAAGTTTCTTGTTATGAATAAATACTTTCCTATTACAAAATAAAGCGTTTTTTGTAAAATTGGTTTCCTGTGAATAATTTTCCTCTTTTAAACTTAAAAATGTAATTGGTTGTAACTTAACCTTTTTTGGATGGGTTTCAACTACTTTCTCGAAAATTCGATTTTTTTTAAGGCTTACACTATTTTTTATTCAAGATTAAAATAATTTTTGGTTAAAATATCAATTATGTATTACATTTTTCATAAAGAATTCTTTTTCGGTTGGAAATTAAAATGTTTGGTTTAAAATGAAGTTTTCGTTGCAATTTTAATTTGACATATCTGCAATATTTAAAAATCTTTTTGAATTTTCTCAAGAATTAAATTGAAAAATAAACGGGTTTTGCGAAATTAGTAATTCATTAATGATGCAATTTTACAGGATAACTTATAACTCCCGAACAGAAATAAAAATAAAAATCAGGGTCTCATTTTTTTTCTTTACAAAAACATGTTTTAAAAAGTTCAGGTACGCAGGAATTTGAAATTAGGGATCCGTTTTCTGTAAATATAAAGTCAACATTAGCAGATGCAAAGTTGGCCAAACTTTTCTAACTCCACTTTTTCTCTAGAAAAAGGGCTTTAGGGATGCAAATACATTTTTTATGAGGTTCAAAGACTATAATTTCAGAGGCAGATAGGAAAAAGCAATAGGAAATTCAACTTTAAATATGATTTTTTATAAAATGAGAAGAAAATCGCCTTTCTCTCGTTTAAATGAAAAAAAAATACGATTGGACTTCTTTCCATTTCATCGCATAAAGAGTGTAGTTTTCTATGCGTTTACTGGCAGTACATTCTTGAAAAGAAAATGTTTTTCGACGAATATTAACGTTAAGAGAATTTTACAACAAGTGTCCTGAAAGTGGTACGATAAATAGAGAATACTTTAAAGAAAAATAATTTTTTAACATTATTTTGGTTAGACTGGTTGAATTGCCAATTTTCAAATTTTATTCATATTTTATTATTTATAAACAAAATTTTAACTTTGATTACTTTACAATAAATACTTTTCAATAAAAATATAATATTTGATATTTCAACAGAAGAAATTTAATTTCAAATTTTTATAAATTATTATTATTATTTTGTTTAATATTTATTGTTTTACAAAAGATTGTTGAGCCTAGAAAACCCGATATCTGACAAATATCATTGTAGGAATAATCAAACCTTATGATAAAGGAACAAAAGCAAGGGTAGTCAAGATACCCTGATTTATCAGGACGTGTCCGGATTTTTCATGGCTGTCGTGATTTTGTGATTTTTAGAATTTCGTAGATCTGGGCTTAAACCCTTATTGTTTCGGTTGGGTGTGCGTTTGTCCGTGATACTTTTTTTCAATGCAGGGAAGTGAAGGAGGGCAGGGGCGGTGTTGGGAGGAAGGTAAAATGAGGGGAGGGGAAGTAGGGGTTGATGGTAAGGGAAATGCCCTAAGAAATCCTTACTTACCCTCTCATCATTTCCCCACCCCAAACTTCCCAACTCTCAATTCCCCTCCCCTCTCTTCCAATACTAAACTTCTCCTCCTGAAAAAAATTCTGTAAGGATAAAAAATTTATATATTTTTGTTAACAACAATTTTTGTTGACTTAAAATTCATTTTGAAAATTTTGAATTTCTGTTTTCCATAAAAAGCTATTGGCTTAAAAATGAAATTATTTGTTTCCAAATTTAATTTTATGCTTGGACATTTAAACATTTTGTTGAAACTTTTATTTTTTAGGGTTGATAATCCCTTTTCCAGCTTTTTTCAAATAAATATTTTAAGATTATTCATATGAAAAAATATGAAATAAAAAGAAAACTTTTTCAACAAGAAAATAAAAAAAGAAATCTTCAAGCATACATTTTTCAAATTTTAAATTCGTATTTAAAGAATTTAACTAAATAACGAAGAACAAATTAAATTACTAAAGAACTTCAGAAGTTAAAAAATCTAAAATTTAAAATCTTTACCAAGAAATGAAAAAAGGAATAAAATAAAATTAGTAAAGTTAATAAGGACTGACTAATCTGATGGAATTTTCTGTAAGGCCACTTTTCAGAAAACTTTTTTTAAAACGAGAATAAAAAAAAATTTTCCCAATTTTATTTATTAGTTAAAAGATATTTAGTATTAAAATGCAGTTAACACTTAAATAGAAGTCTTAACAGGCTACGAAACCCTTCTTTATAGAAAATTCGTCTTTTGGGCATGAAAATTCCACATTTTGGGTCCAATTTTTTCTCTTTGTCGGCTGAAAAGTCAGTTGAAAGTAGAACTACTTTGTTAAAAATGCATTTTTTCATAGTTCATCATTTAAAAAATTTTCAGCAAAAAAAGTTTTTATATATATAAACACTTTTTTTGCTGAAAATTTAACTGTTTTGTTAAAAATTCGTTCTTGATTAGTTGAAAAGTAATTTTTGAACTAATCAGGTAACTGTTGAATTTTGGTGAAAAATTCATGTATTCTGTTAAAAATTTAAACTTCTTTTTTGGTTGAAAATTTATATTATTTTGTTGAAAATTAATGCACTCTGTTGAAAATTAATTTCTTGGTTAAAAATGTGACTATTTTGTTGGAAACTTCTTTTGGTCACAAAGTAATTTATTTAACTGAAAATATGCCTATTCCATTGCTGGTTAAAAAATTAACGTCTTTCTCGGAAAATTCGTCTGTTCTGATAGAAAATTCAACAGTTTAGTTCAAAATGCATTGTTTTGAACTAAAAAATCAACATTATATTTCAAAATTTAATTTTTAATTAAAAATTAAACAATTTTATTTGAATTTCGTTTTTTTTTGTTTGAACAAATTGTTTTAATTGCAAATTTTACTATGCTGTGTTTTGTTAAAAAAATACTTTCATGCATGAATTTTGTTGAAAGATGTCTTTGTTATTGCAAATGCGTTTATTATAATTAAAAATTAATTGTTCAACTGTTAATATAACTATTTCATTTTAAGTTGAAAATTCATAATTCTTAGTTAAAAATTCATAATTTTGTTTAAAATTCTTCTTTCTTAATAGAGAATTAACTTTACGTTCTAAAAAATTACATGAGTGACTTTGTTTAGATATTTCCAATTTAATTTATTGGTATAGAAAATTATACTTCTGCGTTCAAAATTAATCTTTTAGCTTGAAATAAACCTTTTTTGATTCAAAAATAATTTATTTTTCGGTTCAAATATTAATTATTGGGTACATTTTTTTATGGGAATTCATATTTAACCTATTCCATTCGACCTTCTTTGTTTGAAAATTCAATTACTTGGTTAAGGATTAATCAATTTTGTAACAGAGGACCTCGCACATAGTATATGGGAAAATATCTTTCGGTGGATTTCGCTGAAACTTGGTAATATTTCAGCTTATAAGGGGCAAATGAAATATCCTTAAAATTTTTTTTTTTCTTTGATTGGACAGTTTCAGCGATTTATAGGGCCAAGCGCTCATAATCGGTGCGTACGATATATTTGCATAGCTTTGGGTACAACAATATTGACAATATTAGAATCACACATTAAAATGTGCTCGAAATTACGTTCACCTATCCCAATAACTCTCACAGTGCGCTTTCCACAACAGCGGAACGCTAAGCGCCTAATATTTTGCATTAACTGCAACACTCACTGCTCGAGAGAAACAGCGGTGGTACAATAACGCCAGCATTAAGTGCGGTCATAACAATCATATTATCAACCTGCTTCTTACAACGTTAGAACGCGAAGCGCTCAATATTTTCAATTATTTGCAAGATTCACCGTTTGAGGGCAGCAATGATTCTTAACTAAGGTGGATATCGATTTCTATTGTGCCAATCATGTATATCGTCGTCTTCCCGCAACGCTCCAACGCTAAGCGCTCAACATTTTCCATTATTTGCAAAAATTACAGTTCGAGGGCAGCTATTGTAACAATCATGTATATAGCCCACTTCTAACAACTATCGAACGCTAAGCGGTCAATAGTTTTAGCTAACTGCAATATACATAGTTTGAGGGAACAGTTGTGCTAAAATAAAATCAGTATCAAGTGCTATTGTGCCATATGTCGTCCACTAAAAGCAACGTTCGAACGCTAAACGCTCAATATTTTGAATGAACTGCAACACTTGCAGTTTAAGGTTAGCAACAGTGGTAAAAGCAGGGTCAGTATTAAGTGCGATTATGCCAATGATATACGAGGGTAATTCAATAAGTCCTTAGAATGACCAACAGATGGCGCGCGAATCGCTCCAAATCATCTGTTTTTAGTCAGCACCACTCCCGACTAGATATATGGTGCAGTCACA
>NC_046659.1:117724830-117754630 GCF_010883055.1 Belonocnema kinseyi | reverse complement strand
CAGCGAAAAGGTCCACTCTGCATTCCAGTGAAAGCCTCTATATGATATACAGAGGCATTGCAAAACATGCAAGTTTGACTTCGGATTTTAGTCAATACGTTAAGTCTCATACAAGAAGGGTCCCTTTCAACTGCTACTATTTCATTAAGAATAGACTTATTCCAGTTGAAGCATATTCTGGTAAAATTCGTAATAATAAGTGGGGCCTATCAAATCCATTTCTTCTCCAAACAGCGATTTCGAATTTATTAGCATTTCCATCATTATCTACGGAGCCATCTGTCCAGGAGCATATGCTCTGTGGCAAACGTAGCAATATAGACGATTTCTGAAAGCCCTATTCAAATGTCTTTTCAGCAATTTGGAAGTACAGGATTATTTTCAATGTATGTGCGCACTAGTTACTAATGTTACTTTGGGTACCATTTCTGCCTTTAAAGAAGTGATTAATTAGTCAAGTTAAAATCTTGGGCGCTTAGCGTTTGATCGTTTTGAGAAGCACGCTATATGAGTCAACGGTGTAAGCGAAAATATAGCAGACCACGATCTGAACCGTGATTTCTATGTTGACATCGTTTTTGTAATAAAATCTGTTGTAATTCGTTTTATTCACTGATCTTGAGCGCTTAGCGCCGCATAGCGCTAAAACTGTTCATTTTTTTACGGATATTTTATCCAGCACTTATTACCTTAAAAATTACAAAGTTTCAGCTAAATCTACCGAAAGCCATTTTCCCATACAACTGAAGAACTTTTTTTGTAATGAAAATATCGAGCTGAAATTTTGGAAAATGTATTAAAGTACAATAAAGTACGTTTAGGTACTGCATTTTCGTAGGAACTTCACTGAAAATTATTTTACCTTTTTTCTGAACCTCGACATTTTTTGAACGTTCGAACTTTTTTTATACATAAAATATCGGTCTCAATCTTTGAGAAATGCAAGAGCCGAAAGAAAACTACGTTTAAGTATAAAGCTTAATAATAAAAGATGTAAAAAAAATATTTCAACTATCAATTCCATCGGCATCAGCCGGTAACGTTGTACACGAAAATACGAGAAAACGCTGAAAAAAATATGTTATCGATTTGACTTTCAAATGACCTTGAACCTGACGCGATAAAGGTCAGCGGACACCAGGTTCATAATCAGCGACCCCAAAAACCTATAACATTTTTTTTTAAATTTTTTTACCGTTTTTTCTCGATTTGACCTTCAAATGACCTTCAAATGACCTTGAACCTGAAGCGATAGAGTTCAACGGATGCCAGATTCGTAATTAGCGACTCCAAAAACCTATAACGTATTTTTTTGGATTTTTTTACCGTTTTCTCTCGATTTGACCTTCCAATGACTTTGAATCTGACGCGATAAAAGTCAATGGACGCCAGATTTGTATTCGGCGACCCCGAAAACCATAGTAAACCCGAGCTAACCTCAGAATACATGTTTAAGAGTGTTAAATCTCTCGAAAATACAGTTGGTGGGTAGTGGTGTTTCCTATATTTGTAGGGGGGTGGGGTCGCGTGGGGGTGGAGGGTAGTCCGTTTAGCGTCCAATCGACTCGGGATACTTATAAGATACTACCATGATTTTTTCAGATTTTTTGGTCCAAAAATAAATTAGGCCAAAAACCGGCCTTACCGACCCTCCCCCTTTTTCATTGAAACATTATAATTTTAGTTGAAAATTAATTCCTTTCGTTGAAAATACCATTTTTTTCTGAAAATTTAACTAGTCCATTTTTGATCGAATACTTTTTTTTTTAGTTTAAATTCGTTTCTGTATATGAAAATTGAACAATTTTGTTGACACTTTCTTTTCTTGAAAAATTTTCTTTTTAGTTATAAATTTATCTTTGTTGGCGAATTATTCTTCTTTAAAAATTCATTTCTTTTAGATAAAAATTAATTTCTTTTGTTGAATATTAGCATTTATTTAGGTATAAAAATTAATTTTTTGAACTGCAAACTTCAGTATGAACTACAATGTTTAAGTTAAAAAATATATTTTTAAAAGTAATTTCTTAGGTTGAAAATTGAACTATTTTGTCGAAAATTGGTTTTTTATTTGTTAAAAATCAATTGTTTACTAAAAATATGACTAAGGCATGCAGCACTAAATTTGAAACATTTTAGTCCAATTTACATAAAGTCTATTACATTTGCCTCTTCGCAATAAGCCTAATGGTTCTAAGGTAATTTTCGGCATTTTCGGTTTTGCACGAGGCTGGCCTTCGCAGCATTTAAGTCGGGAGAGCTCGGGTTCTTGCTCGTGCATTTTCGGCATCACACGAGACTGGGCTTCGCAGCATTTAACAGAGCCGACTCACCGACACGCTACGTTTGAATGTGTCACTCCCAGATGGGAGAGTGGTGGGGGCCGAAAAATCCCACGTTCTGGAGACACTGCCTCTTATTCGGCCCTAGCCTTCTCCGCCTCTTCCTCAAACCTTTTATTCTCTTCCTCTTTCTTTTGATCACACAACTCAGTATACTCATTCTTTTTTCCCTATATTCTTCCCCATTACGTTTTTATTTTCTCCACTTTCTTAATTCCTTTCTGACCTCCTTTTTTTGTCCTTACTGACCTCATCCCATTCACTTCTATTCCTCCCTTTGCTAAATTCATTTCTGTTTGTGCACTCTAATCCTCTTTTTATTTCTCCTATCATTTTTTCCATCTCGTCCACATTTCCCTCTCCTATTATGATATTTCTGACCTTTACTCTAAACTGTTCTTTTCCTTCCCTTGACCAATCCCCTTTTCCTACACTTTTTACATTTGCTCTCCTTTTATTCATATTACTATTGCTTTTTTGCCCCACCAATGTTACTATTAAGGGAAAGTGATCCGAATCAATATAGTCACCTACTTCTAGTTTCTTATCCTTCTCTCTTACCTCACCATTCACTATCACATAACTAATTACCGTCCCTCTTTCACCTCCTGAGGTATTTTTATGGATGAAAAAATTAACTATTTTTTTTTAATTCATGTTTTTTATTAAAGATTCATCATTTTAAATAAAAATTCATCTCTTTGGTCGACAGTGCAACTATTTCTTTGTAAACCTTTTTTCCCGTTAAAAATGCAAGTAATTTGTTGAAAATTTTTCCTTTTTTGATTAAAGTTTATATTTTCGGGGAAAAAATTAAACTGTTCTATGAGAAGTTTGTATGTTTCATAAAATGTCATATTTTTTAGATAAAAATGCAACTGTTTGAAATTATTCTTTTTTGCTTGAAAAGGCAACTACTTGGTTGAAAGCTGAACTATTTTTAAATTAGTCAAAAATACGTTTTTTTGTTGAAAATTGAAAATTGAACTATTTCATTTTTTAGTTAATTTTTTAGTTAATTAATTAGTTAGTTTGAAAGAAATAAAAAATATTTGATACATTTTTAGAAATGCTTCCAAGTTTTAAAATATTTTAATTCTTTTCGAACCCTCTTAAATTCTTAAAAATACTTTCAGCCGATATGAATTTTTCTTAAAATTCTGAAAAATCATAAAAATGTTAAAGTATTACTTAAAATCTTCCAACATTTCCTAGGATTTTTAAGAAAATTTGTTTATTGCCTTGAAAACTTTTCAAAAATCTGCATTTTAAACATCTTTTACAGTTTCAAAGTATTTTTCAATCTCTTCAAATCCTCAATATATTTGTTGAATATTCATTTTTTAATCCTACCAAATTGAAACATTTTGCTCTAAAATCTTCCACTTTTTATCGAATTTTACTGAAAATTGTTAAAATGTTTGTCAATCTTTTTCACTTTTCGCTTAAAATTAATTTTTTAAAATGAAAAATCTCTGGAACTTACTAAAATTTGTTTTATAATACGTATCACGGCAAAATGTTGCTTTAGAATTCTGTACGCTCTTTTCAAATATTAGGAAATAATTCAAAATATTTTGCAATTTTTTTTAATTTGCTCTTAAAAGTATTCATTAAGAAAAAAAATGTTGAAATTTTCCCATGAATGTTGATAATATTTTTTTCTTGTTCTTTTTTCTTTTATGTTCTGAAAATTAAAACACATTTTGACATCCTTAACACTTAAAATTATTTTTTGTAGACGAAACCTAAAACATTAAAAATTTTCCCAAGAATATTTTTAAAAATGTAACCTCAAAATCTTTAAAAAATATTAAAAAGCTTCTAAGTTTCTGTTCGAATTCTTCAAAACAAGTTTCTCACATAATTTAATGTTTCTTATCTGTGTAAAAATGTAAAAAAAGTTTAGAAATTACAGAACCCTTTCTGCCATTTTTAATATTACGAAATATGTGAACCTAATATTTTTACCCGGGAAAATGAAATTATTTTCGTAAAATTAAAGTAGAAATGTAAATTATTTTTAGATTTTATTTTTTTGAAATGAGGTTATGATATATGGTGCTCAAGTATTTGATATATGTTCTAAATTTTACTGTATTTTTATCTCTTTTTATATCAATCATTCCGAAAATTATTCTTTTGTCAAGGCATTGTTCTCCTTAAAATTTTAAAGTTTTTAATGTGAAGAAAGAATTTCATTAAAAGTATTTTAAACAGAAAAAAACAATTCGAAGGTTGCTTTTTTTGAAAAATCTTAATAGAATTATTTGCACTTTTGGATTCAGTAATAGCTTTATCACGCTCAGCTATATTCTCTTTTAACATTTCTATGAGATAAGCATTTTTTTCGAAGTTTGTTTTTTTTAAATAAATTACGACTGAGGCTTTGGAAATATTTTATTCCGATTAAAAGACAGCCAAAAATATCGTTTACTTTTTATCTGTCAGCTATTTTACGTCAATGGCTTATTAAATATTTTTTTAAATACTTAAATTTATTTATAGAGAATACTATCCGACTTTAATAAAATTTTAGAAAAAGATTCATGGTGATAGATAAAAGAGAGCAATTCAGGGAATTGAAACGAAAATCAATATCGAATTTAATGCCGACGTGTTACTTCTCACCAGATCAAGAAAAAATCTATAGTATGTATTGAAAGCTAAAGTGCTCTTGCGTACACTACGTAATAGATGAAGCGTAACAATTTACGATTTAATGAGACACTTGATACGAAAATCAACAAGAGATCTTGTTTCAAAAGAGGATTTCACAGCAATTTTAACAAACTAGAAGCTTGTGCGCACTGCACGCGCACTAATTACCTTTTACTTAAAAAAGAATACACTAAGTGCTGAAACTACTTTGTTGAAAATTAATTTTGATTGATGATTCAACAATTTAATTTAAATTTTTTTCCAAAATTCAACAATTTTCTTAACATTTTTTGTTAATTATTCTTTTAACTGAAAATGTAACTATTCCCTGTTTGGTCAAACATTTGTCTTCTTCATTATAATATTCAACTTTTTTTTTTAATCCATGTATTTTTTTAAAAATTAAAGTGTTTTGGTATATTTTTTTTGTCAAAACTAAATTTTTCACGATATCATGTTTTCTTGGACATCAGTCTTCTTCAGTTTAAAATTAAAACATTTGGTCCTAAATTCATGCATTTTGTTAAAAATAATTCTTTTTTGTTAAACAGTTGTTTGTTTTTTAAATTGACAATTAATTGTTCTTTGGTCAAAAATGAGTTTTTTCATTTAAATTTTGTTTTAACTGAAAATTTTGTTATAGACATTTAATATTTTTCGAAGAAAATTCTTTGATTTGCTTAAAAATTGAACTCTTTCATTAAAAATATTTTACTTGCTTGATAACGTATTTCTCTAACTGAAAATTAAACTGTTCAATTTTTTTTCAACATCCTTTTTTTAATTTAAAACTCATCTATTTTGTTTGAAAAAATTATTTTTTTGGTAGGAAATTAACCTTTTCGGTTGAAAATTCTATTCAAAACTAAAATATTTTGTTATAAAAATAAATTTTTTTAATTATTCGTTTTTGGTAGAATATTAGTTTTTTTTAAAAATAAGATGTATCTTTTTTAGTTTAAAAGTCGTTTATTTTGTTGAAAATGTGTCTTTTTTGATAGCAATATAACTTTCTTGGTTGAAAACTCCATAAAAAATTAAACATTTTTTAAAAATTAATTTATTTTGTGGAAAACTATTCTCTTTAGTAGAAAATTAATATTTTCAATTGAAATTTCATTTATTGGTTAAAAGCAGTTCATTTTGTTTAAATACTTTTTTTATCTAAAAATTAAACTATTCCATTTTTCGTCGAAAATAGTTGTTTATAGACATGCAATTTTTTCTTAAAAAATTCATCTGCTTGGATGCAAATTTAACTTTTTCGTTGAACATTTATTTTATTTAGTTAAAAACTTGTTTTTTTTTTACTTAAAATTAAATTATTCGGGTTTCTGCTGGAAATTTATCTTTTGTAGTAGTAGTAGTTTGTAGTTTTCTTTAATGAGTTTTGTTTATTGAGCTATTTGATTTTTGCTAGAAAATTAATCTTTTTGAGTATAAAATTCAATTATTCTGTTGAAAATTCGTCTTTCTTGGTAGAAAATTAATCTTCTCGTCCAAAAATTCAGCCTTCTTGGTTATAAATGCAGCTGCTTATTGCTTGAAAATTAAGCTGTTTTCTTTAAGAATTTTTTACTTAAAATTAAAATCTTTTCCTGGGTAAAATATCAATGACTTGGTTAAAAATTCAGCTACTTTGGTGAAAAAAGACACCTTTTTGGTAAAAAATTAAACTATTTATAGGAAAACTGAACTGTTTTGTTGCAAATCCTTTTTTTATAATTAATTTTTTTTGCTGGAAATTTAAGTATTCCATTTTTTATTGAAAATTGATGTTTTCTGATTAAAAATTCATCTTTTTTAGTAAAAAATTAATCTTCTTGGCAGAAAATTTACCTTTTTTAATTAAAAATGCAAATGTTTCCTTCAAAATTAATCTTTTTAGATTAATAATTCAACTATTGTTTTGAAAAACAATTTTAGCGATCTTTTCTTGGTAGGATTTCCCTTTTTTATTAAAAATTTTCAGTCTTGGTTAAGAGTGAGAACTAAATTGTAAAACATGGCTTAACGATTTCACTTTTACTTAAAAATTGATCTTTTCTGGCTGAAAATTCGTCTTTTTTGTGAAAAATTAATCTTCTTTGTAAAATATTCAGCCTTCTTGGTTAAAAATACAAGTGCTTATTTGAAAATTAATCTCTTTTGATTGAGAATTCAACTTTTTTGGCAATCATTTTATTGTTGCAGATTCGTAATTTTACTTAAAATTGATCACTTTAGTTAAGAATTAAACTATTTTGCTAAAAATTTGTTTTTTTTTCTAAATAATATTCTAGACTGCAAATATAATTATTACATTTTTTATTACACATTAATATTTCAAATTGAAAATCAATCTTTTCTGGTTAAAGATTTATTATTTTGTTTGGAAAATTTGTGTTTTTTAGTAACAAATTAAACTTCTTGGCAGAAAACTCATTCTTTTTTGTTAAAAATGCAATTTCTTAATTAATAATTAATCAGTTTTGGTTAAGTGTTTTTTTTAATAAAACTATTTGTGTGGTTTAGACATCAAGTGTTATATTTTTTGTTGAGAATAAATATTTTTTGGTTGAAAACCCAAATGATAAATTGAACAAATTTAGTCGATCGGAAAAAAATTTCGCAGGTCGAAAGTTGGCATTGGTGGGCAACTTTGATCTGATATTAAACTTTCGATCAGAAAAAAAGTTCGAATTCAAACCGGCCTGTTAATCAAGACCATCAATCAGTCACTCAATGAGAGTAAACCATGTTCTGAGAGCATACACCAAGGGGTTGAAGATGGGGAAAAATCTGAGTAGCTTCCAGATTCTGCCATAAATGTCGCTCTTTGTCATTTTTGAAGAGAACAGTAAATACTCGGATATGAAAGGAAAGAAAATATAAAACTAAGACTGTCTGAAAAATCTGGGTAAATTTTATAATAACTGAGATGCTGATTTATGAATTGTTTAAAACTTGATCATATTTTCAAAATAAATTGTTTTGTAGCATTTGAATGAGATTCCGGAAGTTTAAATTATGTCTAACTTTAAAACAATTTAAAAAATTTATTTATGCACAATAATGTTATTCAAATTAAAAAAATATTCCTTAACAGCTGAAAAAGGGGAAAATAATGACCTATTTTAATGTTTAAGGACAGAGTTTCGCTTTTAGAATTTAAAAAATATTTTAATTTTTGTTGCAGTTGGTAATGGAAAGCAACCAAGACCTTTCAGGTCGACCAGGCTTTCCATTTCTTTTTGTGGCACTCCACTGGCTTGCCATGTCACATGCTTGTTACAATCCTGTTATATATTGTTGGATGAACCCGAGATTTCGAACGGGATTTCTTGCTGCCCTCAGCAGATTTCCTGGAGTTAGCCACTGCGTTCCGGATGTGGAGCAGCGAGTTTACACAAGCACTGCAGGTATTCCCCTTACAGGTAAACTATAATATTTTATAATTCAAGTCCTTTTTTAGATTTATTTTTATTTTTACCGTCTCAGATTCTGAAATAAAATATATTTTCTTTGAAGCTTCCATTTCCAACCCTCAAGACTCCTTTTGCAATCAAACGTCCCTTTTTCAATCCATCAGACTCATTTGAAGATCCAAAATCCTCTATTTTATGACTTTAAACTCATTTTAAAAATTCAAAATCCCCTTCCCAATTCTTATATAAATAAAATAAAGAAAAATCAGAAATCCCCTTTTCTATCCCCTCAGACAGCTTTTTACAATAAAAAATCCGCTTTTTCATCTCCTCAGACTCTTTTTACAATCAAAAATTCCCTTTTCCAGCCCCTCAGACTACTTTTGCAATAAAAAAATCCCCTTTTTAACACTCGTACTACTTCTCCAATCTAAACCCTGCGTTTTACCCCGAGAGACTCTTTTTACAATCCATAATCCTCTTTACCATCTCCTCAGATTTCTTTTATAACAAAAAATCCCCTTTTCCATCCTTTCTGACTTCTTTTCCTATAAAAATCCCTCTTTTCTATCCCCTCAAGCACATTTCTACAATCCAAAAACCGCTCTTCATTTCCTCAGACTCCTTTTTCAATCCAAAATACCCTT
Source organism: Belonocnema kinseyi (assembly GCF_010883055.1). NCBI lineage: Eukaryota > Metazoa > Arthropoda > Insecta > Hymenoptera > Cynipidae > Belonocnema > Belonocnema kinseyi. The sequence goes on along the minus strand of NC_046659.1, from coordinate 117,745,573 downwards.
TTCCAGCCCCTAAGACTTCTTTTGAAATGAAAAATCCCCTTTTCCAGCTGCTCAGACTCCTTTTGAAATAAAAAAACCTCTTTTCTACCCCCTCAGACTTTCTATTACAATCCAAATTACGCTTTTTCATCTTCGCAGATTCGTTTCATAATCCAAAATCCTCTTTTCTATTTCCTTATACTACTTTGGCAATAAAAAATCCCCATTTTCATCTCAGAACCTTTACGATTCAGAATCCCCTTTGCATCCCCTCAGGCACCTTTACAATTTGAAATCCCCTAATCTATCCATTCAAACTACATTTACGATCCAAAATCCCCTTTTCTATAACTTCCAATTCAATTTACAATTCAAAATACCCTTCCTAACTCCTCAAACTCATTTTACAATGAAAAAACCTCTTTTCTATCCTCTCAGAAACATTTTTATAATCCAAAATCCGCTTCTTCATCCGTTCAGGCTCCTTTTGCAATAAAAACTCAGCTTCTTTATCTCATCAGACTCCTTTTACAATCAATAATCCCTTTTTCATCCCCTAAGACTACATTTAATATCCCAAATCCCCTTTTCTAGCCCCTCAGACTCCTTTTGATATCAGAAATGCTGTTTTCTTTCCCTTAAGACTCTTTATTACAATTAAAAATACGCCTTTCTATCTCCTCAGATTCCTTTTATAATAAAAAATCCCCTTTTCCATCCGTTTAGACTTATTTTGCCATCTAAAATCCGCATATCCATCCCAACAGACTCCTTTTAGAATCAAAAATCCTCTTTCAAATCCCCTAATATTCCTTTCATAATACAAAATCTCCTTTTCCATCCTTTCGAACTTCTTTGGCAATCAAAACTCCTTTTTTATATCCCCTCAGACACCCTTTTACAATAAAAAATCCTCTTTTCCATTTCCTCATACTACTTTTGCAGTAAAAAAATCCCCATTTCCACCTCTCAGAATCCTTCCGCCATCCCGAATCCTTTTTTATATTCTCCGGGTCCCCTTTGACACACAAAAATTCCCGTTTAATCCTTCATACTACTTTTTCACTCTAAACCCTGCATTTCTAGCTCAACAGACTCCTTTCGCAACCCACAATCCCCTTTTTCATCCTTGTGGACTTCTTTTGCAATCAAAAATCCTCTTTTCTCTTCACCGAGGCTGTTTTTACAATCCAAAATCCTCTTCTCCATATCCTCGAAGACTCTTTTAACAATAAAAAAATCTTTTTTCTCCCCCCTCAGACTCCACTTGCAATCGAAAATTCCCTTTCGAGCCCCTCTGATTCCTTAAATAATCAAAATCCCCTCTTGCCTCCTCTCATATTCTTTTTGCAGTCTAAAATTTCCATTTTTATCCCGTCAGATTTCTTTTTACATAACATTCAAATTCCTATTCTCCATCCCCTCAAAATGCTTTTACAATCGAAGATTCCTTTTTTCACAAGCCGATTATATTTTGTAGAATATATTCTCTGCCAACGATATTTCTTTTTCTTTTCCCCTTCCTCATTTGTTAAAGGGGATAGTAAAAGCATCGAATTATAATTTATCCTGTAGGTCGAGCTCTGTAATACCAACGACTTTAGTTTCAATAAATGAGGGAGCCACCTAACGATACATACACTCTCGACCACTGGGCTAGTCATGCGTCTGACGAAAGTGGCTCTTACCACTGAACGTTCGCACGCACTATACGCCGTTTTTGCTCGGAAAGCGGTCAATCTCCAGCGTCCGCGCGCAGTATACTTCAGTTACCTAGCGACGCTGGAAACCTCTTCACATTCAGATCATTCAAAATAAATTTCTCTGACGTATATCAAATATATATCAAAGAACTCACTACTAAATCCTATGAATCTTCATCATTATCGCCTTTTGAACATATTGCCTCTTTACGGAACTATAATTTTGATCCTCTTTGCAAACACGCGATGCCAAAAGACTTCCTCATGAAATAAGTCACCCAGGTCGGGGACGGGGAGTACAAGCAACGCCGAGATTCGTCTCGACGCCGCGCTGCCCTGTCACCCCTGACCGACGTAGAGTCTTCATTTTGAACCCTTTAACCCATTTTGTCTCTTCTTCTTTACTTTCTTACATAAAAAAAAACAATATCGCAAATCTTCTGCGTGATCACTAACTGTAGGTGTGTGCATTGCATCTCACAAAAGGGGCCGATTGTTTAGTCACGTCCACATCGGGGCCGCCTAGCATGCTAATTCCTACGTGTCCAATCCAAGACCGGGAAATAATTCGCTAACGATCCTTCCTTCTGAAACCCCTCTCCAAATGTTGATAATCTGTGCTAAACTCCCACCTCGCCACGTATTTTTCCATCGAATCTTTTCGTCGTAGGAAATGCATAAAAGTCAGGCGTCTAGGTTCAGCCAGACCTCCCCTCCCCCACCTCTTCCTACTCCAACGGAAGGTATAGGATCCTTTAGAATATAAAATCACGTTTCCTCCGCTTATACTCCTTTTACAATCCAAAATCACCTTTCCAGTTTCACAGACTTCTTTTACAATTAAAATTCCCCTTCCCAAACCCTCAGACTCATTTTACAAATACAAACTCCCCTTTTTTATGACTTTGGATTCCTTTAGAATCCAAAATATTCTTTCCAACCTTTCAAACTTATTTTGCAATCCAAAATTCGTTTTCCAACCAGCCAGGCTCTATTTGAAATACAAAATCCCATCTAATCTGTAATAAACTCCGTTTGCAACAAAAATGTCCCTTTCTCCATACTCCCCGACTTCTTTAACAATCTAATATTTCGTTTCCAACTACTTAGACTTATTGTACAATCCAAAATACCCTTTCCAACCCCTCAGTCTCATTGTACAATTCAAACGCCTCTTTTTAACTCCTTGAACTTCTTTTGGAATCCAAAATCCCCTTTTTCATCCCCTAAGTCTCCTTCTCTTATAAAAAACCCCCTTTGTCCTCCTATTAGAGACCTTTCACAACCCAAAATCCCCCTTTTCAGCCTCTCATACTTTTTGTACAATCTGAAATCGCCTTTTCCATACCTCAAACTCATTTTACAATCCAAAATCCCCCTTTCTGTGACCTCAGACTCCTTTTACAATCCAGGATCCCCTTTTCCAGATTCGTTATCCCATTTTCTATGACTTTAGACTCACATTTTTAGTCTTTGAGAGTTTTTTACAATAAAAATTCTCCTTTCCAACTACTCAGACTCCTTTTGGAATAAAAAAGCCCTTTTTTCATCGTCTCGTAATAACTTTACAATCCAAAATCTCCTTTTGTATCCCCTCAGTATCCTTTTACGTTCTTCAATCCACTTTTAGATCTTCTGAGACTTCTTTTGCAATAAAAATTCCCTTACTAATTCTCTTTTGTTAAAGCTCCTTCGGATTAAATTAACACATTCTCATCAAGTGTCTCTTAAGAAAAAATAAGTTAAAAGCATATTTTAAGATCAAATTTAATTTTGTTTTGTTTTTAACAGTATTTATCACGATTAAAACGAAAATTATTCATCCAATCAAAAAATAGTGAATAGAAAATTTGTAGATATTTTTAAGGTCAATAATTCTCGTTATAAAAGTTTTATCCGTATATTCCGTTATTTGCCTCAAAAATTGAATTTCTTATTTTTCAAGAAAATTCAAGAAGTTATGACAAACGTGTGGATTACTTTGTAGGTTTTTTCAATTTTATCATTCCATTTAGTCCATACAAAAAATAGAGAAAAAAATATTTTCTTTAAAGCTTTTTTCTCCTTTCAGGGTTTGACGGACAGAATCATTCCGGTTTGAGGCGGATGAATACCTGTACAACATATGTCAGCATGCGCCGGAAAATTAATGGAAGCGAAAGCGCTGTTGCAAGAAGCGCGAGTTTTCGGTACAACGATTCTTTACAACCAACCTATCAACAAACTCAACGTCACTTCCGCAATCTACAATCCCAGCCTGAGGAACAAATATAAACTCCACTTTCTCCGAAGAGAATTTTACGTGTTTTTCATTGTTTTTTATTATATTAAGATTGTAAATAAATATGGTATATGACATACATATATTCTTAATTGTAAGACGCGAAATTCGATAGTAGAGAAATTGTAAATCGTATTCGTCTTTACACTTGAACGTACTATAAATGTAAGAGTAGAGATACTCTTAAAATTTTAATTAAAAAAAGATTTTAAGTAATTTCTACTTCATTTTCATTCTGTGTTGTATATTACGTCACAGGTAAGTGTTTGTTTTAAATGTTTGCAAACATTTAGCTCACCGGAAAGACGTGCCTAAAACTGCGAGTGATGTACGATATTTAATTCGAAATCAGCATTTTGAGATTGAATGGCCGTCTTAAAAGTGAGTTGTGAAAACCGAAGCTGCAACAAGAAACGGATTTTTAACACACTGGTTGAACAATCAACCAATTAGTTGAATTTTCAACAATATCAAAAAATTTTTAACGAATAATATAAAAGTAGATATTTCAAAGAAAAAATATTTTAATAAAAAAGAGAGATTTGAATTCAACCAAAAAAGAACAAATTTAAACGAAATTTGAATCCTAAACCAAAGAAGATTAATTTTCAATCAAATAGTATAAAATTTTTACACGCAAGAGATTAAATTTCTACTAAAAACGATGGATGTTTAAAAAAAATTAATTTAAAAAAAGTTAAAGTCACAACCAAGCATAGAACAATTAAATCTTCAATTTAAACAAATTAGTTTCGAGCAAGAAATTGAATTTTTAACTAAAAACAATAAAATTTAAACCAGAAATGGAATAATTATATTTTCTTTAAATTGAATTTTGACACCGAGGTAATAATTTCCAACAAAAATTTAACTTTATACCAAAATAGTTGAATTTGCGACGAAATTATACAATTTTAAACGAAAAATATAATCTTCTAAAGGTGGCTACTGCAAAAAAAAATATAAGACAAATAAATTACTTAAAGAATATATTATATCGGGGTGGCTGATTTATTTCGAAACAAAAAGTTTGACATTTTTATCAGAAAAAAATTTAATTTGTAATAAAACAGATTTATTTTATATCAAAAATATGAAATTGTACGAAATAGTTTTAGTTTCAACCAACTATTTATTTTTTAAATACGTAAGTTTTAAAAGGTCTAATAAAAAAATATGAAAGTTTAACCAAATAGTTGTATTATTAACCCAAAAAGATCAATTTTATAATTAGAATAGAATAGTATAATTTTCAGGAGAAAAAAAAATTCTTAACCAAATAAAATTAATTTTTAAGAAAATAATTAAATTTTCGACCAAACATAAATTTTCAGGTAAGAAGATCAAATTTCTATGAAAAGATCAATAAAAAAATAATTCACAAATAAAAAATATAAATAATTAATACACAATTAAAAGGTTAAATTTTCAGTTCAAAGCATTAACTTGCAATTTAGAAAATTAATTTTCCTCAAAACAGTTTTATTATTAACCAAGGATATTAATTATCAATAAAAAAATACATTTTCAACCCAGAAGATTAATTTTCTACCAAAAAAGATCAACTTAGAACAAAACACATACATTTTCAATCAAATTCTTCCATTTTGAACAAAAAAATATGTACTTAACATAATAAATAAATTTTTAACAAAGTAGTTGAATTATTCACATTTTTAAGAACAGAAAAAATGTATTCTTACGTTAAGAAAACAAATTTCAACAAAATAGTTGAATTTTTTTTAATTTGTTCACCATAAAAGACAAATTTTTAACTAAAAAAAAATCAATTTTAGGCCAAAAACAAAATGATCATATTTTATTTTAATTGAATCGTCGACACAAAAATATGAATTTCCAACAAAAAGTTAACTTTTTATCAAAATGGTATAACTTTTAACCAGAAGTATTAATTTTTAAAGAACAAAAACGAATTGTCAACAATTAAAAATTCATTTTAAGCCAAAAATGATATAATTCTATTTCGTTTCAATTGAATTTTTTACCAAAAATATTAACTTCTTACAAAAAAATTTTTTAACTAAAAAATAAATTTTAAAACAACATTGAAATAATGATTTTTCATTTAAATTGAATTTTTGACCAGAAATATTAAATTTGTACAAAGAAAAAACAAAGTTTCAAGAAAAGTAAAGAAGAATTTCTAAACAAGAAGATTAGCTTGCATAGAAAATGATAATTTTCTACCAAAAAATCGATTTATAACGAAATATGTAGATTTTAGTTGAATAAATGACTTTTCAATTGAAAAAGATAAATTTTCATCCACATTGTGGAAGTTTGAACTAAAAAGTTTAATTTTGAAATAAAATTAGTATAGTTGAATTTTCATTTAAAAACCTAATTCTTAACAACAACAAAAACTAATTTTCTGCAAAATATTTAAATTTACTGCTGGAAGGGTTAAGTTTTTTAGTTTAAAAGAGATTTTAATAAAACCATTAATTTTTAACTGGAATAGTAGAATTTTAAACCAATAAAATTAATTTTCTACAGAAAAGACGACGAATTTACCAAAAATTACATGATTTAAAAAAAAGTTTAACTTTTACATTGAAAATATCAATTTTAACTTTTTGAAACTAAAGGTGAAAGTATCGACAACAGTCATTTGGTGATTGTGAATTCTCTTTTGTTAAAGCTCCTTCGGCTTTAACGAACACATTCTCATCACGTATTTCGTACTTCGCACTCGAGTTTATACCTGAAATTTTATATCATTCCCATAAATGTACATTATTCTAATTCGTAACTTGCATTGGTATTAAAACAAACGAAGATTTATTGTCCCTTTTTAAAAAAATGCGCATTATTTTTATAAAAATTTGTTATTTAACGTTTTATTGCAACTTTTGTCGTCTTTCCATAAACTGAATGTTCTCATTTCCAAATGCATTATTATATTTGAAAATGTTGTCTAAAAAATATTCAAAAGGCGCTCACTTTTTGAATTTTTATGCAAAATGGCTGGCTAACGAACTTTACCATTTAGTACTTGACGTTTAGGACCCTACAAGAGTGTACCAGAAGCCAATCTAATAAAATTACTTTTACAAAAATTATCGTGCTGACAGACAGAGAGTGGGGGCGGGTTGTCAAATTTGAGACAGATCTAATACCTTCTCTGCTGAGAATGTAAAAAATTAATTAATAAACATTTTTTGCTCTACCTTCAGTGAAAAAAAGCTATCTATTTATTTTGGCTTAGCTTGTATCGTGTCTCGAAAAATTTAATTTTTGTATTTTCAATGTTATTTTATAAACAAAACAAAAACTACGTGTTGTATAAAAAAGTGACCAATAAAAAATTTGTAGATATTTTTTGGGTGCACAATGTTTGTCTTATCATTTTTTCCTATCTTGGATAGTTTGACCGCAAAATGCAATTTTTGACTTTTGATTAGTTTTTGTGCGGTCAAAATTAGAATTTTTCGATAAAAATTCAAAAAGTCGATATGATAATCTTGTAGGGCTAGCGAAAAGTAACATTTTTCTTTTCAACTGTTATAAACAACTGTACACATAATTTTTTAATCATGAAAAAACGCGTACTCAAAAATTTTCAAAATGACCTCACTTTTAGTATTTTTATCCAAAATGTCTGACTAACGAACTTGGCATTTAGTTTAGAACACTAAAAGAGTGTACCAAAGCCAATTTAATAGATTAATTTTTTTCAAAAGTTATCGTGCTCACAGACAGACAGATATAAAGACAGACATAACGAAAAACAGACAGACAAGCAGATGGACACATTCGTGAAAACCTGTTTTTCGGATTCAGGGGGTCTCAAAACGTGGACCTTTTGACAAAAACCTTAGAGGGGGGGGGGGGGGGGGGGGGGGGGGGTCAAATTTTATACAAATCTAACAACTTCTATGATGCGAATGTAAAAATGATTTATTTGTCATTATTAATTTTTTGATAGTTCTGTTTTTAGTTTTAATCGTAAAAAATTTATTTAAAACATAAGAAATTATATTTTTTGAAACCCCACACACGAGACGAAAAAGAAATTAAAAGACAAAAGATGTGATAAGAATATGCCCACGCAGCGGACAAATTTTTTTTACTGTTAATGACGTTTTTCATGATTAAAGCCAAAACCACGCATCCTATCAAAAAGGGGATTTATAACCAATTTTTAGATCTTTTTCGAATGCACAATTTTTTTATATACATCTTTCACCTATTTTGCACAGTTTAACCGAAAAATGTAATTTTTGTATTGAGAGAATTCAAATAGTTGTTATGATAATCTTGCAGGGCATTCAAAAAGAAACATTTTTCTTTTCTTGACTTTTTTCATATCGTGCGTTATTTGGCATTAAATATTCATTTTCGTGTGTTTTTGGGAATTTTGTAAATGCTATAACTCTGGTAAATTTTGATTTTCTGAAAAAAGTAATTGTAATAAATTGTTCGACTTCTTTAATACTATGAATAACCAGACAGAGATTTTTCAATTTTTAAAAAAGTGGTCTCAAAAATATTCAAAATTTGCCCATTTTTTTAATTTTTATCCAAAATGGCTGGCTAAAGAACTTGACCTTTAGTTTAGGACACTAAACTAATTTTACACAAATCTAATACCTTCTCTAATGATAATGTAAATAATTTCATGAAAAAATAGAATAGTTGAACTTTCAGTTTAAAGAAACTCATTCTTGACATAAAAAAGGATTTTGAAAAAAATAGGTAACTATTTAACTTTAATAATTAAATTTTTATTTCAAAAAGTTTAATTTTGAATTTGAAAAATTTATATTTAACAAAGCAGTTATATTTTCGATTAGAAATGGATTTTGAATAAAAATAATGAATAGTCAAACAAACAAAAATTCATTTTTAACAGCAAATTTTAACGTTTAACCTAGGGCGCGCTACTGTTGGTTCACGCGCTTCGCGCTCGATGATATATTTATTTTGCGCTCCGCGCTTGGTAATGTATTTACCTCGCGCTCCGCGCTTGGTCTTTGTATATTCCTTACACTTTTGCACAGATTTTTTAACACTAAAATTGAAAACATCGACAACAATAATTTGGTGATAGTGACTTCTTTTTTGTTAAAGCTCCTTCGGCTTTAACGAATACATTCTCATCACGTATCTCGTGCTTTACACTCGAATTTGTATCTATCTACAGTTTTAATTAGGATATCGAAAGAAATTAATTTTCCATCGACAGATGCCCGAATAATGCATTTGTTTATCAAATTTGTTTTTAAAAAAATATAAAATTTATCAACCAATTATGAATTTCGCTGAAATCATCATGGACTTCTCAATTAAAAAGACAAAAAACGAAAAAAACGAATTTTTCCTTCTACAGATGCCCGAATAATGCATTTTTTTGTTAAATTTGTTTTTAAAAATCATAAAATGTGTCAACTCATCATGAATGTTGCCGAATTTATTATGAACGTCCCAATTAAAAGTGGGATATGGAAACAAAAAAGAATTATTCCGTCGACAGATGCCCCAATAATGCATTTGTTTATTAAATTTGTTTTTGAAAAATCATAAAATTGATCAAATTTATGAATTTTGCTAAACTTGACATGAAGTTCCCAACTAAAAATACTGCCATTGAAAAACAGAATTTTTCTGTCGCCAAATGCCCAAATCATACATTTTTTATTAAATTTGTTTTAAAAACCATCAGATTAATCAACAAATTATAAACTTTGGTAAAATTATCATAAATTTGCTAATTGAAAAAATTGACATAGAAAAAAACGAATATTTCGGTCGAAAAATGCCTGATTACTGCATTTGTACATTAAATTTGTTTAAAATATAAGCAATCATAATCAGAAGAGAATTTTTTTTACATAATATTGGTTCGATTCCAATTTCTTGCAACATAACTTGAAAAAACGTGTATTTATGGAAAATCGTAGAAAAATGTTTTTTTTTTTAAATAATTTGTAGATAAGAAATTTTTTTTGTATATCGTCTAATATTGGAATATCTGTAACTAATGCTCTTTTATGCAACTTAAACGATTTCAGCCATTATCCTGTTATTGACGAGCACCGGGAACGTCAAATAGAAAAAGGGTCATCTTTTCATCATATTTGTTCATTTATAAAAAAAATTGAAAATCTAATTCAAAAATCAGCCTGGACAAGTCTCTTAGAAATATTAGTAGCTTTTTTTCAATTTTTTTGTCGAAATCGGTGAAGGTTTGTGTGTTTTTGGAATTTTGTAAATACGATAACTCTGGTAAATTTTGGTTTTATAGAAAAAAGTAATAAGGATAAATTGTTCGTCTGTTTGAATACTATGAATATCCGTACGGAAAATTTTTTTAATTTGAAAAAAAGTGATCTCAAAAATTTTCAAATTACACTCACTTTTTGAATTTTTATCCAAAACGGCTGGCTAACGAACTTGATCTTTATATTAGGACACTAAAAGAGTATACCAAAGGCCAATCTAATCTGTCAATTCTTACGAAAGTTATCGTGCTACAAACTAAAAATCTACAGACAGACGCACAGACAGACACACAGAAAGGCAGACACACGTTCATAAAAACCTGTTTTTCGGAATCAGGGGGTCTCAAAACGTTGACATTTAACAAAAACGGGGGGGGGGGTGATTTTACACAAATCTGATACCTTCTCTTGATGAGAATGTAAAAATAGAAGTTAAATTTTCCTTTAAAAATCTAATTCTTCACAAACAAAAAAGAACCGGATTTTCTGCAAAATCGTTAAATTTTCTACAGGAATAGTTCGATTTTTAGTTTAAAAAAAATAAATAAAATTGTGAATCTTCAACTGGAATAGTAGAATTTTAAACCAAACAGATGAATTTTCAACTAAAATGAGGAATATTTAAATAAAATACTTGAATTTTCACAACAGAAAATGAATTTCTAAATAACAAGATTCATTTTTCACCAAAAAATACAGTTAAGAAAAAACAATAATAAACTTCAACGAAATAGTTGAATTTACAATTAAAACAGTCAAATATTCAAACAAATAAATGAATTTGGAGCTAGAAAAGAAATCAATTTTCAACAGAAAATTGAAGTTACATTTTTAGTCGAAAAAATTTTTTTTCATCACAAACTGATGAATTTTCATATAAAAAAATGAATCCTCAATTGAAATAGTTGAACTTTCTAAACAAAAAATAACTTTTACTAAAAAAGATAAACTGTGAACCAAAACTTTAATGATGAAGTTTAAAGTAATAAAAACAATGTTCAACCAAAAAAGACGAATTTTCAACTGAACAAGATCATTTTATAAACAAAAATTGAATAATTAAATTTTCAGTCAAAAAAATAATTTCGAACCAAAAAAAAAAAGAATTTTTAACTTAAATGATGGGATATTCAATTGCAATGGCATTTAAAACAAAAAAGGAACAAATTTTCAATAAAATAGTTAAATTTTCGGTGAAAAAATTCCTTTTCATCTAAAGAAAAAAAAACTTCTTTTAGAAAATACGTAAATTTTCAACAAAATAAATGAATTTTCAATTAAAAAAGACAAACTTAGATCCTAATTATTAAATTTTATGTCATAAAATGTGAACTTTCTACTCCAAGTGTAAAGGTTAAATTATTAGTTTAAAAAAATTAACTTTCAACCAAACTGATAAATTTTCAACTAAAATGATGAATTTTCAAATAAAATAGATGAATTTCATACTTACCAAAAGATGAATTTTCAACCATTAAAATTAATTTTCTACAAAAACACGACGATCTTTCCACAAATTACATGAATTTTCAAAAAGAAAGTTTAATTTTTAAATTAAAAATATAAATTTTCAATCAAATATAGTTGAAATTTCATAAAAAGAACAAAACTGAAATAATTAGAATTTTTAAATCGAAAAATTTATTTTTGACAAAGTAATTATATTTTCAAAAAGAGATGAATTTTATATTAAATTAATGAATCTTTAAACAAACAAAAATTTATTTTTAACAAAAGAGTTTGACGCTTAACCGCAAGCAGTTGAATTTTCAATGAAAAAAAGATTTTTTTTGAAAATCCCTGACTACAAATATAATAACAATTTCACTGATAAGTACTTTTTTATTTATCAGACGTTTAACTTGAAACATATAATAACAACAAAACTAGCCTAGAGGAAAAAGTATTTTCATTCATCTATCGTACTTAATATGGCAATAAAAGATGGGGAAGCACAGTCAATTATAATTTTTTTGACATTCAATAATATTTCTACATTAATTCTACGCTTAAAAAACATTACGACTTCATTTTTCACTCATTAAATTAATAAAAATAAATCGAAATGCAATATTTGTATCACAAAAGATGCCATCAAAAAATATCAGAATGTTCATCGAAAATATGTTGAAGATAGAAAAATATATCTTTAATTCTCTTTTTTGGGTTTGAAAAAATAGAGGGAAACCTTGACAAATTGACATTTTTTACACGATTCAAATCGAATCTCGAAATCTTTTGAATGAGGTAGAATTATTTTTCTTTAACATAAAAATGCCAAAATGTTCAGATACGAGGGGTGTTCAAAAAGTAGTTTCCCTAGTCTGGCGTTTTGCCCTAGAGCCATCTAGCGAGCTGGGACCGAACATAGTTTTAGTTTAGGACATACCGATAAGAGCGGAACCGGTGTCAGCTGCCGAAAAATTTTTTTTCATCAGTACCGGTTCGGAAGCCATCAGGCTGTGGTCACTAATATAGGCAACCGTGAAGACACATACTTTGATCCTATTTTGCGGGCTCGTTAGATGGCTCTGTAGTACTTTCCCCCGCTACACGTCGCTCAAGGGCAAGAGTTTGGTCTATCTCTCTTACTCCTTCGTTGTTTTCCGAACGTCAGCACATGTGAAACCTAACCCATTAAGAACTGTTTGAGAGCAGATATCTAATTTGTTGCCATCATTTTCGACCTGGTGATTATCATTGTAGTACACAACTGAACACTAAAAGAGGGAGCGGTACCTTCTGTATTATTACCATAAAAACAGAGTAATATTTTGTGAAAGGAACCTGCCGATAAGAAAATTGATGTCTAAAATGATGACAACATTTAAATGAAAATTGCTTTCAAACATACTTCCACCTTTCGTTTTTCCTTAGAACATGTTTTTATGAAAAAAGCAATAGAAAAACAAGCAGAAATATATAAATAATTATTCCGGTAATTATTTATGTATTTTTGTTTGTTTTTCTATTGGTTTTTTCAATTTATTAAGTTTTTTAATTACATTATCTACAAATCATCTGGATATAACCTCTAGCATCTATTATCTTATCTTAAAAACCTGCGGGCTCGTTTGATGGCACCAGTCAAAAACCGCCATTACAGATGACGCAGTCGCAGCAGTCGAAAAAATCATTTTGGCGGATAGGCGCTTTACAATTGACAGAATTTTGGATTCAATGCCTCCTGAAATCGATATTTGTCGAACTTCAATCCACACAATCATAACAGATCATCTTGGTTACCGTAAAGTTTGTGCGAAGTGGGTCCCACGCCACGGCACGGATTTTTATAAACAAGGCTTGTCAGAGCTTGAGAACAGATATAATAAATGTATTTAAGTCCAAGGGGACTATGTAGAAAAATAGTTTATAAGTCAAACAATAAATACATATGTTGCTTTAACCTAAAAATTGTGTTTTGCTTTTTTCCCAGAGCAGGGAAACTTACTTTTTGAACACCCCTAATACTTACAACACATTTCGCTTTCAAACTGAACGTCGTTAAAGTAAACACTAGAACTAAATAAACCTAAAATACCACCTAAAAGGTTCCTTTAAAATACTTTTTTATTTTAATATTAAATTTCTTCTATTTGAAAGTTTGAATCTTTCAATAATTGAACTAGGAACATCAACTAATACCTTCACATGTCTGCAACAGGGTTGCTCCAAAATTCGAGTTTTGAAATTCCCTTACTGTCCTTGAAAAACTTTCATTTTCCCTGAGGGTTATAAATTTTTATTTCGGGATAATCCTACGTAAAAAGAACTTTTAACTAAATAAAAATTCAAGCAGAAAATTTAAATTTTTAACAAAAGAAATAAATTTTTAATTAAATCATGAAGTTTCAAATAAAAAAGATTCAATTTAAATTCTTTTAAATACTTTTGAAAGAAAAAGTATTTCCAGCCAAATAGTTAAATTTTTAACCAGGAAAATTCAATTCTCTACCAAAATAGACAAATTTTCAACAAAAGACATGAATTTTCAATAAAATACGTAAATTTTCAAATTAGAAGAAAAATTTTCAACCCAAAATAAAGAACGAACCAAAAAGACGAATTTTTGATAAAATACGTAAATTTTTAACTAAAAATATCAATTTTTAACTAGAAGACTTTTCAAACAAAATAGTTAAATTTTGAACAAAAGAACTGAAGTTTCCACAAAATGAATAAATGTGCAACCAAATGCATTAAGTTAAAATTAAAAGAGATCAATTTTAATTTAAAACAATTAATTTTTAAGCCAAATGAAAAAATTTGAAACAAAATAGTTACATTTTTAACCAAGAAAATTAATTTTTTACCAAAACAGACGTACTTACAAGAATTTTTAACCAAATACTTAAACTTACAACCAAAAATATGAAGTTTCAACTAAAAGAGATCAATTTTAATTTGAAAAAATTAATTTTTCAACTAAATAGTGAATTTTCAACAAATAAAATTAATTTTTTACCAAAACAGACGAATGTTCAACAAAATACATGCACTTTCAACCAAATACTTAAATTTACAAGTAAAAAGATAAATTTTTAACAAAACACGTAAATTTTCAACTAAGAAGATGAATTTTCAATAAAAAAAAAATAATTTCAAACAAATATTTAAATTCTCAACAAATGAAATCAGTTTTAAACAAAATACATTAAGTTTCAACTAAAAGAGATACGTTTTAACTTTAAAAATTATTTTTAAACCAAAAAAAAAAATTATACGAATTAGTTAAATTTTTAATCGACTTAATTACATTTTTACCAAAATAGATGAATTTACATGAATTTTTAACCAAATGCTTAAACTTTCAACCAAAAAGACGATTTTCAAACAAAATATATAATTTTTCAACTAAAAAGTTAAATTTTGATCTCAAGAAAATTAAAACAAAATTGTTAAATTTTCAACAAAAAATTAATTTGCAATAAAATCATCAAGTTTCAATAAAAAAGATCAAATGTAAATTTAAAAACAAATACTTTAGAAAAAAGATATTTTCAACACAATGGTTAAATTTTGAACCAGGAGAATTCTGTTTTTTACCAAAATAGATCAATTTTGAACAAAATACATGAATTTTCAACAAAATACGTAAATTTGTTAATAAAAAGATGATTATTCATTAAAATACGTAAATTTCCAACTAAGAATATTAATTTTTAAACCAAAAAAAACGTATTACAAACAAAATACTTAAATTTTCAACCAAACAAATGAGTTTTTAATAAAATACTTGAAGTTTCAACTTAAAGGGATACATTTTAAATTTAGAAATGATTTTTAAACAAACAAACAAAAATGTTCAAAGACATAGTTAAATCTTTAATAAAAAAAAATGATATTTTACTAAAATAGACGAATTTACATGAATTTTTAACCAAATACTTAAACTTACAAGTAAGGAGATAAATTTTTAATAAAATACGTAAATTTTCATCTTAGAAGATGAATTTTCAACCCAAAAAAAACGAATTTCAAACAAAAGTTTTAAATTTTTAACAAAATACATTAAGTTTCAACTGAAAGAGATACGTTTTAACTTTAAAATGATTTTGAAAAAAAATTAACGATATAATTACATTTTTAATCGAGTAAATTCGTTTTTTAACAAAATTTTGAATTTTTAACAAACTAAATTTTTAATAAAATACTTAAATTTGCAAGTAACAAGATGATTTTTCATCAAAATATATATAATTTCAATTAAGAAGATCAATTTTCTACTAAAAAACACGATTTACAAACAAAATATTTAACTTTCAACCAAAAAAATTAATTTGTAATCAAATACATGAAGTTTCAACAAAAAAGATACATTTTAACTTTCAATATTTATTTAAACCAAAAAATTTCAACAAAATAGTTAAATTTTTAATCAAGAAAATTAATCTTTTTACCAAAAAAGACGAATTTACAGGAATTTTCAACCTTATACTTAAACTTGCAACCAAAAAGACGAATTTTTAATAAAATACGCAAATTTTCACTCAAAATATTAATTTTTAACTAAAAAAAATTCAAACAAAATAGTTACATTTTCAACAACAAAAAAATGAATTTTCAACCAAATACATGAAGTCTTGACTAATAGAGATACATTTTAATTGAAAAAATTAATTTTAAAACAAACAAACAAAATATTCAACAAAGTAATTACATTTTTAATCGAGTAAATTAATTTTTTTACCAGAATAGATTAATTTACATGATTTTTCAACCAAATACTTAAACTTGCAACCAACAAGACGATTTTGAAACAAAATACGTAAATTTTTATCTAAAAAGATCAATTTTTATCTGAAAAAATTGAAACAAAATAGTTAACATTTCAACAAAAGAAAAATGCTGTTAAAAAAACGTATTTTTAACCAAATAGATGAATTTTCAACCGAGGGAAATTGAGCTTTTTACCAAATTGACCAATTTTCAATAAAATACATGAATTTTTAACCAAATCCTTAAATTTTTAGTAAAAAGATGATTTTTCAAGAAAATACGTATATTTTCATCTAAGAAAATTGAAAAAAACGAATTTCAAACAAAATATTTAAATCTAAAAAAAAGAATTTTTAATAAAATACGTGAAGTTTCAGCTAAAAAAGTTAATTTTGAAAAAAAATGTTTAACCAAATAATTAAATTTGCAATTAAAAAGATGAATTTTCAAAAAATGCGTACATTTCCAAATAAGAGGATCAATTTGCAACACACAAAAAAAATGAATTTCTATCAAAATATTTGAATTTTCAATAAAATATATGAAGTTTTAAATAAAAGAGATACATTTTAATTTTTTTTTAAATTTGAAAAAAAGAATAACAAATTTTCAACCAAAAAGTTACATTTTCCACCAAGAAATCATCTTTTAACCAAAATAGAAGAATTTTTAACAAAATACATGAATTTCAAACTAAATAGTTTTATTTTCAACTCAAATTCATCCATTTTCAAGTAAAAATGAAATAAAGACATTTTACGTTCCAAAAAATAATTCAGAATATAAAATTTTCAACAAAATATGTACTGAAATTTTCAACAAACAAAATAAATTTCTAAACAAAAATGATGAATCTTCAACTCAAAAAAAAAATTAAAGCAAAAATGAAACATATTTAATTTTTCATTAAAAATAATTAATTGTCAATCAGAAAAAAGGAACTTCTAAGAAAATAGTTTAAATTAAAGATTCAATTAGAGAGTTTAATTTTGAACCAAGACATATTTTTCAGTCAATAAATAAAAAAATGACATCCGGTATGTTGAATTTTTAAGCCAAGAATCGAACATTAATTTTTAATGAAATAGTTAATAAAAACACATTAATTTTCTGCCAAAAAAGAAAAATTTCCAACAAATGAATATGAATTTTTAACCAAAAATGGAATAGTTACATTTTCGAAAAGAAAATTACATTAAAAAAATTTTAATTTAAATAATGAGATCAATCTTTTACCCAAAAACTAAATTTCAACACAAAATAAAGGTTTTAATAAAAATGATGAATTTAAAATTGAACAATTTCGTCTTAAAAAAATTCTAATTAAAATATGTGCATTTTTAACCAAAGAAATAAATCTTGAAGCCAAAAAACAAATTTTCTACAAAAAAAGTTCAATTTTCTACCTAAATAATTGAAATTTCAATACAAAAAAGAAGAATTTCAATCAAAATAAATGAATTTTCAACTAAAGAAATTAATTTTTAGTTAAATAGTTGAATTTTAATCAAAAAGCAAGGAATTTTTAACAACAATAGATGAATTATCAACTCATTATTCGAATTATTAACTAAAAAAGATGAGCTTTAAAATTTAAAATATAATCATTTTATTTTCAGTTGAAAAAAAAAACTAAATTTTAATCTAATTAAATTCAACCAAAAAGTTAAACTTTCAATAAAAAAAAAGAAAGATTAATCCTTTAGGTCAAAAACATTTATTTTCAGTGTATAGAAAACAAATTTTAAAAAAATGAGTTACATCTTAAACCAAAGAAACTAACTTTCAACCGAAAAGATTCATTTTTTAAACACCAAAATGAATTTTGAAGAAAGCACATAAATTAAAAAAAAATTAGTTTAATTTTTAATAAAATACGTAAATTTGTAACAAAATAGTTCAATTTTTCAAAAATTTCTATTGAACACATCAAATTTCTACAAAATATTTCAATTTATTTAACGAAGAAATACATTTTTAACCCAAAAGAATAATTTTTTAGAAAGAGATAATTATTCTATCAGAAAAGTTTAGTTTTCAACTAAATACATGAATTTTCAAACTAATGGGTGATTTTTAACTAAAAATTATCAATTTTGAACTAAAAATAGAATATATAAATTTTCAGTTTAAAACATTAATTTTAAACCAAATAAACCTAATTTTTAAAAACATAGTATTTAAACTAAATAGTTGAATTATCAAAAACGGATGATAAATTTAAAACCAAAAAAGAATTTTTTTAAAAATTGAATTGCAAAAAGATAAATTTTCAAAAAAATAATTGAATTTTTGAAGCAACAATATAAATTTGTATAAGAGATTTTAATTTTTAAACAAAAAGAATAACTTTTTAACAATACTCTTGAATTCTTAACTAAATAATAAAATATTTAACCACAAATTTTAAATAAAAAATAACAAAAAAAAGATGTAAAAAATTATAAATCTATAAGTTCCTAAGATTTATTTGTTATTCACATATTTTCTTTTCTAAATCTATTTTAATTAAGTTTCCCCCTTTATTCAATTAACATCATTGATATGTATATTCATTCCCTAAGTTTATAAAACCTTATTAAAATTTTCTTTAAAAAATTCCCAACCCAGTTTTAAATTCCCTCAAATTCCCCAATTTTCCAGATTTCCCTGATTTGTAGCAACCCCATGCAAAAAAAAAATCAAAAATATCGTAACTTCTCTTTGAAGTTGAAATTTCCTAAGATTTCTAAGAACTAAAATAAATTAAGTCACAGTGCGACTAAAAATGATTAGATAAGTACATTGCACCTTCTCTCAAAATTCTAATTTTCTATTGAAATATTATATGACGAAGAGTTTTCAAGGTATTCAAGTCCCTGTACGCAATCAAGCCACCTTTGTTCGAAAGTTTCGAATTTGAATAATTAACATCCAAATCTATCAATTCAGGATTTTGTCTACAGTTTTCAAAATCTAGAATTCCACCTCCTAGAGATTGCAAAATAGCCTGAGGACCACAAGTATCCCAACGATAAGTCGAAGCTTTTGTCAAAATGTAAGCGTCAACTTGACCGGTGGCAACGCTCAAAATTTTGTAACCGGCACCGGCCGCTTCAATTATGGTGAAACCATTTTCAATGAGTCTAGATTTTATTTCTGGATCCTCGAAACGACTGAGCAGAACCTTTTTTTTCAAAGTTCGCTCTTCGTCTTCAGATTTCTTGATGGAACAATATTTCATTCCATTGTCCAGTAATCCCCAATAACAAGATCCTTTCCATCTGAAAAATATTGGAAATTGACTGAACTAAGAGAGTCATTTGACGAAGATTCTTCGGTGCAGGGCCTAAAATGTTTCGAACTTCGGACTGCACGCCTTTTTTATCTCGATTAAAGAAAATTAATTAATTTTTAAACAATCGCTTGATTTGTAAAATAGAAATATCAATTTTCGACCAAGATAATCAATTTTCTATAAAAAAAAAGAGAAATTTTCAACCAAAAAAAAATAATCCGAAACAAAAAAGGAATAATTAAATTTTCAGATTAACCCTTAAAGTGCCTTGTGGGTATCTGATACCCCAAGCAATTTTCAAACTCTTATAAACCATACTTAATTTGAAAAAATTGAGTAAGAGTCGCCATCTAGATTTAATTTGAGACACTAACTGTAAGTAAAGTCGTTTCTACTAGCAGCAGCTGCTGAAGGTAGAGGTAAAAAATCGTGGGGTCCAAGACACCCAATGTGCACTTAATGAGTGAGAAAGTAATTTTGAAAAAATTCTAATTAAAACATGTGAATTTTTAACCAAAGAGATAAATCTTTAAACAAAAAAATAAATTCTCAGAGAAAAGTGTCAGAGTTGAATTTTCAACCAATGAATAGTTGTCAGTCAATAAAAAAAAGGACATCGAAAATTTTCCCTTTTTAAGCCAAAAAGCCAATTTTCTACAAAAAAAAGTTCAATTTTCTACCAAAATAATTGAAATTTCAATACAAAAAAAAAGATTTTTAATCAAAATAAATGAATTATCAACTTAAGAAATTAATTTTTAATTAAATAGTTGAATTTTAAACAAAAGGCAAGAAATTTTTAACAAAATTTTGTATAAAAAAAGAGAAATTTCCAACCAAAAAAAGATAATCCGAAAAAAAAAAATAATTAAATTTTCAGATTAACCCTTAAAATGCATTGTGGGTATCTGATACCCCAAGAAATTTTCAAACTCTAATAAACCATACTTAATTTGAAAAAGTTGAGTAAGTGTCGCCATCTAGATTTAGTTTGAGACACTAACTGTAAGTAAAGTCGTTTCTACTAGCAGCAGCTGCT